>NW_005353752.1:1025840-1032051 GCF_000412655.1 Myotis brandtii
TAGAGGCCTGGTGCATGAAATTCGTGCACAGGGAGGGGGGGCGTGTGTCCCTCAGCCCAGCTTGCACCCTCTCCAATCTGGGACATCCCTCTCACAATCCAGGACTGCTGGCTCCTAACCACTCACCTGCCTGCCTGCCTGATTACCCCTAACTGCTTCTGCCTGCCAGTCTGATCACCCCCTAACCACTCCCCTACCAGCCTTATTGATACCTAACTACTCCCCTGAAGGCCTGATTGCCCCTAACTGCCCTCCCCTGCCAGCCTGGTCACCCCAAACTGTCCACCCCTGCAGGCCAGGTTGCCCCCAACTTCCCTCCCCTGCAGGCCTGGGTCCCCCCCAACTGTCCTCCCCTGCAGGCCTGATCACCCCCAACTGCCCTCCCCTGTAGGCCTGTCCCCTCCCAAATGCTCTCCCTTGCAGGCCTTGCCCCCCCCAATTGCCCTTCCCTGCAGGCCTTGTACCCCCACAACTGCCCTCCCCTGCAGTCCTGGTACCCCCACAACTGCCCTCCCCTGCAGGCCTGGGTCCCCCACAACTGCCCACCCCTGCCAGCCATCTTGTGGTGACCATCTTGTTTCCACATGGGGGCGGCCATATTGTGTGTTGGAGTGATGGTCAATTTGCATATTACTCTTTTATTAGATAGGGTATTTGTTTCTTATTATTATTATACTAAAGGCTTGGTGCATGAATTTCATGCACGCGTAGGGTCCCTAGCAGCTGACGGGTGCTGGCCTGGGCCTCCCTTTTCCCAACTGCCTGCTGCCACCAGCTGGTGGGGGAAGCCCGCCAGGGGGACAGGGGCCATGGGTGGTGGGCCAGCCAGCCCTGTCCACTGGTAGAACTCCAAGTCGAACTTCTGGTTGAGGGAACTTGCATATTAGGCTTTTATTATATAGGACTAGAGGCCTGGTGCATGAAATTTGTATATGGGTAGGTTCCCTAGGCCTGGCCAGTGATCAGGGCCAATCTGTGGGGTGACCAGCAGGGCAATCAGGGGGCCCCTGCTAACATCCGCCTTGGCCAGCCTGGTGCCATACACTTGCCAGCCCCATCCCCTGCCACCGCCACCATTCACCTCCCCCTGCAGTCACCTCCCTCTCACCAGCCCTCTCGCCAGCCATCCCTGCCCCCTGGTCACTCGGCCACCGCCATCACCACCACTGGTCACCTCCCTCTACAGGGAAACTGATAGGGCAATCACGGGGGCCCCCACTGACACCCGCCTTGGCTGACCTGGGGCCTGTGGGCCGGGGGCAGCTCTTGCATTGAGTGTCTGCCCCCTGGTGGTCAGTGCACTTCATAGCAATCTGTCGTTCTGAAGGTTGTTCCACTGTTGGATCGATTTGCATATTAGGCTTTTATTATATAGGATATGTACAGTAAGTCATCAGGGGTCCTAAGAAGGTTACTGATAGCAACAAAGTGAATGGAAACTTGTGAGAACAAGGAGAGAGTTTAAAAAAGAAATAGTTTCAAATTATGATAGAGGTGTTCACATGTCTGACCTGGCTACCAAGTATTGCATTATGAAATCGACAATTAGCACAATTTTAAAATATAAAGGTGCCATCAAGCGTGCTGATGTTGCTAAGGATGTGAAACAGCTCATGAAACAATGATCATAGGCAATTGAATAGGTAGAAAAACTGTTGTTGATTTGGATAAACAAAAGGCAGCTAGCCAATTATTGTATTTCAGAGGCAGTGATATGTGAAAAAACAAAGATGCTCCATACTGACCTCCTGAAATACACTCCTGGAATCAGTGCTAAAAGTGATTCATTTAAGGCTAGTAGGGAATGGTCCCATAAATTTAAGTAAAGAAGTGCCATTCAAAGTGTAGTGAGGCATGGGGAGGCTGCCAGTTCTAACAAAGTAGCTACTGATAATTTCGTGACAGAGCTTCAAAAATATATACAGGCTGAGGGATTTGTTCTCCAACAAGTGTTCAGTTCTAATGAGACAGACCTCTTCTGGAAGAAAAATGCAAAAGAGGACCTACATCACAAGGAAATCATTGTCAGGACACAAGCCAGTGAAGGGCAGGCTGACATTATTGCTGTGTGGAATGCGAGTGGGGACTTTAAATTGAAGCCTCTACTAGCCTACCATTCTGAAAACCTGTGAGTTTTCAAGGAAAATAGTGTCATGAAAAATAAGTTGAATATGTTCTGAAGGACTAATAGCAAAACTTGTGTAAAAAAGTAATTTTTTATTGAGTGAATTCATGAAGTGTTTGACCCAAGTATTAAGAAATAGCTCTGGGAAAAACAATTGCCACTCAGGGCACTTCTTGTAATAAACAAGGCTCCTGGCCAACCTCCAGGATTGGAGGCTGAGCTGTTGGAGGAGGACAGCTTCGTCACTGTTAGGTTCTTGCCACATAACACTACTCCCCAGTCCATGGACCAGCATGTCATTTTTATTTTTAAGAAACTCTACACAAAGGCACTGTTTCAGAGGTGTTTTGAGATGACCTCTGAAGATAATTTAACACTTTGAGAGTTCTGGAATGAACATTTTAATATCCTCACTTGCTTGTGGCTCATAGACCAAGCAAGGAGGAAACTATCTTCCAGGACCATGCAATCAGCCTGGAAGAATTGTGACCTGAGTCTTTGCTGAAAGAGACTTTGATGATGAGCCTGTGCCTGTTGTGGAGGATATTGTGGCTCGGGGCAAGTCCATGGCCTTGGAGGTGGATATGATGATATGAAGGAGTTGGTGGAGGACCACAACACGAGCCGACCACCAAGGAACTCCAAAAACTTCAGAGGGAGCAACAACACACATCAGCTGAGGAGCTCTTTTTAGAGGAGGAGGAGGAGGGAAGGGAGAATATTCCTACTTTATTAATCAAAAGAATGCTCAGGAAGTGGGGAGAAATACAAAGTTTTATTGAGAAATATCACCCTGACAAAGAGGTAGCAAACCATGCCATAAATTTGTTCAATGGCACTGCAGTCTTTCACTTCAGCAAATGTTAAAATGTAGGCAAACCCCCAAACACAATACAGAGGAGGAGGAGGGAAGGGAGAATATTCCTACTTTATTAATCAAAAGAATGCTCAGGAAGTGGGGAGAAATACAAAGTTTTATTGAGAAATATCACCCTGACAAAGAGGTAGCAAACCATGCCATAAATTTGTTCAATGGCACTGCAGTCTTTCACTTCAGCAAATGTTAAAATGTAGGCAAACCCCCAAACACAATATCATTGGATAGGTTTTAAGTGATTCAGAAGCCCAATGAGCCTAAAGCAATTTCTAGTGGAGCAAAGAGATAAAAGAGAAAGAACCCCAGAGGGAGAGTCACCTGATATTTTAACATCTCTCCATCCCCCATCCCTCCTCCCCATATCCAGTCACCAATAGCTCTCAACATTAAAGGTAAGTTCCAGTATGTAAATTTTTTTACTTTTTTTACTGTACATTTTATTTCCTTTTTGTTAAATTTTCATTTACATTTTATGGTGTGTGTTCTTTAATGTTTATTTATAGCCCTGCATGGTTTTCTCAGTAGTTAGAGCATCAGACCTTGGACCAAAATGTCTTGGGTTTGATTCCCTATCAAGGGCACATACCTCAGTTGCAGGTTCCCCAGCTCTGGCAGGGGCATGTGCAGGAGGCAACCAATAAATCTCTCTCTCTCTCTCTCTTTCTTTCTCTCTCTCCCCTCCCTCCCTTCCACTCACACTCTCTCTGGAAATCAATGGAAAAAATATCCTCTGGTAAGGATTTAAAAAAAGTTTATTTATAGATTAAACATTACATTTGACACATACTGTATATAAGAAAGGTTAAAACCTGGAATAATTTGAGGGCCTATAATTCAATTTACATTATTTCTAATGAGAAAAAGATGATTTGGTTTTCAAACAAATTGCTTCTTGAGCAGCCTTCATGAACAAGTTAAATACAGAGGTTCCACTGCATTTAAGTAAGAGCATTACACAAACCTCTGGAAAATACCAAGGACTTAGTAGAAATTAGAAGTGGCACTTTTTCAATAAAAATGAGAAGGTTCTTACCTTCACCAAATACATTAAGGGAAAAGTTGGTCTTAAATATAATTGGTTTATAAACTACCAAATAGTATTAGTGGGAGAAATGCCTATTGAGATATTTTCCCCAACATTTTATTATAAGAACTAGAGGCCCGGTGCACTAATTCATGCACAGGTGGTGTCCTCCCGGCCCACCCGGATGGGGGCCCATTGGACCAGGCAGGTGGGGGGGCAGGAGCTGTGGGCAGTTGGCTAGCTGGCCTTGCCCCCAATCAAGGTGTTGGGGATCAATTGGGGGCCGGGCTAGTTGTGGGGGAGGGGCAAACGGGGTCAGGTCAGGCTGGTTAGCTGCTGCAGTGGGCATCATAGCCACTGGTTGTTCTGGTTCCATTCTGGGTTGCTGGGTTTTTATATATACTAGTGGCCTGGTGCACAAAATTCATGCACAGGGGGAAGTTCCCTCAGCCCAGCGTGCACCCTCTCCAATCGGGAACCTTGGGGGATGTCCAATTGCCACAGGGATCAGGCCTAAAGGGGCAGTCTGACATTCCTCTCGCAATCTGAAACCTCTGGCTTCTAACTGCTCACCTGCCTGCCTGCCTGATTGCCCCTAACTGCCTCTACCTGCTGGCCTGGTTGCCCCCAACTGCACTCACCTGCAGGCTTGAACTCACCCCAACTGCCCTCCTATGCTGGCCAATTTGGTTCTTTTTGGTCGGTATCTACGCCAGTCTGTTGAGGGATGTTTAATGAACCGAAGACGCAGAGGTAAGATGAGCACACAGGCAATTGATGCTGGGCAGAGGGCTACAGCTCGCTCAGGCATGTAGCAACTCTGTACCCTCAACCATTGCTTTTATTGGGGTTTGGCACGAGGTTAGTGTGTCAGCAGTTAATCAACAAAATTTTGTTTTGTTCTATATTACAATAGCGCATTGAAGACAACTTGCAGCTGTGCACTCCCTTTCTGCTCTACCCATGACTATTTAATCTTATCCTTTCTCAGGGAGTTAAATGTTCTGGGAACTCAAGAATGTGTGCAATCTTGACCCAGCGTGACTCGCTTGCAAGTCACGCGGTGAACATTCACTTCTTCTTGGAAGGACTTCAGATTCTTGTTTACAAATGTCCAGCTACACCAGTCAGCATCAAAAGCTCTGCCTCCTAGGCAGCAATTGGCTCCTCAGAGATGACCCAGATTTGGTTCTGATTTGTCAGTTTCTATGCCAGTCAGCGTCAAAAGCTCTGCTTCCTAGGCAGCCATTGGTTCCTCACACTTCACCCAGATTTGGTTCTGATTGGTTGGTTTCTATGCCAGTCAGCATCTCTGGGACTATCAACAGTACCTGATCAGAAAGGCAGGGCTGATCAGCAGCACAGATGGAGGCCTGGAAAGAAATGGAGGTGCAGGCCAGACTGGGAGAGAAAGAGAGAGGCAAGTGCTGATTAAAAGCTGCCACAGAGGCAACAGATCAGTCCCTGCTTCTCTCTCAGGCCTCTCTCTGGTCCTGATTCACAGCCCCCTCAGCAGTCAGTGCTGAGGCACCATGCCTGCAGCCAGAAGCAGTCAGACTTCCGGTTGGTCGAGTCTCAGTCGTTACTGGTCATTACAACCCAGGGTTTTTGTATATTAGTATAGATGTCCAAAAATACAAATGAAGTGAAAGAACTGTGTAGTGAATACGCACAGTATCATTGTCCAGATTCTATAATTAACATCTTCATATAAATATATATATGTAAACACACACACACACACACACACACACACACACACACACACACACTAGAGGCCTGATGTATGAAATTCGTTCAAGAGTAGGCCTTCCTTCCCCGGCTGCCGGCACAGGCTTCCCTCTGGCACCTGGGACCTGGGCTTCCCTACATCCCCTGAGGGGTCTTGGATTTCGAGAGGGCAATTCCGGGGTGATGCACCCTAGAATCGGGCTCCCTCCTCTCTGCTCCCAATATTATGTCACTTTTTCTCTGTATTTTTCTCACTTATTTTATATCACTTTACCATAAGTTTGGCAGTAACTGATGACTTGTTGGCATTTAGCTGAAAAATGCAATTATTTAGCAAACAGGATTTACTTAGCCTGGAATCTAGTTGGCCTAGGGCAGGACCCTGCTCAATGATGTCAGGCTCCCACCCAGGCCCATCCACCCTGGTGGAGTCCTGTGGCAGCGGGAACCTCCT
>NW_005353752.1:1033905-1034935 GCF_000412655.1 Myotis brandtii
AGAGAGAGAGAGAGAGAGAGAGAGAGGGAGAGAGAGAGAGAGAGAGAGGATTCTAATACATAGTGAATTTTAAATATATTCTGGATACAAGTCCTTAATGAGATTATGATTTACAATATATTTTTAGCAACTGGCCTGTCCTTTCTTTCCCTTTAACAGACATTGCTTTAAATTTTTTTAAGTTCTTTTTTTAAATTTTTTATTAATTGATTATAGAGAGAGAGGAATGGAGGAAGGGATAGAGAAAGAGAGAGAGAGAGATTTCTTTTTACAGTTATATATTTATTGATTGATTCTTATTGCTTCTAGTATGTGCCCTGACTAAAGATCAAACCCACTACCTTGGTGTATGGGGAAGATGCTCTAGCCAACTAAGCTACATGGCCAGGGCCTGAGCTTTTCCTCCTTGTATTATAGGCACTAGTCACTAAAAATTTCTTTACTTACACCACACTTGTTGAATCCCATAAGTTTTGATATGTTGTATTTTTCTTTTCATATTGTTGAATTATTTTTAATTTACCTTGTGATTTCTTCTTTGGCTAATTATGTTTAACCTCCACATATTTGTTAATTTTCAAAATTTCCATTTGTTATTGACTTATAATTGCATCCACTGCATTCACAGAATACATTTTGTGTAATTTCAATTTTTTAAAAATTAACTGAAACTTCTTTAATGTCCATCATATCCTCTATTCAGAAAATCGTTTCATGTGTACTAGAGAAGAATTTATATTCTGCTGTTATTTGGTCAAGTGCTTTGTGGATGTCTGTTAGGGTTATTCATTTATAATGCTTTTTCAGCTTTCTATTTTTTTGCTGATCTTTTGTTGAATTTTTCTACTAATTATTGAAAGTTTAGTACTTAAAGCTAAAATTATTATAGTTGAACTAGAGGCCCAGTGCACAAAAATTTGTGCACTCAGGGGGTCCCTCAGCCTGGCCTGTGCCCTCTTGCAGTCTGGGACCCCTCGGGGGATGTCCACCTGTTGGCTTAGGCCTGCTCCCCAGGGTAATGGGCCTAAGC
>NW_005353752.1:1035233-1048392 GCF_000412655.1 Myotis brandtii
CCTTTTATTATATAGGATAGAGGCCTGGTGCACAGGTGGGGGCCGGCTGGTTTGTCCTGAAGAAGGGTGTCGATCAGGATGGGAGTCCCGCTGGGGTGCCTGACCAGCCTGGGAGAGGGGCTGAGGGCTGTTTTCAGGCTGGCCACACCCCCTTCAGGGTGGGGGTCCCCACTGGGGTTCCTGGCCAGCCTGAGTGAGGGGCTGATGGCTGTTTGCAGGCTGGCCAAGACCCTAAGCGGGGTCCCTCACCCCATGAGGGTGTGGCCAGCTTGGGTGAGGGGCTGAGGGCCATTTTCAGGCTGACCACACCCCCTTCAGGGTGGGGGTCCCTACTGGGGTGCCTGGCAAGTCTGGGTGAGGGGCTGATGGTCGTTTTCATGCTGGCCACACCCCTGGTTACCCAAGCTCTCACCCCTCCTTTTTTCTTTTTATTTTTTTTCTGGGATTTATTTATCTTCTATAATTGAAACTTTGTAGCCTTGAGTGGAGCCCAGGGCCAGCCAGGGCAAGTAGGAAGCTTGGCTTCCTCCATCATTGGGGACAATCCAAGCCTCCTGCTCCCTCCAGCTCCATGGCTGCTGCCATCTTAGTTGGGTTAATTTGCATACTCACTCCTGATTGGCTGGTGGGCGTAGCCTCTGGGCATGTCTTGAGCATAGTGGAGGGATGGTTAATTTGCATGTTTTTTTATTATGTAGGATTTTCTATTTTTCTCTTAATTTATATCAGTTTTATTTTATATATTTTAAGTTCTATTGTTAGATGCATATATGTTTTTACTTACTAAATATTTTTATATATTAACTAGAGGCCCAGTGCATAAAATTTGTGCACTGGGGGGGATGTCCCTCAGCCCAGCCTGAACCCTCTCAAATCTGTGACATCCCTCTCACTATTTGGGACTGCTGGTTCCCAACCGCTCGCCTGCCTGCCTGCCTGATAATCCCCTTACTGCTTCTGCCTGCCAGCCTGATCACCCCCTAACCACTCCCCTACCAGCTTGATAGTCGCCTAACTGCTCCCCTGCTGGCCTGATCGCCCCCAACTGCCCTCCTCTGCAGGCCCGGCCACCCCCAATTGTTCTCCCCTGCAGGACTGATCACTCCCAACTGCCTTCCCCTGCAGGCCTGTTCACCCCAACTGCCCTCTCCTGCTGGCCTGGTCACTCCTAACTGCCCTCCCCTGCTGGCATGGTAGCCCCTAACTGCCCTTCCCGCCATCTTGTGGCAGACATCTTGTGCCCACATGGGGGGGCCATTTTCTGCCCACATGGGGGAGGCCATCTTGTGCGAGGGCATGACAGTCAATTTGCATATTACTTCTTCACTATATGGGATACTTTTATCATTACAAAATATCAATTTTTCATCTAGTAAAATTATGGTAATAAACTCTATCTTCTCTAGTATTAATTTATTTACTCAGGCCCTATTTTGGGTTACTTCTTGATATGTTTTTTTTCATATTTTTACTTTCAACCTATTTGTATCTTTGAAATTAAAGTGTTTCTTATAGATTCAGTGTATACCTTGATCACGGTTTTTTAATTCATTCTGTCAATTTGTTGCATATGTTTGGAATATTAATCCCTTTATAATCTAAATCATTACTGATAATGTAGAATTTACATCTATCATTTTGCTATTTGGTTTATGTCATTTTTATGTGTCTAATGTCATTTTGTTTAGCTGTTACTTCATTTCTGCCTTCTTTTGTTTTAAACATATTTTTAGTGTACTATTTAATTATGTTGTCATTTCTTATTTTATTAATTTTTTTTTCTTTTTAGAGAGGAAGAAAGAGAGAGAAACATTGATGTGAGAAATATTGACATCGATTGGCTGTCTCCTGCATGAGCCCTGACCTGGGACCAAACCCACAACCTGGTTACATGCCCTGACTTGAAATCAAACCTGCCACCTGTTTGTGTATGGGATGATGATCCAACCAACTAAGCCAGACCACATAAGGGTGTTGTTTCTTTTACTGTTTTTTCATTATTTTCTCAGTAGTTGCCTGAAGATTACAAATAACATTGTTACTTACAATAATTTGAATTAGCACTAACTTAATTTTAATAATTTTAAAAACCATTGCTCATATATAGCTTCATTTTATTTCTATTCTTTGTGTTCTTATTGTGATAAAATTATATCTTATTTATTATGTGCCCATTAAGAGAAATTCATAATTATTGCTTTATACATAGCAATCTTGTTTTTTACATAGGGAGGAGAAAAATATTACAAACAAAAGTACATTTATATTGTCTTTTATATTTATACTAGAGGCCTGATGTACAAAATTTGTGCAAGGGGCTCAGCCCTCGCAGCCCCAGCTTCATCCAGAAGGTAGTCCGGAAGGATGCCCGGAAGGTCATTCAGCTGTCCGGTCTAATTAGCACATTACGCTTTTATTATTATAGATTGTCACAATTACCAGTTCTCTTTAATTTTCCATATAAATTCATATTATCAACTGAGAACTGAACTTTGGAGGAGCACCATAATGTTTGCCACTTTTTATCTCTCTCATCTTTCTATCTGTATCTCTACCTTTTTAGTATTTTTTTTTTTTTAGTTTGTTTGGTCATTTGTTTGTCTGTTTCATCTCCTGGCATTCAAGGAAATCTCTGTGGAAACTTCAGCTGAAAGTAAGCTAAAGGAACAGATATTTCAGTGATCACACACAACAAGGAATAGTAGACAAATCCTTAAAAATAACTGTCTTTAATTGGCTCAAAAATTAAGGGGAAACATGGACAGAGAACTAAGGAAAATTATACATGACCAAGATGAAATCAACAAAGAGATAAAAGTTATAAAAAGAAACTAGTTTAATATTTGTAACTAAAAACTATAATAACAAAAAAAAATCACTAGAAGTGTTCAATAGTGGATTTGATCAGGTAGAAGAAAGAATTAGTAAATTTAAAACTAAGATCATTAAAATGATTAGGGATTAGAAGCAGAAAGAAAACATAGCAGAACCTAAGAGACCTGTGGGATACCATCAAGTGGACCAACATATTATAAAAAGATAGTTTAATATTTGTAACTAAAAACTATAATAACAAAAAAAATCACTAGAAGTGTTCAATAGTGGATTTGATCAGGTAGAAGAAAGAATTAGTAAATTTAAAACTAAGATCATTAAAATGATTAGGGATTAGAAGCAGAAAGAAAACATAGCAGAACCTAAGAGACCTGTGGGATACCATCAAGTGGACCAACATATGCACTGTAGGAATCTTAGGAGAGAAAGAGAGAGAGAGAGAGAGAGAGAGAGAGAGAGAGAGAGAATCCTAATATATAAAAACCCAGGGTCTGTAACATCCAAAACAACTGAAGGCTCAATTGACTGGAATTCAGTCCTGCAGTCAGTGCTGGGTTGCCATGGCGACCCAGCACTGACTGCCACTGCTGCGGGTGCCCACAACCCAGACTGACTGCCGAGGGGGCTGTGGATTAGGCCCGAAGAGAGGCCTGGAGAGAGAAGCAGGGTCTGATCTGTAGCCTCTGTGGCAGCTGTTGATCAGCTCTTGCCTCTCTCTTTCTCTCCAAGCCTGGCCAGCAGACATGCCAATCTTTCTTTTGGGCCTCTGCTGGGCTGCTGATCAGCCCCGCTTCTCTGATCAGGCCCATTGATAGTCCTGGAGACACTGACTAGCATAGAAACCAATCAATCAGAACCAAATCTGGGTGAAGTGTGAGGAGCCAATGGCTGCCAAGAAGGTGGAGATTTTGATGCTGACTGGCATAGAAACCCACCAGTCAGAACCAAATCTGGGTGAAGTGTGAAGGCAGAACCTAAGGTGGGGGCTGAGGAGGTGTTTTAAGGGCAACAGATGTTTGGTATAAGGTGTAAGAAAGCGGTTCAATTTTTTAATGACTGGTTTGGCAGTATAGTGCATATGGCTGGCTATCAGTCCAGATATAGAGATTATGTATTTTTGTCTTCCAAGAGCACCTCCTCCTGATGAAAAATGCTTTTCTCCCCCATTTAAGCAATCCTATCTTATATAATCTATATATACTACTAAAAGGGTAATATGCTAATTAGACCAGGTCTACTGGCCATCTTCTGGATGCCCGACTTCCTTCTGGACAGAGCCATGGTGGTGGGGGCCAAGGTAGAGGCTGTTGGGGGAGATCAGGCCAGCACGGGAGCAGTTAGGGGTGATCAGGCTGACAGGGGAGAGCAGTTAGGGGAGATCAGGCCAGCGGGGAGGGCAGTTAGGGGGTGATCAGGCTGGCAGGGGAGGGCACTTAGGGGGCGATCAGGCCAGCAGGGGAGCAGTTAGGGGGCGATCAGGCCGGCAGGCAGAGGCGGTTAGGGACGAAGCAGGGGAGAGCAGTTGGTGATGAGATCAGGCCGGCAGGGGAGGGCAGTTAGGGACAACCAGGCAGGCAGGCAGAGGCAGTTAGGGGCAATCAGGCAGGCAGGCAGGCAGGCAGAGAGGTAAAGGGCAATCAGGCAGGCAGACAGAGGCAGTTAGGGGCAATCAGGCAGGCAGGCAGGTCAGTGGTTGGGAGCCAGCGGTCTCAGATTGTGAGAGGGATATCTGACCGTTGGTTTAGGCCCAATCCCACAGGATTGAGCCTAACCAGCGGTCAGACATCCCCCAAGGGATCCCCCATTGGAGAGAGTGCAGGCTGGGCTGAGGGAACCCCCTCCCCCCATGCACAAATTTTTTGTACCAGGCCACTAGTATTTAAATAAGTAATAACCACAAACATCCCAAATTTGACATTTATTTTCTACCAGTTCTAGGGGCCATAATTCTCAATAAGGTATGAGTGAGATTCAAGTTATGATTCATCCTGAGGCAAAATTTCTCTTCAGCTTTAAAACTGTGAAACCAGACAAGTTGTGTGGCTTCAAAATTCCAAAAACACTGGTGGGAAAGGCAGAAAATAGACATTTCCATCCCCCCAAAAGAAAAATTTGTAAAAAAGAAAGGGGTAATGTTTTTCAAGCAAATCCAAAATGTCCCAAAAAAATACCATTAGACCTTAAGGCTCCAGAATAGTCCTGTTTGGCTCAATACTCTTCTCTTCAGGACTACTTACTTAGATAATACCATTGATCCTGAGATCTTAGGTGGTGAGTCCTTCCTCTCAGCTCTGCAGGGTGATGCACCCCTAGGCACTGGGTAGTGGCATTTTGGCCCTCTGAAATAGAGGAGTTGGCCTTATACTCTGAAACCAGAGAGGAAACAGCCTTCCCCCTTCATCCTATAGTGGGAGTATAGCTCTAATAACATCTGAGTCACATTCAACATTGTTCTTTTCTTTTCTTGAAGGATAATGCCTGCTCAATGTCAGAAAACCTACTGTCCCATCTTATAGAATCACAGAAGTCCACAACCTTTCTTTATTCTGTCCCATTATCTCTTTCCCATTTAATCTCAGCTAGCTATTTCTGCTGGAATAATCCCATCTCTATTCCTGGGTTACACTGAGTTGGCTGATTAAATCTACCGGTAATCTCCTTATGAAGCCATAATTTTGGTGTTCTCTCCAGAACATGCTGTCTTATTTTTTCAATATGAATAAACTTAGAATTTTCCAAATCTTCTAGTTTTGAAAAAGAATTCTATTTTTGAAAAAGAATTCTATTTTTGAAAAAGAATTCCTTCAATTTATCTCTCTCTCTCTCTGCCGGCCTTTTCCTTCAAGCAGTATGGAAAAGCCATGGTTCATGCTCAACACTTTGCTGAGAAATCTTTTCAGGAAGATGTTCAGAGTTTTATCACACACATGTATTATCTTCAATAAGACTACTAGAACACAGTTAAGCTAAGTTCTTTGGCACTTTATAACAAAAATCACCTTCCTTCCCTCCAGCTTCCGATAGCATGGTCCTCATTTCTGTTGGAGACCTCACCAGAAGCACCTTTGATGTTCATATTTTTATCAACATTGTGTTCATAATTATATATATGTTATCTAAGACTAGTGGCCCGGTGCACAAAATTCATGCAT
Organism: Myotis brandtii; assembly: GCF_000412655.1. Classification (NCBI taxonomy): domain Eukaryota; kingdom Metazoa; phylum Chordata; class Mammalia; order Chiroptera; family Vespertilionidae; genus Myotis; species Myotis brandtii. The sequence goes on from NW_005353752.1 coordinate 1,041,221, forward strand.
GGGGGGGATGCTCAGCCCAGTCTGCACTCTCTCCAATCTGGGATCCCTCGGTGGACATCCCTCTCACAATCTGGGACCACTGGCTCCTAACCACTCACCTGCCTGCCTGCCTGATTTCCCCTAACGAATTCTGCCTTCCAGCCCAATTGCCCCCTATCTGCTCCCTTGCCAGCCTGATTGACAACTAACTGCTCCCTTGCCAGCCTGATTGCCCCAACTGCCCTCCCCTGCTGGTCTAATCATCCCCAAGGCTTTTATTAGTATAGATAATATGCACATTGAAATGTACAGATGTATCAGGCAGGCAGGGAAGGCCTATCATGCAATAGTAGACCTTCCTTCCCTCAGCTGCCAACACTGGCTTCCCTCTGGCACCCAGGAGGGGCTCCCCTTGCAGCCCTGGCTTTGTCCAGAAGGATGTCCAATCTAATTAGCATATTATGCTTTTATTATTATGGATATATAAAATCTCAGGACACTTTCTTGAAATTTCTTGAAGCAAACAATAGAAATCAATTGCAAAGTTCTGAGGAACCCAGAACTTCCCAGAACTCTGATGGCATTACATTGAAGTCCTTGACCTGCCCAAACTGCAGTTTCCATTCTGCATTACCTGTACTGCTTCTTCACCTTTGCTTGTTTCAGAATGGCAGCTTGCCAATAATTGGATAATTGTCAAGGTCTCCTAGAAAGTGCCTAGACTGGAGCGGCATCCACTTTCCTCTGAAGATGCACACATATCATTTTGTCTCATTTCCAGCTCCTTCTTTCACCATCTAGTATTTTTGGGATGGTCGTTCACTGCCACATGCCCAGCTTTCAGAGCTGAACAGAAGCTTTCCACCCAGACAATTGTGGATTCAGACCCTGAGCCTATCCCTCCTTATCTGGAAAATAAAGTTTAAAACACACACACACATCTATTTTATAACATTCTAATGATAGGAATAAAGTGTCTAATGTGTGAATGATGCTTAAAGGTGACAGACCATTAAAATAGCAAAGAACTTATCTTTTTTGAGTGAGTCTGGTTTTCAGGGAGTCAGGCCCTTTAAGGGGGCATCACCCTAGTTTCCTATGTCAATCGTCCTGCCTGTCCTGGGGCTGGAGGCAGCAGCCTTGTAATCCAGAATTGATGGCTGTGAGCTGCCTGTGCCACCAATCCGCATCCTGGAAGGAGCGAGCCTGTGGCACATGAGCAAGTGAGTGAAAGCGGTGTCACCTGCAGGTGGCAGTGCAGCTGAAGCCTGTTGTTCCCTGCCTCTCTCTCCTTGGAATTCCTCCACAGGAGGTGGATGAGCTGTGTGCTGTTGCGCTGCTCCTCTTTGTGCATCCGTTCCCCAAATAGGGGCTCCTTATTCCCCACTGCCCACATCCCTATGTGGCCTGGGCACTCCATCTGCACACAGTGCCCCACTGTGGCGCCCAGACTGGATGTAGCATCCCCGTCCAGCTCCCATCATTGCCCATTGCCTCAGAGGCCGGGGTGGGACAGAGGACTCCAGCAGGGCGGCCGCTCACGCTGCCCTCTCTCAGTGGCCAACCCCCTCTGGGACTGGAGGACTTTGGCAGGGCTGAGAGGACTGGGCACCACCATCTTGTGGCTATGGGTGCCTCCATCTTTGTGACAGAGTGACAGTTAATTTGCATATCACCCTTTTATTAGATAGGATGATAGAAGCTTTCTCTACACTATCCTCTATTCTTTCTGTGCCCTCACAAGAATTCCCTTTCATTTCTATATTTCTCTCAATAGTTTCTTCAAAGAAGCCTAAACTGCCAGCCTTTACCTATTACTTAGTTCCAAAGCCACTTCCACAGTTTTAGGTATTTGTTTCAGCAGTACCCCACTAGTGTACCAAAGTATGCATTAGTAAAATTGAGCTGCAATAACAGAACCAAGACTGTGATTATAAATACAAGATCAAGATGCCAGCAAGGTTGATTTCTAGTGAGGCCTTTCTTCATGGTTCATGGACCAGACAACTTTTCACTGTGACCTCATTTGACCTTTTATCTGTGCACTGGCAGAGAGAAAGTTCTGATATCTTTTCGTTTTCTTATAAGGACACCAATCCTATTAGATAAAAGTCTCACCCTTATGATCTCATTTAACCTTAATTATCTCTTTAAGGCTCTATCTCCAAATATAGACATTGGTATTTAAGTTTCAACATACAAATTTTGGAGCAACAAAATTCATTATATAACAGAAGGGATTCAAACATGCCATTACAAATTTTTTAGAGACAACATTTTTTGTCAGTAAACAAAGGAGGACAATAACGGAATAAATGAAGTGCAAAAGAAGTTGTAAGACATACACAAAACAAATAATAAAATAAATTGAAAGTACCAAAATAATATTTGGAGACTTTAATCTTTTTCAATAACTGATAGAATAACCAGAAGAAGATTAAAAAGAACGAATACGACTTGAACAATAATGTAACTCAATTTAACCTAAAGACATATAAAGAATATTCCACTCAACAACAGCACAACAAACATTGTTCTAAATGTATATGAAACATTCTCCAAGACAGGACATGTATAGGGCCCAAAACAAGTCTTAATAAGTTTTAAAATATTTAAATTACACAAAGTATTTTAGCAATCACAAGGGAATAAAACTGGAAATCTATACCACACACACACAAAAAAAAGAACACCCTGGAAAATTCAGAAATATGTGAAAATTAAAAAAATAAAACACCCTAATAAAAATATATTAGGTCCTAGAATAAAACACAAAAGAAAGTAAAAATAATTTGAGATGGATTAAAATGAAAAGCAAATATACCAGTATATGTGGAATACAATAAAAACAGTGTGTAGAGGGAAATTTATAGCCATAAACACTTATATTAAAAAGAAATACCTCACATCAATAACCTAACTTTATACCTGAAGAAACTAGAAAAAAAAAAACTAAGCTCAAAGATAGAAGGAAATAATAAAGGTTAGAGTGCATATACATAAGATCAAATGTAGAAAATAATAGATAAAATCAATTAAACCTAAAGTTGGTTCTTTAAAAGTATCAACAAATGTGACAAACTAACTAGATTTACTATGGAAAATAGGTAGAACACTAAAATTACTAAAATTATAAATGACAGAGGAGACATTACTACTGAATATGTAAAAATAAAATAGATTATAAGAGAAGACTATGAACATTTACATGCAAACAAATTGGATAGATGAAATGGACAAATTTCTAGAGACACATAATCTAGCAAAACTAATTAATTAAGAAATGGAAAAAATCTAAAAAGATATATAGTTACTAAACAGATTGAATCAGCAATCAAACTTTTCCTAATAATAAAGGCCCTGACACAAATGGCTTCACTGGTAAAGTCTACCAAACATACAAAAACATAACACCAATTTTTCTCATACTCTTCTAAATAATTAAAGAAAGAGAACACTTTCTTATTAATTAGATGATGCTAGCATTAGCCTGATACTACAACCAGACAAAGACACTACAAGAAATGAGAACTACAGACCAAAATTCCTTATTACTATTAATACAACTGTTTCAACTAAATATTAATGAGCATAATGCAACCTACTAAAAGGATTTTACGCCATGACCAAGTGTGACTTAATCTTATAATGCAAAGGTCATTCAACCTGAGAAAATAAATCAATGTAAAATAATACAAAAAAAAAGCCAGGAATATAAAGAAAATTCTTCAACATGATAAAAGGTCCATATGAATAACCTACAATTGACATCATAGTGAAGACTTAGTGCTTTCCTGCTAAGACCAAGAAAATGATACCTGAATTTACCACTGCTATTTAACGTAGGTTGGAATTTTAGCCAAAGTAATTAAGCAAGAAAAATAAATAAAAGAAATCCAAACTGAAAATGAAGAAGTAAAATTATCTCTATTTTCTAATGAACATATCTTATATGTAGAAAAATCCCAAAGAATACACACACACACACACACACACACACATACTTAGAGCTAATAAATAGCTAATAAATAAATTCAGTAAAATAGCAGGGTATAAGATGAATACACAAAAATAGTTGTGTTTCTATATATCAAGGGTAAACAATCTAAAGAGGAAACTTATAATAGTATATAAAATAATAAAATACCTAGACATAAATTTAAGCAAGGACATGTTCATGGGTTGAAAGTCTTAATATTGATAACATGTCAATATTACTCAAAACAACCTACAGATACAATTCCTGTAAAAATTTCAATGCTCATTTATTTTGCAGAAGTAGAAGAGATAATTATCAAATTCTTATGGAATTATAATGGGCCCCAAATAGTCAAAACAACCTTGAAAATGAACAAAATTAGAGAAATGATACTTGTAAATTTCAAGACTTACTACAAAGCTACTCTTAATAACATAAGGACAGACATATAAGATGATTGAAAAAGAACTAATGGTCCAGAAATAAACTCATATATTCATGGTCAACTAATTTTCAAAAAGTATGCCAGAATCACTCAATGGGGAAAGAGTAATCTCTTAAACATATAGTTCTAAGACAACTGGATAACCACATGCAAAAGAATGAAGTTATACTTCATACCATATACAAAGTTAACTCAAAACCATAAATATTTTAGAAGAAACATCGGGTAAATCATCATAACCTTGGAGTTGGTGATGTTGTCAGATATGATACCAAATGTATCAACAACAACAACAAAGAAAACACACACACATAAATTAAACAATCAAATTAAGAACTTTTGTGCATCAAACATATTTTCAAGGAAACAACATATAGATGAGAGGAATTATTTGCAAATCATATATCTGATGAAAGTTTATATCCAGAATACATAAAACTCTTACAAGTCAAAAGGAAAAAGACAAATCATCCAATTATAAATGGACTAGAAACTTAAAAAGACATATTTGCAAAGGAGATGGCAATGGCCAAAAAGAAAATTAGCAAAAGATGTTCAACATCATTAGTCTTTAGAGAAATGCAAATCAAAACAATATAGAGATATCACTTCACACTCTTGCTATTATGTCATAAGTAAGAAAAATAAACAGGTCCTGAGATTTGGATGAATTGAAACCCCTATCCACTGCTGGTGTAAATATAAAATGGCCAAGCATTTTTGAAAACAGTTTTGTGGCTCCTCAGAATGTTAAATATCATTACCATATGAGCATGCAATTCAATCCTAGGTATATACCAAAGGAATTTAAAACAGAGACTCAAACATGTATATACACATGCATGTTTAATACTAGCACTATTCACAGCAGCCAAAAGGGGGAAACAAAGCAAATATTCATCACCAGATGTGTGGGTAAATAAATCCTGTTATATACATACAATTAAAATACAATATTGTTTTACCATAAAAAGGAACAAACTACTGATCCATACCACAATGTGAATTATATACTATGAAAACATTATGCTAAATGAAAGAAGCCATATACATGGGTTCACATTTTATATGATTCAATTTACATGAAATATCCAGAATAGATAAATTCATAGAGATAGAATAAAGATTGGTAGTTATCAGAGGCTGGGAGGAATGAGGAAGTGGGGCAACTGCTTAATGGATAAGGGTTTTACTTTTGAAATGTTTTGAAACTAGATAGAGGTGATGGTCACAATTATTGTGAATATACTAAATGTCACTGTTTTTTTACTTTAAAGTGGTTAATTTTATGTCATATAGATTTTACCTCAATAACTCTTTAAAAAAGAAACAAATGCAGTATTAGGATATGACACCAACATAGAGGGAATTTTTTTTTACCCTAAAATACATTATTCATCACTGTTGTACTTTTTAAAACCATGATGGAGGTACACAATTGGAAAATTCCTGTGTAACTTCTTGTTCTAAAATTACAAGGATTTAGTCATCCTATACCATTTATCATAAGAGCAAAGAAAAAAACAAAAACTTGGCATTTGCTGGGCAATAGCACTTGATTCTAATTAATTAGTAGCCAAGTGATTAATTCTAGTGTTATTATAATTGTCAGCACATGGAGGTCTATTCTAATAAGGTCTGGTCTTTATTCATTTTAAGACTCAATTTTTTCCTTCTATAAATGACAAAGCAGTTCAATTCAACTAAGTTTTTAACTAGTAGTATTCCAGTGCTGAATATAAAGATGAATGGAATATGATCTCCTCATATACATAGTTCACAGGATAATAGAGAAATAAAAATATGATCTGCAGACAATTGATATGTAGTAGTAAGTGCCCCGGGTAAAGAGCTTCAAAGATAGGCACATTTACCCAGTCTCAGCATAGAAGGAATTCTGAAAGCTCTCTTTGATCCATGTCTGAGTTGAGTCTAAATGAATGTAAAGGAATTAGCCCCATGTAATGTGAAGAGGATGTCATTGAAAAGTTGCCAGGGACCTGACCGGTATGGCTCAGTTGGTTGAGCATAGTCCCATATACCCAGAGGTCACCTGTTCTATTCTGGTCAGGCCACAGGCCCAGGTTACAGACTTGATCCCTAGTAGGTGGTGTTCAGGAGGCAGCCAATCAATATTTCTCTCTCTTTCCCTTTCCCTTCTCTCACTAAAAAAATAAATAAACCATCTATAATAATAAATGCATAATATGCTAATTAGACTGGACAGCTGAACGACCTTCCGAACATCCTTCTGGATGAAGCCACGGTGACGGGGGCCGAGGCAGAGGCGGTTAGGTGCAATCAGGCAGGCAGGCAAGCAGTTAGGAGCAATCAGGCAGGCAGGCAGAGGGGTTAGGGGCAATCAGGCAGGCAGGCGAGTGGTTAGGAGTGATCAGGCAGGCAGGCGAGTGGTTAGGGGGGATCAAGCAGGCAGGTAAGTGATTAGGAGCCAGTGGTCCTGGATTAAAAGAGGGTGCAGGCCGGGATGAGGGACACCCCCCCATGCATGAGTTTCATGCACTGGGCCTCTAGTATAGAGTAAACCCTCAGCTAATATCATCCTCAATGGTGAAAAACTGAAACCTTTTCCTCTAATATCAGGAACAAGGCAAGGATGTACACTCTCACTACTTTTATTCAACATAGCGCTGGAAATCCTAGCCAGAGCAGTAAGACAAGAGAAGGAAATAAAAGGCATCCAAATAGGGAAGGAAGAACTAAAACTGTCACTTTTTGGGAATGACATGATTCTGTATATAGAAAACCCTA
>NW_005353752.1:1048409-1061359 GCF_000412655.1 Myotis brandtii
CTATTAGAAACAATAAACAAATACAGTCAAGTTGCAGGATACAAAATCAATGTGCAAAAATCTATTGCCTTCCTGTATACTAACACCAAAACTTCAGAAAAAGAAATGTAAAAAACTATTCCTTTGGCAATTGCAACCAAAAGAATAAAACACCTAGGAATAAACTTAACAAAGAATGTGAAAATCTAAAATACTGAAAATTACAAAGTATTATTAAAAAAGATTAAAGAAGACACAGCAAAATGGAAAAATATCCTGTGTTCATGGATTGGAAGAATCAACATAGTTAAAATGGCCATATTACCCTAAGAAAAATACAGATTTTATGCAATCCCTATCAAAATCCCAAAGTCACTTTTTTTTAAAGAAATAGAATGAGAAATCATCATATGTGTATGGAACCACAAAAGATCCCAGATAGCCAAATCAATACTGAGATAAAAGAATGAAGCTGAAGATATCATGCTCCCTGACGTCAAATTATACTACAAAGCTATGATAATCAAAACAGCATGGTATTGGCAGAGAAACAAGACACACAGATCAATGGAACAGAATAGAGATCCCAGCTATAAAATCACATGTATATGGACAGATAATTTTCAACAAAGGAGCCAGAAACATACAATGGAGTAAAGAGAGTCTCTTCAATAAACGGTACTGGGAAAACTGGAAAGTCACATGCAAACGAATGAAACTGGATTACATGAAACTGGATTACAGTTTGTCCCCATGTACAAAAATTAATTCAAAATGGATCAAAGACCTAAATATAAGACTTGAAACAATAAGTAACATAGAAGAAATTATAGATTCCAAACTTATGGACCTTGGTCATATAGAACATTTTATAAACTTGACCCCAAAGGCAAGGGAAATAAATGTAAAATTAAATGAAAGGTACTATATCAAATGAAAATAAACTTCTGCACAAAGGAACTGACAACAAATCAGACATGCAGCCAATAAGATGAGAGATGATATTTGCAAACAGTAGCTCTGAAAAAAGTTTAATTTCCAAAATATATAAAGAACTCATAAAACTCAACACCAAACAAACAAACAACCCAATCAAAAAGTGGGCAGAGGGCCTGAAAATACACCTCTCCCAAGTAGACATATAAACAGCCAATAGATATATGAAAAGATGTTCAAACTCACTAGCAATTAGGGAAATGCAAGTAAAAACAACCATGAGATACCACCTCACACCTGTTAGAGTGGTTATTATCAACAAGACAAGCAATAACAAGTGTTGGAGAGGTTGTGGAAAAAAAGGCAACCCTCATTCTCTGCTGGTGGAAATATAGAATGGTCCAACCACTATGGAAAGCAGTCTGGTGATTCCTCAAAAAATTAAGATTAGAGCTATAATTCCTCTCCTGGGTATATGCCCGAAAAGCTTAAAATCATATACTAGGTATTTGCAAAGATATATGCACTCCTATGATAATTGCAGCATTATTCACGGTGTCCAAGACATGGGAAACAACCAAAGTGTCCTGTGACAGAGGACTGGATAAAGAAGACGTGGTACTTACACACAATGGAATACCACTCAGCCATAAGAAAGGATAAAATAGCACCATTTGCAACAACATGGGTGAACCTTGAGAACATTATGTTAAGTGAAGTAAGTTAGTCAGAAAAAGCTAAGAACCGTATGTTTTCACTTATATGTGTGATATAAAACTGCAACTTGTGAACACAAACAACATTGTGGTGGTTGCCAGAGGGAAAGGGGTGGGGGTAAGAGGGATCTAATATATGGTGATGGTAGAAAATTTGTCTTTGGGTGATGGGCACACAGTACAATATACAGATCTTGGAACATAGAAACTTATACCTGAAAATTATATGATCATATTAACCAATGTAGCCCCCAATAAATTTAATTTTAAAAAATTCAATAAAACCATTTTTTTAGAAGAAAAGTTGCCAGGAACTGTTGGTGAGGCAGAAGAAGAAGAAGCTGTTTCTCTTCCACATGTATCTTTCTGAAAGTGTATTATTGCTCCAGCTCTAGCTACAAAAAAACAAACAAACAAAAAAAAAAACAACCATTGGATTTAAAAATTGGTCAAGAATCAGAAGTTACTTATTAGCCTGTGAAGTGGTTCACAGAACATGTGAACTCATTAAGCACCTCTGAATTAGTAGCAAAATACTTCTTTACCATCAGATAACAAAATAGGCTTAGACACTTACTCTCCCACTGGTTGTGAACTTAACCACTAACAGGGATGAAACACCAGCAGGCTTCTAGGAAAAGTCAAAGCAACTACAGAAGCCAGTGCAACAACAGTTGCTTGCCATATACTGAGCATTAGTGTTTTAACATTTGCCATTCACATTAATCTTCACATTCCCATGCTATCAACACTAACCTTGCACATTTATTATTGCCATTTTACAGAACATAAAATTAAAACTCAAAGAGAACAAAATAATTTGCTGAAGATGCCTTAACTAGCAAATAGGAATTAGAGTTGTCTATTTTGAATTCAAAACTCTTTCCACTCTAAAACACAGCAAGATTTCCCCAACCTAGCTGATCATCAGGATCAACGGAGAAAGTTTTTAAAACTTCTGTGTTCCTACACCAAGTGGAAACAAATTAAAAATACAATATCATTTAAAATAGCACCCAAGTAAATGACACAGGAATACATCTAACAATATATGTATAAGATCTACATGAGGAAAACTATATAACCCTGATGAAAGGAATAAAAAAAACACTAAATAAATGAACAGATATTCCAAGTTCATGGATAGTCTAGGAAGACTCAATATTGTCAAGATACCAGCTCTTCCCAACTTGATCTGTAGATTCAATGAAATTCCAATAAAAATTCCAGAAAGGTATTTTTTGAATATTGACAAACTTGTCCTAAAGTTTATATGGAGAAGCAGAAGACCCAGAATAGCAACTAAAGGAGAGGAACAAAGTTGGAGGACAGATGTTACTTGACTTTTAAGACTTACTATTAAGCTCCAGCAATGAAGAGAGTGTGGCACTGGAGAAAAAGGCAAACAGGATATACAACTTAGAAATAGAGCTACATAAACATAGTCAACTGATCTTTGACAAAGGAGTAAAGACATTATAATTGAGCAAAAACAGTCTTTTAAGAAAATTGTGCTTGAACAATTGGATATCCACATGCAAGAAAACAAACAGAAAATCTCAACACAGACCTTAAAACCTCCACAAAAATTAATACCAAATGAATCACAGACCTAAGTGTAAAATACAACACCCCAAAACTCTGAGATTATAATAGAGGGAAAATATAGATGACCCAGGGTTGAAGGTGACTTCTTAGAAACAATACCAAAGGCACAACCCATAAGAGAAATAATTGATGAGTTGGAATTAAAATACAAATTTCTGCTTTGTAAATGGCATTGCCAAGAGAATGAATGAAAAGACAAGCCACGGACTGGGAGAAAATATTTACAAAACGTCTGACAAAATACTGTTATCCAAAATAGAAAAAGAACTCTTAAAACTTAATAAAAAAACAAACGACCTGATTAAAAATAGGACAATGACTTTAAAAGACATCTCCATCAAAATAAAAAAATAAACAGATGGCAAATAAACACATGAAAATATACTCCCTCCACATCATATATCATTGGGAAATGCAAATTAAAATAAAAATGCGCCCTGGCTGGTTTGCCTCAGTGGATAGAGCGTTGGCCTGCGGACTAAAGGGTCCCGGGTTCAATTCTGGTCAAGGGCATGTACCTTGGTTGCAGGCACATCCCCAGTAGTGGGAGAGCAGGAGGCGGCTGATCGATGTTTCTATCTCATCGATGTTTCTAACTCTCCCTCTCCCTTCCTCTCTGTAAAAAATCAATAAAATATATATTAAAAAAATAAAATAAAATAAAAATGCAATACCATTGCACATCTATTAGAAGGGCTAAATTTTAGAACACTGACAACACTAAATGCTAGTGAGGATGTGGAACAATAGGCACTCTCATTCAATGCTGGTAGGAGTCCAAAATGCTGCAGCCACATTGAAAGAGAGTTGGACACTTTATTATAACTAAATCACTTGGGCATATACTCTTACCATATAGGATCAAGCAATCATACTTTTTTGTACTTAGCCAATGGAGTCAAAATGTATGCCCACACAAAAACCTGTACATGGACGTTTATAGCAGCTTTATTCATAATTGCCCAAACTTGAAAGCAACTAAAATATTCTTTAGTAAACTGGTACATTCAGACAATTAAATATTATTCAGCAATGAAAATGAGCTATCAAGCCACGAAAGGACATGGAAGAAACTTTAATGCTATTGCTAATTGAGAGAAGCTAATCTGAAAGGTTACTTACTGTTTGTTTCCAACTCTATGACATTCTGGAAAAGGCAAACTATGGAGACAGTGGGGAGGGAGAGATGAATTGATGAAGCACAGATGACTTTTAGGGCAATGAAACTACTCCATATGATACTATAATAAAAGATACACGTTAATATACATTTGTACAAACCCACTGAAAGTACACCGAGAATGAACCCTAATGGGTACTGTGGACTCTGAATGCTGATGTGTCCCGGTAAGTTCAACCATTATAACAAATGTACCACTCTGGTAGGGGATACTAATGATGGATGTTAATGAGGCTATGCATGCATGGAGGGAGGGAGTATATTGACAATAAGTTCTGCCCAAGTTTGTTGCTAATCTAAAGCTGCTTTTTAAAAAAATGGCCTACTAAAAAAATATTTTTTTAATTCTGCCCAAGATTTAGTGAATCAGAATTCTTGCTATGGGGCCCTAGAATCTGCAGTTTACAAAGCACTCTATGATTCTGATGATCACGCTGGTTTTGAAATGACAGGCCAAGTTTCAATTAAACCTAAATGTAATCAATTAAAGTTATGAAAAGTTCAAGTAAAAATTGTATGAGAAAACTGGGACATTATGAGGGATAAGGACTTAAAATAGAACCCCCAATATCATCAGCATTTACATTCATGTTCAATACATGTATGCCAAGTTATGTTCTTCTCAAATCACCAGTATTATCTTAAAAAGATGATGCTGACAGTGTTACTCCCAGGGCCACACTTCAGTAGCGAGGTTATAGACCATTAGCTCATTGAACGGGGTTAATTTGGTTTCAGTCACTTGGGTATATACCTAGTTCATATGATAATTCCTGGAACATAGTGGATGCTTGCCATGTGTTTGTTGAATGAATAAATCTCCCTCTTGTCCCATGTGATTAAGGACTTTAGTTTGTGCTTTGCCTAACATCTGTATACAGATATGATACATCTTTCCATGGCAATTATAATAGCTTACTGAAGTAGAGCTTTTGTTTACTTTTTCCTTCTTTCCTTTCACAAAAGATCAATTGCTTAAGGGCAGGGTGTCTATATAATTTTCTACATGTTTCTTAGTTCTTAGGACAGTGCTTGGAACATAAAAGCCACTTAGAAAATGTATCTGAAATAAATAAATGATTTGGAAATGAAAAAAAAACTGCTTTTTATCCTCCAAAGCTGCAATGGATCTTCAACTGACATGTATTTCTCTAACTCCAAGCATGATCACATATTCTCAGGAGACTGAAAACAGAGGTACATACTGCAGACAAAAGAGTAGGTGTCTGGGAGGGTGCGTTCTGGAGCAGAAATCACTGCAGTGTCATCCTTAGATCAGACACAGGAGCTCAAAAGACTTGGCAAATGAGGAAATGTCTACAGGAGCAGACTCAGTGCATTAGCAGTTGTTATTTTCAACTGGTGCTTTTGTCATGAAAACAGCTACTCTGCCAGGTCAGAACTTTTTTTGGTCACCTTCAAGGTCATTGCATCTTCCTAGATTTGGCACTGAATCTAGTCTGGCAAGTCTGGCTTCTTAAAGTGGATTAGGTGGGCCCCAAAGAGAGTCGTGTCCTGGCTGCATTCCCAATTCATATACCTAAAAGCTTTGGTGGTATTTCTGTGAGGACAGCCATCTCTTTTGTCCCTCTTTGTACTTGAGTCTAGCTTCCTGACCTAAGCCTTGTGCAGATTTCACACACTGCCATAGCCCATGCCAGTCCTGTGACACCACTAGCTGCTTGTCGCTATCACCTTAACTCTATTCTGGTAGGTAAGACATAAATTAAACCTGTGGTCAAAGTCCAGAGTCCGTTACTCAAAATTGCTTCAATGTATAACACTTTCATGTGAAAAGGACTATGTTGAGAGGCTGTCTCAGCCTTTTCCAGAAAAGCAGAAAGACATAGCTATTCACGCAGGCCCTTCTCCCTGTCTGTTCTCTCTGAACTCCTGGAGGCTTCCTTATCTCACACACAGTGGAGGATGCAGTTACTCTTTTTACAAGAACAAAGGAAAGGAGTAGTGATATAAACTTGAGGGTTCATTTCTATATCCAGTGTAAAAAGATTGGGGGTCATCAGAAATTTTGCTTAGAAAGAGGTGGACAAGAGTTAAAAAATACTCTTATTTGTTCTGTCAGTTTAGATTTTTTATATTTTACTGTTTAATACACTGGTAGGTGAACTATGGAAATGATATAGATAGTTATGTATACTGTGGATATGTAACTATATCCATGAATATCTAAATAATCTAGGTAGCACGTAAATATAGATATCTAGGTGTGGACAGATAGACATTTTAAACTTCTATAGAAAATTCTTTGGAGTTCTGGAATAAATTTTTGTGGGCAAGCAACCTAGTTGCTCTACAAGGAAAGCTGTCTTGCCTGCCTTATGTAGTAACTTTATGTGTTTTGGACAACTCCTAGAATCTTTCATTTGATTCTGTTTAAAAGTGAAAGGGGACTTGATAAATGACTTTTGAAACATTCTGGAAATGTCTGCTGGATAGAACCCATCTCCAGGGAAGCCACGGTCAGGCTCCCTGAGGCCAGGGAGGCAGCAGGAGCATGCATGCCTCTGGGCTCTCAGTGACAGAAGCCTCAAGACACCAGACAGACAAAGTCTGGGAAGAACACTGACCCCTCTTCTCTATTGCACTTCCAGCTGCTCCCTGAAAATATAATTGTCTGAGACCCTCCCAGTTCCCTGCTTCCAACCAGAGTCCAGGGAAGTTAGAATTGGTAATGACCCTAGGGAATCACGCCCTCTTTCCTGGAGGAGAGAAGGGGGATTGGTGGGACTCTCCCTGCAAGTGTCAGGGACCAGGGTGTCACTGTGGCACTGGCCTGGAGCCCAGACTGCGCCCCAGTTCTTCAGACCGGGCTTCCTGGGCACCCACCTTGCTCCCGAGGGCACTGTCCCCAGCACCCGCCCCAGCATCCGCCCCAGCACCACTTTCCTCTGACGTCCGATCTTGAGATCTGACGATCGCCCCCACCGGCCGCTCTTATAAAGGGGACTTTTGCCAATACTGGGATGATCGCTGCCTCGCCCCGTGCCACGCGCCCTCCGCCGGCGCCCACACCTGTCAACTCCGCGTGCGCCCAGGTTCTTGGAGAATCTGGGCGAAGAGCCGCGCGGGCATCCTGACCCCAGCGCCTGGCCCTGCCCCCACCCCTGCACCCCCGGCCACACCCTCCCACTCACCCTTACACACACACACACACACACACACACACACTCTCCACTGCACCCTTGCAGACCCCGCCACCGCGGTTCCTGGGGGCAGCGGTCCCGGAGCAGCCAGAGGGGCTCAGCGCTTCTCCGCGTGGGGATCACTCAGGTAGGCGCGCAGCAGGGCGTTTTCAGAGCCCAAGGACGCGGCTATTTTGCCTCTTCGTGGTGATGCGCGGGCCGTCCACTCCCTTGCACTCAGGGTTCTCAGGTGCCAGCGGCTAGAAAGTCTGGTTAGAGAAGCGACAAGGTCCTCGCTCGCGCAAGCGGTGGGCAGAGGGGCCCAGGAAGGACGGCAGGGTCGGGGAGCACCCCGCTGGGGCCCCAGAAAGAACTTCCCGGTTAGGCTGGCTTCTTTTCCTTCCTCCTGAGTCCTAGGGAAGCTAGCTCTTCTCCCAAGGAAGAAAATACTGGCTAAGTATGTGTGGCTGGTGTACCGTGTGTTACTGTATTTTCTTTCTTACCCACCTGCGTGCACAAATAGCAGTTTCCCCTAGAACGTGTTTGTGTGAAATGGGTGCGTGAAATAGCTGTGGTCATGAGGGGGGAAAAACAAAGAAAAAGTGAAGACGTAAGAAGTTGACATCTGTCTTCTGAGAATCTTAATTTTAATGTCTTTGACACTCTTACATTTTTAAGGACTTGATGTAATTTTTAAATGGTTTCTTGTATATACCATTGAGGGGGAGGGGCGAGATGAAAGGAACAAAGGACAGTGGATGGGGAAGAAGGTTGATCAAGATGTCACACATAACATCGTTAGTAGCTACAGAAACTTGAACCACGGGCACTTGTTGAAAATTGGAGTTGATGTGTTTTAGGAATAGATTTTCCTAAAGTTCTTTTGTTTTTTTCTTAAGATATCTTCACCTCACGTTGCTTTTGGGCCATTTCCTGAAACTGTTTAAAGGAAGGGATAGAAGAATGAATAAATGAACAAATATGTTATAATTCTCAGAGTAGTCTTTTATGATATACTTACCTTACTGAATAATTCTAGATGGAATAGCAAGTTAGTTCTCAAAAGCAAACAGATGCATGCTCTTTCTAAGTGATTTCTTGACTGAATTACTGAGTTAAGGTACAAGAAAAGGTTCATTTTATATTGAAAGAATTTATTAAACACAGAATGATTATGATTACATTTGTTACAAAGCACTTCCATTTTTTTTTCCTTGAATGCTCAAAACAATGCTATATTGTTAAATAGAATAATATAATAGGCACCTGTTGGTGACTACTAGTTTAACATGCGATTTCAATGTACTTTTTCTTCAAGTGGCAAAGGATTTCTCATGAGCCAGTTGATTTACTTCCGACTGGCTATGTATGTATGACTGGTTTATATTGTGCTACTGTATTTTCTTCAGAAGTCTAATGAAGTAGCCAGCTGTGGAAGATTCCAGACCTCTAGATAAAAATGGCTTTCCATGTGGAAGGACTGATAGCTATCATCCTGTTCTACCTTCTAATATTGGCTGTTGGAATATGGGCTGCCTGGAAAACCAAAAACAGTGGCAGCGCAGAGGAGCGCAGGGAGGCCATCATAGTTGGTGGCCGAGACATTGGCCTGCTGGTGGGCGGCTTCACCATGACAGGTAGGTTCAGATGTCCAGCTCCATGCTGCCTGCCCCTCCTTGGCCTCTCAGAATGACAAAGCAAATGTTACTCTTTGTCTTTAGGATCCTTTGTGTTCATTACATATGTATTTTAAAAATAATTTTACATTTATTTAAAACAAAAATAAAACTGTTCAACTCAGTAGTATTTGAACAAAGTGATTTTATAGTTAACCACTATGTAGAATCTGAATAAAACAAACCTGGGCTGTCTGGGCTGTTCAGTGGGTGGGAACAAGGAAAACAAAGAGGTGGATGAGAGTGCAAAAGTGTTTTAGTCTTACAAGTTATGTATCTGGTAATGAATGTGATAAGGTCAGTATCTCATCTTGCTCATTAGCATAGGTATGAAGTTGTGACTTTGCACTCTCTGAAATGATGAGTATCAGTAAACAATAACTAGTGATGGCTTTAAACAATAAATTCAGGGGCAACGCAATTCCGAATTGATGCCCTGATTTGAAATTAATTATCCCATTTGATAAACTAATTTCTTTGCAGGAGGACAATCAGATGTTAGGAATCCACAGCACTGAAGGAAAAGATTTCCAAAAACCTTGAAACAAAAGGAAAAAATTCAGAGCATGTCTTAACAGAAATCCCCAGCCCCCACCTGCAGCTCTCTCTCTCATTTGAACCTTCTCTGTGCCAGGAGGGGCTGATATTCTATCCCCTTTTGCCCAGAGGTGATCCTGTTTAAGAGGTGGCTTATTTCTCTTTTATGTTCTTTTGGTCATTGACAATCTTTCTGAAAAACAATTTAAAATTATATTTTTAATATTATTGGATACATATTTACTAAAAAATACCTTTTCTTTTAGAATCTCATTAGTTTTTAAACATCAGCAATATAACCCATACTAACAGCAACTCTGAGTGCTCATGGGAAAATAAGCCTTTGGAAATCATATCCAAATGATGCCCACTTTCAGCCCTAAAGTGTTATTTAAAAAGGATTTGCTCTCTATGGGAAATACTTTACCAAACCGATCTGTGAAGGCTACATCTCTGTTTGGCCATCTGAAATCTATAATGTCTATAATAATTTGTGGACTATAGGTTTTTCTTTCAGATATTCACATTTTCTTTTGTTAACTCTTGGCCAAGTATACGTAGGTTTCATTTGGTCTTTCTGAATGTATTTATCTTTATATTTCAGAACTATGAAAGCGGTTTGGGGTTAAGTGAATACACAGATTTACATGGTTAACAAAGACCAGAGTCATGGCCAGACCCAGGTCTTTTGGGAGCCACGCCCGGGTTTTTTTTATGATCTCATCACACTTAGCCCTTTCACTGGTTCCTCTTTATTTCTTTATAAATGTACACAGTTGTAAGGACTTTTATCCTGTGTCTTTTTTTTTTCATACACACATATCCGGAACAAATTGTATTATACAAAATATTTTCTATGATGCCTGATATGTGAAATTAGATAAATACAAAATCACAAAGAATAAAAACTTTCACTGAAATTTTGGCATGGATTTTTTTATTTATGTTCTCTTATTATCCACCTATTGATGAACAGTGAACACAACTTCATATCTTCATCTTCAGTTTTCATTATAGCATTTCCTCTTTCCCTTAAAGATCCAGAACTGATACTTACTTTTGAAGAGGATTGAAAAAATTGTGATTATATTTTCCTCAGATTTCTCCTATTGTGAAGAAAATAAAAATAAAACAAAGGTGGTTGATTTCACTTAAAAAAAGTTGGAAAGAATAAATAAGCTGTTGTATATCAAAGCATTTTTATTATAAATTGTTATAATGTTTTATTACTCTAGTTTAACATTCTATTTATATTGTCCATAAAGATATTTCAGAATTTGTTTTTTATCATTTACAGTAATTTTTTTCAATCTAATAGGCTGTTTTCTTAATAATCTTTTTCATTTTTTCTCCTTTGTTTTTATTGATTTTTGTTGAATTTATTGGTTTGACATTAGTTAATAGAATAATATAGCTTTCACATGTACAATTCTATAATAAATCATCTGTATATTGTATTATGAGTTCACCACCCAAAGTCAAGTGTCCTTCCATCACCATGAATATCCCCTTTACCCTCTCCTACCTCCCTCCACCCCACCCCCATACTCTTGTCTGTGTCTATGAGGATTTTTGGGGGGTGGTGTGTGTTGTTTTTTTGTTTGTTTGTTTGTTTTTTGCATAATCACATAATCCTTTCACCCAGCCCCCAACCTCCTTCCTTCTGACAGCTATCAGTCTGTTCTCTATGCGTCTGTTTCTATTTTGTTGTTGTTGTTAGTTTATTTTGTTCATTAGATTTCACATATAAGTGAAATCATATGGCATTTGTCTTTCTCTGACTGGCTTATTTCACCTATAGTCTGTTAAATTGTATAGAAAAGTTGAATTATAATGTTTCTTTTAAAGAATCATGGTTTAGCTCAGTTTTAAAAGATTTTCTAATCTCTCAGAACTGAAAATAATCTTGATCAATATCTTAATTCTTTTAAAATATGAACCATAGTATCTAACCCTTGTCAAATTAATTGATTTTATATTTTTGATAAAGAATAAAAATTGAAAATAAAAATGCATCTGACATGAAATTTACAAACATGCAGAGCAAACTCTGCCCTCGAAGGTGCTAGCTTGATAAAAATGGAGGGGCTCTACCTATGACAAGTAACTACATCTTCACTTCTATGTTGTAATGTTTGTGATTATTCAGGCACCAGTTTTCTTTTTGGATAATGGAAGGAGACCTACAGAATGAAAAATGATTACTAATAAACTTTGTGCTCATAAGACCATCAGGCCATTTGGTTTGTGCAATGAAACATTGCCGGTGTTGTTACCAGTTCTAGTTGCTAGGAGGAAGATGGAAGATAGTCTCGGGTCCTGTGCCTGAGAGGATTCCTCTTTTCAGGTCCTAGTTACATACTCAGTGGGGCTGGGAGAGGGAACCCTTTTAAAAATTTCATCAGGGCTTCGAATGAAAAAGACAAATGATAGCTTTGGTTATTTATTAACTCCCATGCAAAAGCTACTATGAATATGACAATGGCTGCCAACTCTGTGTTTGTCCACTATAGGGTTTTGTACAAAAACTTCCCATTTAAGTATACTTCAAATTACTTTTCAGGGAGGTCTTTTTATGTTGACCCTTTAAAAATAATATTCTCTCTTCTTTGTTTTGCATTTGATTTTTTTTAAAGCTATATAGATTTTGGTGTGAACACAAGAGAAATGTTTGTTTTCTATAGCTTCATATACATATTTTTGAAATTTTATTTACATTCTGTGAGATTTTAGAGAATTTTTTAGAGTCAAAGTGTAATATACAGCTTAGAATTCAGTCTCATATCTGGTAAGCTTCTTGGCAACCTATGTTCCTCATAATTTTACACAAATTCTCCATAGGAATTATTTTAAAAATTTTATTAATACTCTTAAAATATATAAACTGCAGAAATTTAAGTGTTTCATTAACTTTAGTTTTTCAGCAAGAATCAAATATTATATTGAACTAGAGGCCTGGTGCACAAAATTCGTGCATGGGGCTGGGGGGTCCCCTCAGCTCAGCCTGCACCCTCTCCAATCTGGGATTCCTCTCACAATCTTGGACTACTGGCTCCTAATAGCTCACCTGCCTGCCTGCCTGGTTGCCCCTATCTGCCCCCTCCTGCCGGCCTGATCACCCCTCACTGCCTCTGCATGTCGGCCTGATCACCCCTAACTGCCCCCCCTGCCAGCC
>NW_005353752.1:1061745-1078334 GCF_000412655.1 Myotis brandtii
CTGTTGTTCAGTCATTTGGTCATCCCTCACTAACCTCCCTGCCAGCCTGGTCATAGGCAGCCATCTTGTGAGGGTGTGAGGGTTAATGTGCATATTACCTCTTTATTATATAGGATTCTCACAGAAAAATGGCAGTTTGTACATCATCTTCAGAACTGTTTAACCAAAATGAAGGGTTCTTTTTATTGGGGAGGGGGGCTTCCTTTACCTCTCCTTCAGTTATTATGCTACAGAAATTTTATTAAGTAACATCTAAAAATATTTATTATACTCTATGAAATATCAAATATCTCACTAGAAGAGCCATATTAGAACAAAGAATTGAAAATGGATATGCAGTCAACATTTTAAATTTTTCTGAATGATAGTCTAGGTTCTAAGTGTATGTTGGGTACTTAGGAAGAGAGTAGGAAAAGGTAACTTAAACTCACTTTAGGACACCTGGGAGTAAGTGACATATCTTTCTCCCCTTCACTCTCTTAACAATTTAAGGTAGTAAGTACAACTTAATTATGATTTAAACTGACTCTATTAACAAAAAGTACACACACCGACAACTATACATGTGCACGCACACACACACAATACACACACACACACACACACACACCTTGAGGACAGTAGTCACGATCAATAGGAATAGATCAATACAATTAAAACACAAGAACTTTGAAATAAAGACATTTGACTGATGTTATGGAGGCTGGAGGAAAAGTTGTAGTTTTATTGAGAATAGAAATAATCATGTACCATATTACATATTATCTCAAACTTTGTGTACTAATAATATCATTTAAAAGTGTTGATGACTAAATGGATTTAGAAAATATCTGGGGCAACCCTGTCCAATAGAAATATAATGAGAGTCACAAATGTAATGCTACGTTTTCTACAAACCACTTTAGAAAACATAAAGAATAGTTGAATTACTGTAAATAATAGAATGTATTTAACTCAGTATATTGTAAATGTTTTCATTTTACAATGTAAGCAATACAAACATCATTGTCATATCTTACATTTAATTTTTCATACTAAGTCTTTTTAAAATTGTTTAACATATTAAGTCTTTGAAATCCATGTATATTTTACACTCATAGAGCATCTCAGCTAGACTAACCACATTTAATATACTCAATAAATAGCCACATGAGGCTAATGGCCAATATCTAGACTGAGCAGGCCTAGGGTGTGACAGGTATGAGAGTATCTTTCCCTCATTCTTCATTCTCTTTCAGCCACCTGGGTTGGAGGAGGTTACATCAATGGGACAGCTGAAGCAGTGTATGTACCAGATTACGGTCTAGCTTGGGCTCAGGCACCAATTGGATATTCTCTCAGTCTGATTTTAGGTAAGTGAAAGTTCAAACCTCAGTGACCCACTCAGTAAAGAACAAGAATATAAATAACAAGTGAAATAAGTCAAACAATGTAAATAACTATTGTGGGAAAATATTACCAGGAATCTTTAACTACTACAGAAATTGGTAGCACATGCTTAGATTATTCGACTTCTTGATTATGGAATACATAAAAAAATCCCTTGATATTATAGCTATCAGAACAGTGATTTCTTTAACATAATGATGTTTCTTTTTTCTTTCAAAAATAGCCTGGATATATAATTTAAAATGAATCAATTTGAATTGTACCTGAATTTCTTTGTGTAAATCACACTAATAAAAGGTCAAGAATATTATGTAACAGAGTATTCCTAACTTATTTTTGCACCTAAAATACTTTAATTAAATATTGGGCTTAATCAAAATATCTGAACACTTGCTGTCCTCAGCGATGCATCAAGGCATTTTAGTGGGTGCTGTGCTGGTCCATGTTTTCTAATCCATATGCCTCAGATACATGACTCAATTGTCCTTTGGATACATACAATAATAAAGGTATGAAGAAACTTGCCTTTGGTTGCTGAATATTGCTTGGTTCTATATTTATATTTTAGACTGGTTCCTTAATACTTATGTGTCCTTAAAAATTCATTTCCCTTGAGAAATTGTAGCATAATAAAAGGTTGGCAAAGACTATTACATTAAGAATTAGTAATTTTGTCATAAACACTTTTTTCATTCCTTTTAGGTGGTCTGTTTTTTGCAAAACCTATGCGATCCAGGGGCTATGTGACCATGTTAGACCCATTTCAGCAGATCTATGGCAAACGCATGGGCGGCCTCCTATTTATTCCTGCACTAATGGGAGAAATGTTCTGGGCAGCAGCCATCTTCTCCGCCTTAGGTAAGAACAAATGAAACATCGCTCTACTGGATTCTCTGGTTGATTCACCATCAGATACATAACTTTACTTTCTTCAGCCACAGGTCGGGCCTCCCCTGCCTCCTCCTGGATTAATGCAACCATCTCCCTGCTTACAGTTCTATCGTCTCCTGTAGTGTCCTCATGGTGGCCAGACTCATCCTTCTAAAATACAAATGTGACTATATCTCTTTCCTGATAAAACAAACAAACAAACAAACAAAAAAACAAAAAAAACACACACAAAACTTTGTAACCAGGTCCATAAGCTTTATATGACTTAGCCTCTGACTTTCTCCTCTCATCATTCCCCTCTCCTCCTTTCTTCTTTCATAACTACAGTCCTCTCTTGCCTCTGACACTGTGCAAGTCCAGGTGCCCTCTGCCTTGGACTCCTCTCTCCTCTTTCCTTTCTCACATCTGCCTCACCAACCAAAAAGTGTCCTCCAGATCTTCTCAGAGATACCACTTCCTCAGATAAGTCATCCTAAACTTGCTGAATGCTTTTCCTATGGGCTTCCTTAGACACACAAAAAATTTATTTTCAATAGACTTATCACTTCGTGTGATTATGGCCTGTTTATTTCATGCTCAATTTTCTATCTCATAAAAAGAATTATAAATTTCTTAAAAGCTGGATTTATGTTTTGTTAACAGTTGTAATCCTATTACAAATGAATGAATAAACCATCTATGGAGATGATATGTAGATAGATAGATGATAGATAGATAGATATTTGATTTGTCCTTTAGTTACTTATTTCTTTTTTAATTCAATTTATTAGAGTGTCATTGGTTATTAAAATTACATAGGTTTTAGGTATATAATTCTGTGAACATCATCTGTATTTTGTCTCCTTCCATCACCATTTATCCTCCCTTTACCTTCTTCTAACTCCCCCACTACTCTTCCCTCTGGCAATCAACATACTGTTGTCTGTGTCCATGGGTCTTTCTTCTTTTTTTTTGCTTAATTCCTTCAC
Source organism: Myotis brandtii (assembly GCF_000412655.1). Taxonomy (NCBI): domain Eukaryota; kingdom Metazoa; phylum Chordata; class Mammalia; order Chiroptera; family Vespertilionidae; genus Myotis; species Myotis brandtii. Next base: position 1,064,994 of record NW_005353752.1, read on the forward strand.
TCTTCTCATCTACCCCAAACCTCTTCCATTCTAACATCTGTCAGTACATTCTCTATATCCATGAGTCTGTCTCTACTTTTTTTACTAGTTTATTTTGTTCATTAGATTTCACATATAAGTAAAATCATATGGTACTTGTCTTTCTCTGACTGGCTTATTTCACTTAGCATAAAACCCTCCAGGCCCATCCATGCTGTCACAAAAGGTAACATTTTCTTATTTACAGTTGAGTGAGTAGCATTCCATTGTGTAAATGTACCACATTTTTATACAGTCATCTACTGATGGGCACTTAGACTGCTTCCAAATCTTAGCTATTATAAGTAACACTGCAATGAACATGGGCGTTCATATATTGTTTTGAATTAGTGTTTCAGGTTTCTTTAGATATATTCCAAGAAGCTGAATAACTGGGTAATAAGGCAGTTCCATTTATAATTTTTTGAGGTAACTCCATCCTGCTTTCCACAGTGGCTGCATTAATCTGCATTCCCACCAAGAGTGCACGGTTTCTCTTTATTCACATCCTTGTCAATAATTCTTGTTTGTTGATTTATTCATGATAGCCATTCTGAAAAGTGTGAGGTAATATCACATTGTGGTTTTAATTTGCATTTCTCTGATGATTAATGAAGATGGACATTTTTTCATATGTCTATTGACCATATTTATGTCCTCTGAAGAAGTGTCTATTCAGATCCTTTACCTAATTTCTTAATTAGATTGTATTTTGGTGTTGAGTTTTATAAGTTTTATAAGTTACTTAAAAATTTTGGATACTAACTCCTTATTAGAAGTATTGGCAAATGGGTTTGTCATATATGGCCTTTTTTATGTTGAGGTATGTTCCCTCTATTCCCGCTTTGCCAAGAGTTTTTATCATAAACGGATGCTGGATTTTATCAAATGTTTTTTCTGCATCTGTTGATATAATCAAATGATTTTTATCCTTCATTTTATTTATGAGCTGTATCACATTTATTAATTTGTGGATATTGTACCAACCTTGCATCCCTGAAATAAGGCTCACTTGTTCATGTTGTACAACCTTTTTAATGTGTTGCTGGATTGGGTTTGCTAATATTTTATTGAGGATTTTAGCATCTATGTTCATCAGGGATATTGGCCTATAATTTTCTTTCTTTGTAGTGTCTTTATCTAGTTTTAGAATTAGGATAATGCTGGTCTCATAAAATGAACTTGGGAATTTTTCCTTCTCTTAAAATTTTGGAATAGTTTGAGAAACATAGGTGTTAGTTCTTCTCTGAATGTTCGGTAAAATTAACCTGTGAAGCCATCCAGCCCAAGACTTTTGTTTGTTGCAAGTTTTTTTGTTTTGTTTTGTTTTTGTTTGCTTGCTTTTTTACTGCTTCAATTTCACTAATTGTGATCTGTCAATTCAGATTCTCTGATTCTTCCTGATTCTGTTTTGAAAGATTGTATGTTTCTAGGATTTTTGTCTATTTCATCCACATTGTTAGCATATAGTTGTTCATAATATTTTCTTACAACCCTTTGTATTTCTTTGGTGTCAGTTGTTATTTCTACTCTGTCTTTTTTTTTCTTGATGAGTCTTCTTAAAGTTTTGTCAATCTTCTTTATATTTTCAAAGAACCAACTCTTGGTTTCATTGGGGTTATTTGTGTGTGTGTGTGTGTGTGTGTGTGTGTGTGTGTGTGTGTGTGTTTTACTCTATTTCACTTATTTCTGTTCTGATGTTTACTAACTTTTGACTTTGTTTGTTGTTCTTTTATAAATTTCTTTAAGTGTGAAGTTAGTTTTGTTGTTGTTGTTTTCTTGAGATTTTTCTTGTTTCTTGAGGTTGGTCTGTAATGCTATGAATTTCCCTCTTAGGACTACTTTCCCTGTGTCCCATATATTTTGGGTTGCTGTGTTCTCATTTTCATATACTTAAAATTATTTTTTGATTTCTTCCTTGATCTCATTGTTAACCCATTCATTGTTTAATAACATGTTATTTAGCCTTGATGTGTTTGTGTATTTTTCAGGGTTTTGTTTTTCCTTGGGATTGGTGTCTAGTTTTATATTTTCTGTGTTCTTTAATTTTAAGTGATAGCCTTGCTGGGTAAAATAGCCTTGGTTGTAGGTCTTGCTTTTTATCACTTTGAATATTACATGCCTTCCCTTCTGGCCTGAAGTATTTGTGTTGAGAAATCAGCTGACAGTCTTATGGAGCTCTGTTGTAGGAGCTCCCATTACTGCTTTTCTCTTGCTGCTGTTATGATTCTGTATTTGTCTTCAATATTTGCCATTTTAATTATGATGTGTCTTGGTATGGGTCTTTTTGGATTCATCTTGTTTGGTACTCTCTGTGCTTCCTGCACTTGTGTGTCTTTTTTCTTCACTAGGTTAGGAAAGTTTTTGGTTGTTATTTCTTCAAATACATTCTCTATCCCTTGCTCTCGCTCTCTCCTTATGGAACCTCTATAATGAGAATGTTGTCATGCTTTATGTTGTCCCAAAGTTCCCTTAAATATCCTCACTCTTCCTAATATTTTTCTGTTCTGATTTTGTGGGGTTTTTTCTACTTTGTTTTCCAAATTCCTGATTTGATTCTTTGCTTCATCCAACCTATTTTTTTATTTCTTCCAGTGTATTCTTTTTTTAATGTTTTTTATTGATTTTAGAGAGGAATAAGGGAGAGGGAGAGTGAAAGGAATATCAGTGAGGGAGAGAGAAATATCAATTTGCTACCTCCTGCACACACCCCACTGGGAACAAGCATACAACCCATGCACGTATCCTGACCAGGAATTGAAACAGCTATATTTTGGCTCATGGGATGACACTCAACCAACTGAGCAACACCAGCCAGGGTTCCAGTGTATTCTTGATATCAGATATGGTATTCTTCATTTTTGACTGGTTCCTTTTCATGGTTTCTATGCCCCATTTCATGCTGTGTAGTTCTCACTAAATTCATTGAACATTCTAATAACCATTAATTTTAACTATTTATCTGATACATTTCTTGCCTCCAAATGATTTGGCTCTTTTTCTGGGGTGTTCTCCTGTCCTTTCATTTGGGGCCTGTTTATTTGTCTCCCAAATTTGGCTGCCTCTTTATATTAGTTTCTATATATTAGATAGATCTGATATGACTCCCAGTTTTTTGTGGGGTGACCTTATATAGTAGGTGTCCTATGTATCCCACTGGTGCAGTCTCCTTGATCACTTGAGCTGGGTGCTCTAGAAATGTCACTTGTGTTGGTTATATGGTCCCTCTTGTTTACTTGAGTCTTGATTGCTATTGCCCTGTTTGTGAATGTGATTGAACCTTAGGGTGACTGACTGTGAGGCTCAACACCAACCATAGCATGTGAGCTGCTGTGCAGGTGCTGACTGCATGAAGCAGAATTTGCCTCAGCAGGGTTTAGTGCCCGCTGAGATTGCCCTTTGGATATTGTGAAGTTTACTGGGCCTTGCTCTGATGTTGTCTAAAGCTGGTAGCTGGGTGTGTTGCTTCTGGGCCGCTTGGGATGGACTCAAGCAGGACAATATCAGTCTGTGCCTGACTCTTGGTAGCCTGCTTGGAGCTACAAGTGACCCATAATTGTGGCTGCATCTGCTGGGCTTGTGTGCATGCAGGAAGGACCAAGATAAGCACCAAAGCCAGCTTGTACCAACATCCAGTTCAGGGAAATGTCAACAAAAGTCCCAAGGCACCCCGATGAGATCTGCCTTCTGCTGCTTCTGCCTACCAGCTGCCTGTTAAGTTCAGTTACTGAAAGAACCTCTTGTAGAGTGGGGAGAAGGTCTAGTGCAGTGGTCGGCAAACTCATTAGTCAACAGAGCCAAATATCAACAGTACAACGATTGAAATTTGAGAGCCAAATTTTTTAAACTTAAACTATATAGGTAGGTACATTGTTATTAACTTAATTAGGGTACTCCTAAGGCTTAGGAAGAGCCACACTCAAGGGGCCAAAGATCCGCATGTGGCTCACGAGCCTCAGTTTGCCGACCACTGGTCTAGTGGATCTCCCATTGGGGAAGTGCCAGTCAAGCTTCAGAGAAATGGTAGGTGTGATACCTGCCCCAGACCACAGTATTCAGTCTTTCCTGGATTTTTCCCCAACCTAGAAATGGCAGAGCCATTATGAGTTGGATGGATGGGGTCTCTGGAGCCCGGAGGATGGGTCTGCCAGAAATCGGGAGAGTGTTTTATTGGATTTCTCATGAGGGGGAAATCAGGTTCACAGGAAAGTGGAGAAAATAGCCCCACCCTAAAGCCAGACAACTCAGTCCCTGACACCTCCTGAGTCTTCCCAAACCTCTAAACCATGGCCAAGGAAGCTGAATCCTCAGAAGAGTCTAAGGTTCTCAGGGTGGGGCAAAAGAGAGTCCAGAGTGTGGGGCAATAGCTTTCTCCCAGGCTGATGCCATATGGAAGGGAGTGCTCCACACAAGAATGATGGAGACTGCTGAATTGGAGAATGACTCAGCTTAGAGACCCTGATGGCTGTCCCCACAGCTCCCTCCCCAAAGCCTAAAACCCCAGGCTCTCCTTACACTACTCTAGTCTGCTCCACTCTCCCTCTGCCAGAACCCAGGGTGAGTGGCTGTGAATGAAATTTTGTGCATTGGCCCTTTTTATTTAATGGATTTTAGAGAGAGAGGAAGGGAGAGGGAGAGAGAGAGAGAGATACATCAATCAGTTGCCTCCTGTGCACACCCCTACCAGAGGTCAAACCTGAAACATGAGTATGTACCCTGACTGGGAATTGAACCGGCAACCTTTTGGTATAAGGGATGATACATGTGCATTGGCCCTTTTAGAGTATGTCTGTGTATCCAGCGGACTCTGTCTCTTCCTGTCAGATAGCAACCCTGCTGCTTTTCACAGCCAGATATTACAGATATTACTTGTGGGCTTCTTCCTGGCTCAGTGCTCTGGGATTGGGAGGCAAGCTTTGGGTTTAGACGCAATGCTTCTTACAGGGATCCCCCTGTAGCTGAGATATCTCCCCAGAACCTTAGCTGCTGCCCATGGGAGTGGGGACAGCTCTTCTAGTTTCTCTGCCCTTCCTACCAATCTCAATAGAGCTTCCTCTGCAAATCCTTGTTTATAAAACTCCTATTCAGCTAGTCTTCAGTTGGTTATTTGGAATGATTGTTCTTTAATTTAGTTGTAATTCCCGTTTGGTCATGGGAGGAGGTGATTATAGCTTCTACTACCTATTCTGCTACCATCTTAAAATCCCCTAGCTCTGCTACTTTCTTCTAAAGAGAAAAATAAAAAGAATGTAACATCCTTTCTCAATGTGATCCCTTAACATTGCAAAGTATTGGATTGTATACATTTTTAGGGATCTATAAAATGAATTTTGGCTCTTCAGGGCCTAACTTACTACCAAGATTAATTATTGCTAAGGACAACTTGCCCTTGGTCCTTGGATTCTCAGCCCACTTATAACCTTTAAAAAGCAAAATATTTCAGTGGAATCATGGAGAATCTTCAAAGTCAATACCCTACCTTTTGATCAAGGGTAAATATAAGCCATTCTACTAAGTACTGAGGTCCTTTCTGAAGATCAATAGAGTTGGAAGTTCCACTATTTTCCTCAGTGAGCTATATCAGTGTTTGATATCCAGGCATTTGTTGTGTTACTCTCCATCTCTTCTTACAAATGGAAATAAAGAGAAGAAGTCTACAGCTGGACTTTCAGTGGTCAAAACAAAAGTAAGATAAGATAAATTTCTTTCTATGTTATATGTTCTAGACCAATTTGTCTTCTGGTTTCAGCATTATCATCAGACCTGGCCACTATAATATCAGATATTAGTTTATACTACCTTTTACTCCTTTCTCTCTCAAACTCCTGTATAATCTTATTTTCTTGGTCTCCAACTTAAAGGAATGACTTGATATAAAAAATAAGAGAATTTGATAGTTATAAAATACTATAATAACTAAGTGAAAAATGTTGGACTTTCCTGGTACTGGATAATAATACTCCACAACTACCACTGCACTTACATTCTAATTAAAATGTGTGAAAATGCACCTCCTTTGCTACCTTGCTCTCATTAGCTAGGAAGCAATAGTTTGTTTGTCACTGTTTTCAACACCAGAAAATTTTGGTTTTAAGACAACTGCCTGCTGAAATATCAAAAAAGAGTGGGCTGAATATGTGACAGAACACAAAATATTTATTCTCACTAAATAACAGAACAATTAAGGGGTAATATAATTAATAAGTTAATATTTCTAAAGTATTTTGGAAATATAAAACAACAGCTAAACACTAAACTTTATTGCAGTTAGTTATTTTTGTATATATGTGTGTATCTACTTCTATGTGTATATGTCAATATACATGTAAAGTATGTATTGTCTCTCTCACTGTACATATACACAATGAACAGTGTATATGAAAACATTACTGCTATTGTTGGAAATATATGATCTGATAAAGAGAATGTATGTCTAATTTTAAATTAACACCTGGATTTTCTTCAAAAATAATAGTTGGAAATGATTCAAAGTTAATATTTATTATAAACAAGTTAAAATACTTAAGAATAGACAAACATAAGATCTATTACCACCTTATCATGAATGTACATAGTTCACCACTGAAACTTAGGAGAATCTTAAACTATCTTCTTGGTATAATTGGACAACATCCTTATAACTTTTTAAAGAAAGGTATAGTATCTACATTTTTGACCGTTCAAATTCACTGAATTTTTATAACTTTAGTTACAGTATATTTATTTTTATGGCTGCATTGGCAAACAAACTAATATTTCACAGTGATTTTACTCACTGCAAATGATGAAAATATTCAGAAAATATTTTAGAGAAAAATTCATCCCAATCTTAATAATGATGGAAGCATAGGTGACTTCTTTACAACCACTGAGTTAAAACCAGATGGCAGCATCTACCAGTATCCCAAATCTTTCTGATTCTAGTTCAGTGATCTTACTTTTATAACATACAGACAGCATTGAAAAGAGGTAGGATAATAATTACACTATAATTCATGGACTATAACTTTTAAAATGTTGTTATTAAAATAGAGAACTAGATCAAAACAAAAATGGCCAAGAGTTGCAATTAAAGTTTCAACATGAAGTAAATAATTTGAGAAAAAATAATTTGTTTAATATCTATACAAAAAATAAGTCAATTATTCCAAGTCACTTATAAATAACGAAGGGCACAGTGCATGAATTCTTGCACCTTGAAAGGAACTGTGGGCCGCGAGGCTGTGGTGGGCACAGGGGTGGGTCTTGGCCCATCCTCCATGCCCCCACCTGGCCCTTCCCACCACGGCCCCTGGTCCCCTGTCTGCCGGCAGCCCTGCTCCTGCTGCTGCTGCTGCCCCTACCACACTCTGATGGCTCTGGCCCTGCTCGCACCCACTGATGGTGCAGAGCGATTGGGACTGGTGCCAGCAGCAGGTGCGAACAGCAGCTGCTGCCCTGATCGCTCCTCAGGAGCAGGGGGAGGTGGAGAAGCACTCAGGAGCAATCGGGGCCAGCAGCCACTGCTCGCACCTGCTGACAGCGCCCAGTGATCGGGACTGGTGCCAGGAACCGGCAGCAGGTGTGAGAGGCAGCTCTGGCGCTGGCTGCAGGTGCAAGCGGGGCTGGCACCAGCAGTGGGTCTGAGTGGCGGCTGCCAGCCCCAATCACCCCTCAGGAGCAGGGTAGGGGCAATCAGGGCCAGCAGGTCAGCGCTGAGCGATCAGGGCTTGTGCTGGGCGCCAGCAGCAGGTGCGAGCACTGTGCGGGACCTCGGTGGATGGGAGCAAAGAATTTTCAGTAACCACCAGAGGCTATCGCTGATGACAGCAACCAGTGCCCTGCCTTGGTCTGGCGCCCCCGCTCACCTGCTCCACATCCCGCCATGGCTAATGCCACCATGTTCCATGCACTGCCGCCTGCTGCTGATGCCCACTATGTTCCGCGTGCACCCCCTGGTGGTCAGTACACATCATAGTGACTGGTTGTTCAGTTGTTCAATTGTTCTGCCGTTTGTTCTATTTGCATATTAGGGTTTTATATATATGATTAATCTCGTCATCATTCTTCAATTTCTTGCCAGGCTTTTCCTTTTATTAATTGGTTTTTACTTAGGAAAGAAATTTAATTTTGTTACCAAAGCCAAAGCACTAAGAAAATTTTGTTTGAAAAATATTTTGTTTTATGTTAGATCAAAATCTTTTATATTTCTCTTTGAGATATTGGATTTTTATCTCTGGTGGGTTGCATACACTATTAGCTTACAATTGAAGAGAGATAAAAGAATATAAGATAACAATTAAAATCACAGGTTTGTTGTATGTATGTTAGCATTGCTATTATTGCTGTATTTAATAATATGAATATAAACTACAACTTTTGAGAACAATGGGTAAAAGTTCTGTAAAACAATAAATCCAGATCTGGCAGTCCAAGGTAGTCCAACTGTCCACATCATAATATCCTGAATGGAAATATAGACACAAACAAACACAATAAACAAAGTCATAAAGTAAGAAAAACATACACTTGATTTCTAAGGTAGGTTAACATTTTGATGGTGAATATTACTTAAAACTGTGATGTTGAAATCTAGGGTTCTTCAATGCATTGTTGTCCCAGGAACAGGACAGGAATGCTCCACCAATAAAATAAGATAAAATAAGATAGAACTTTAACAAAGCTGAAAGAGAAAAATGATAATAGATGCAATTTGCCAATTTTATTTATTTATTTATTTTGCCTAGAAATTTGTCTCAAAGCTTGGTATCTTATACCATCTGCTATTTAATAAAAGCTAGCAGGGGTCAGAGTTAATACAAAACAGAGGGTGAATATTAATTGTAATATGTATAAGTCAGTCATTATGCTTATCATAAAGGGTTGTTTTCTCATAGGTGAGAGTACAAATATTGCATATATTTAATATTAAGTTGGAGTTTCCAACAGTTGGTGGAATTAATGTAAGTTTTTATGGTAGAATTAAATTTAAAATAGCTCATGGGATTCTGAATTATATTATGAATTTCAGGTGCCCTCACATAAATAAGTTAGTAAAGCACTAATTTTTAAATTAGAAAGAATTTTAAAATATATCTATATCTATATACATATATATCTATAATAATAAAAGTGTAATATGCAAATTAGACTGGACATCCTTCTGGATGAAGCCTGGTCTGCGGTGCCTGCTGGTAGCCAGAGGAAAGCCCGGGTCCCGGGCGCCAGAGGGAAGCTGGTGCCAGCAGCCGGGGGAAGGAAGGCCTACTCTTGTATGAATTTCATGCATTGGGCCTCTAATATATATATTATATATACTAGTGGCCCGGTGCACGAAATTCATGCACATTAAAAGGAAATTAATTAGAGGAAATATGTTAATATTGCTATTTGCCTTTTCTCTCTAATAGAAGTATCAGAGATGAAAGAAAATTAGTAAAATGCATATGAAAATCTTCCTCCTGTCAGAGTCTGGGGCATGCCATGGGACCCAGAGTCAAGTCCCCGCCCACCCGTGTGCACCTCGAAATCGCGCGAGACCCAGACCCAGCTGGCCCCACCCCCATTGGATGAGATTCAGACCCGGCTGGCCCCACCCCTGTCAAGCTCCGCCAGGCGGGGGGCACAGCCTCAGGTCCCCCATCAAGCCCTGCTAGGTGGGGGGTGCAGCCTCAGGGCCCCTGTTAAGCCCTGCCAGGTGAGGGGCGCAGTCTCAGGTCCCCTGTCAAGCCCTGCTGGGTGGGGGGCACAGCCTGAGGTCCCTCATCAAGCCCCACCGGGTCAGGGGGTGCAGCCTCAGGTCCCCCACCCTGGCCTGGCACCACGCAGCCTCAGGTCCCTGCTGATCGCTCATTACGGCTCGTTACGGGAACACTGCCTCCGCTGTGAGTGCAGCCATCTTGTGCCGAGTGAAGGAATGAGGGTCAATTTGCATATTACCTCTTCATTATATAGGATATGCATAATCAATTTACTGAGATTTAAATTTTCCAATATGAAAACTAACTTTAGCTTTCACATTTCATATGACACTGGGAAAAACATCTGCTGCTGTCACTGAACATTCAATATATTTTTATACAAAAATCTGAATTTACTTTAGTTCCTTGATTAGAGCCTTCTCTTGTTTGTGTTCTTCCAGGAGCCACTATCAGTGTGATTATTGACGTCGATGTACATGCTTCTGTCATTGTTTCTGCATTCATTGCCATTCTGTACACCCTGGTGGGTGGTCTCTATTCTGTGGCCTACACAGACGTTGTACAGCTCTTTTGTATTTTCATAGGACTGGTAAGTGGGGTCATTTGCAGATATTCTTTCTCTCTCTCTCCCTCGACTTATTCCCTCCCTCCCTTCCTTCCTCCCTTCCTTCTTCCCTTATTTCTTTCTTTTCTTTCCTACCTTCCTTCCTCTTTTTCTTTTGTAAAATAAAATGTGGAATTTTATACTAACTCAGCAAAATCTAATAGAAATGTTATTTTTCATCTTGAGTAATACATAGTAAATCACATATCATTAAATGTTGCCTCTTTATAATTTAATTAAATGAAAAAAATATAGTTGTTTTGTTAGATTTTGCCAGAAAAGTGTGCCCTCAGTTTACTTTTTAGAAAGGTCAAAGTCTTCCTTTTTTTCAAGGCTACATCTGATGGAAGCTTATGTGTGATCTTCCTTTAAGTCTGAAGGCAACACACTTTCCTCAACCTGAACTTTTAAACCTTGATGCTAACCTGTATGAGTCTCTTATCCTCCCCTTATATTAGTGTCAGTTAACCTATAAACTCCTCATAGGGCATAGAAATTCTCCTCGGGAATACTGTGGGTTTCAATATTAATCATCACTATTTGTGGTCTAAAAATGAAGAAAAGGCTTAATTATTATGTAAGGCACTAAAAATATTTATTATGTATTGCATATACATCCTAGGTTAAATTAAGTGATATATTTGTGCTTTATTAAATAAAAAGTACTATATAATTATGAGATATGAATATTATTAATATTACATTAAAAGCACTTTTGTTTGTTATGAACACATTTTAGTCAATGTTCAGCCTTTGCAAACTAAAATCTTAAAATGTGACCATTGTGCCTTGGCCTGTGTGGTTCAGTAGTTAGAGTGTCAGCCCATGCACCAAAGGGTTGCTGGTTCAATTCCAGGTCCAAGGCAGCTATCTGGGTTGCAGGTTCAGTCCCCAGCCTTGGTCTGGGAAAGTGCTGTAGGCAACCAATTGATGTGTCTCTCTCACATCGATGTTTCTCTCTCTCCCTCTCTCTCTCTCCCTCTCCATCACTCCTTTCCACTCTCTTTAAAAATAAATGAAAAAATATCCTTGGGTGAGAATTAACAAAAATTTTAAAAATTTGATTATTATCATTGTACATGTAATAATATCCACCACCTAAGACATACTGAAGTATACAGTAAATTGAATATGCACTCTGTGCTGGTGGCTGTGATGATTCGTGCATGTACATGACCTCAGGTGTGTATCCTACAAGAGCAACAACCTGTGCAAAGGCCATGGACAGTGAGCTAAGACTGCTGATCATGACTCATTTCCCGTGGGTGATCTAAGCACCCTTGGTTCTCCTTGATGTTTTTTTTTTAATATCATGAAAAGCTTTTTAACTCTATTAGTGTTTATACTAGATACTTAAAACGGAAAATGAAGAATGAATTTTATACTCAAATCTGGTTCTTTTGTTCTTTACTTCCTTGCATCTCTAATATACAGGAGGAATATTTATAAGAATGAATTACAGTTATAATTATAGTTTAGCCATTAATTTACATAATTACAATATTTAACAATGATTACAATATTTCCTCTTTTTCTTCTAGACATTTTATTTGCATTTCCAAGAATTTTACTCACTTATATTTTAGTTAAATTCAAAAATATTTAACTAGCTCAGGATTTCTATATTTTTATTTTTAAATATCCAAAAGCAAGTGACAGTGCTGAGATTCTGAGTTTTCTTAGCATCATCATAAACTTCCAGAAATACAGCTCCATTATGAATGTTAGAGATGAGGTTAGTTTGGCATATGACAGCTCTCATAAAAGATGTACTTGGTATTCTAATGAACACAGCTCCAGGGATGAATCTATTTATTCACGATGTATTGCTTTGTATGAGACCAGAACTTAAAATATGTAGGTGCATAGATCAAATGTGCTAGTAAAACCATGCAGGGCAAATATATGTAAGGATGCATTTTAGAGTGGGTTTCTGCTACAAAATGTATCTAATTGATAAGGAATCAAGTTCTGTTTGTAACTACTTCAGGCCTTATTAAATTGGTGGAATAAAAGGCTAAATACAGGTTCTTCTTTAAGTTTCAAAGTGCTATACATACATATATAATTAATCAACTTACAGCATAAACCATCTCTTCTTCTCAGATTCTTTAATTCTATTGATTTTATCATCATCCTACAACTGTAAACTTGAGGTTCATATGTTAGTTATTTTTCCTTCTGACTTCTTTCTTCTTATTGTAATTGATAACTGTTGAATCTTTCTTTATAATTCTTTTTGGTAACAATATCTTTCATTTCCATTATCATGACTCAGCTTCAGGGCTTTATATGGGTTATATCAGTGCCACCTTATTACTCTTCCTGACTCCTCCCTTTTTGTAAACTCACTGTTCATATCTATGATAATAAAATGAAGAAGACATTTTACTAAAATATTTTTTAAATCCAGAAGGAATTCCTCTAGCTTCTAGTTGTAACAAAACAAAGTAAAAATTTCTTAGCTTATAATTCAAGGTTCTCTCCACATATCTATCTCTATGTATCCCATTTCCCTAAGCGACCATCATGCAAGCAAAGGGCCTAACCCAACAGTGTGTACATGCACTCATGTACACGTGCACACATGTGTGTGCGCATGCACACACATACACACACACACACACACTATATTCTGCTGTTTACCTTGCTCCACATAGACCACCTGTCCCTTAACTTGCTTCTTCTTCTACAAATCAGGTACTGGGATCATGCATGAAGATTTGTTTCATCCACCAATTTCTCAATCAAATCTTTCCTTGTCACTTTAATGAATGGTTATCTTTTTCTAATTTAAATAAAACAATTTATACAAATCAGGTGGGATCATGCATGAAGATTTGTTTCATCCACCAATTTCTCAATCAAATCTTTCCTTGTCACTTTAATGAATGGTTATCTTCTTCTAATCAGGTACTGGGATCATGCATGAAGATTTGTTTCATCCACCAATTTCTCAATCAAATCTTTCCTTGTCACTTTAATGAAGAATTATCTTTTTCTAATTTAAATAAAACAATTTATATTATATTATATTAT
>NW_005353752.1:1081018-1104568 GCF_000412655.1 Myotis brandtii
CGCTGGCACCGCCCCTGCCCAGGCCTAACGCCTCTGGCCGAGGCATTAGGCCCATGCAGCGACGACCCGCAGCTGCAGCCACCCCGAGATCGCGGGCTCCACCCCTACTTCCCGCTATCACTGGCCAGTGCGGCAAAGGAGCCCGATTCTCCGATCATGGCTGGGGGCCCTGCCCCCCGGCTCTTAGCTCCCCCCTGGGTTTCCGATCACTGTCAGTGGCAGGGGGCTTCTTCCTTGCTTTCCCTTTCGCCTCCCTGCATTGTGCCTACATATGCAAATTAACCGCCATCTTTGTTGGCGGTTAACCGCCATCTTGGCTGGTGATTAATTTGCATATCTCGCTAATTAGCCAATGGGAAGGGTAGCGGTCATACGCTAATTACCATGTTTCTCTTTTATTAGATTAGATTATATTATATTATACTAGAGGCCCAGTGCATGAAATTCATGCAGGGGAGGGTCCCTCAGCCCGACCTTCACCCTCTGGCAATCCTGGACCACTGGCTCCTAATCGCTCGCTGGCCTGCCTGCCTGATCTCCCTTAACCACTCTGCCTGCCTGCCTAATCGCCCCTAACTACCTCTGCCTGCCAGCCTCATTGCCCCTAACTGCTCTGCCTGCCTGCCAGATAGCCCCTAACCACTTGCCTGCCTGCCTGATAGCCCCTAACTGCTCGCCTTCCTGCCTGATCACCCCTAACCACCTCTGCCTTGGCCCCTGCCACTGAGGCTTCATCAGGAAGGATGTCTGGAATGACCTCCGGAAGGTTGTTTGGCTGCCCAGTCTAATTAGCATATTATGCTTTTATTATTATAGATTACAGCTGGCTCCCAACCACTTGCCTGCCTGCCTGCCTGATTGCCCCTAACTGCTTCTGACTGCCAGCCTGATAACCCCCTAACCACTCCCCTACCAGCCTAATCTATGCCTAACTGCTCCCCTTCCGGCCTGATTGCCCCCAACTACCTTCCCCTGCCTTCCCCTGCTGGCCTGGTCACCCCCAAATGCCGTCCCCTGCAGGCCTAGTCACCCCCAACTGCCCTCCCCTGCAAGCTTGGTCACCCCCAACTGTACTCCCCTGCAGGCCTGGTTGCCCCCGACTACCCTCCCCTGCAGGCCTGGTCCCCTCCACCTGCCCTTCCATGCAGGTCTGGTCTCCCCAACTTCCCTTTACTGCTGGCCTGGTTGCCCCTAATTGCCCTCCCCTGCAGGCCCAGTTGCCCCCAACTGCCCCCCCCCACAGGCCTGGTCTACCCCAACTTCCCTCCCCTGCAGGCCTGGTCCCATGCAACTGCCCTCCCCTGCTGGCCTGGTTACCCCTAAGTGCCCTCCCCTGCAGGCCTGGTCCCCCCAAATGCTCTCCCCTGCCAGCCCAGTCACCCCTAACTGCCCTCCCCTGCCAGTCTGGTCGCCTCCAACTGCCCTCCCATGCCAGCCATCTTGTGGTGGCCATCTAGTGACCACATGGGGGCGACCATCTTTGACCACATGGGGGAGGCATCTTGTGCGTGAAGGTTAATTTGCATATTACCTCTTTATTATATAAGATTATATTCTCAAGTTTAATGTTCTCCCCCCAAAGTTTCTAGTGACTTCTTCTCTACTTGACATTATTGGTACAGTTAAACACAGAAGTATGTTTACTTAAACTTCTCTAAGTCAATATTCATGATGTTCCCCAGATAACATGATTCCAGTTTCTTCTCTGTCTGAATATGAGAAACTACTGAGCTATGTGGTCTATGAAAAAAAACAAGAACTAGGTGGCTAAGTCTTGCATATATTAAACAGTTAAAAATATTTGCCTAACAATCGAATGTCACTGGTTGCAGTGGATCAGCGTCCCTTTCGCACTGTCACATCCTGCAGTTACGGACATTGGGTTTACGTCTACACATGCCAAATACCAGGCTCCTTGGCTGGGCACCATTGAATCATTTGAAGTCTACACTTGGCTTGACAGTTTTCTGTTGTTGGTAAGTGGTGTCTTAATTGATAAATGCAACCTAATTTTTTTCCTAAAATCAAATGCATTTTCAAGATTTAAATGTTTCTATGTAAATTTCACCTACTGGCTCACGATCATTTCTGAATATACTACTTTCTATGGAAGGATGGTGCTGACTGGTGTCAAAGTGGAGAGCAAGTGAGACCCTAAAGAATAACGGCCATGGGATTGTGTGTACACATTCCTGTTGTGCTGTAAATGAAGGAATCCCATGCCATACTCCCAGATACCTCCTCAATCTGAGGGCCAAGCCAACTAAAAGTTTTCATTTGTATTTTGAATTAGGCTTTAAAAGTCAAATTCTTCTGAAATAATGAACTCATTTAGTTTCTACATAGTAAGTAAATTAGTGGTGCTACAGCCTCACGTGTCTGAGACAAACTGGGAAAGGCATCCTTAGGGAAGAAGGCCTGGGCAGTTCGAGGTGACCTGGGAATAACAGAACCTTGGGGCAGAGGTGCTGTCAGTGAGAAGTGAGTATGGAAGAAATAAAGGCAGATCACAGATTAAGAGAAGAGGGAAAAACAAAGGGACCTACCTGCCAGATTTTGCAACTTTGCTAATTAGGAGGATTTTGTATAAAATAAAATAATTTTATATCAAAATTAAGGGAAAATTGTTTATGTTTTCTCTTTAGATGGTTCACAGTTTACTATGATTGTACTTTGTCTTTGTGGTACTTGTTAAGTTTTAGCACTGAAATTAGATGTATCTATCTCAGTAAAGAATTTCCTGGTAAGAAGGCAGGAGAATAAGAACAAAAAATGTTTCTTATGGAGGTGAGGGGTCTTGTTTTCCAAGGATTGTTACAAAATGTATTGGCTAAAGTTATCCTTAAATGGGTCACAATTTTGAATTTAATGCAGAAAGTATCAAGCATTATATGTGTATGTAACTGTACCTGCATGGTGGGTATGTTATGGTTATATGGAAGAGATGAGGAGATGCAGAAATGAAAGGCAGTTTGTTAATAATAACACCATTGTTTGAGCAAGGCATTGAAATAGAGACGAAGCAAAACCCCAAGGTCCTTTCTTCTATATCAATTAGTCCTCAGGTTTGCTAATCTTCAAGATAAAGCATTATATCTAATGACTAAATTTTTCCAGCTCAAAAAGTTAAATGATTAAGTCATGTTCATTCTTTAAATTGTAAAATAAGTTGAAATGAATGAATGACTTAACTATAGAAGTGAGCCTTGACATGTCTCACCAATGGTCTATGATCTTCCACTTGTCATATAAAGGGGGATCTCTCAATCCCATTCTGAACTGCCCACTGTCCCTGGACTAGCACAAGGTAAGGCTGACAGCTTTTCTGGCCTATTGTGATAGCCCATCAGTCGTCTCCCTGAAGTCAGCCCTCGCACCTCTCACTCCTCCAAGCCCATTTTCCACCTGGCCACCAGAACCCCTGCTTGTCAGTGGAGGTCAGATTTTACCCTACTTGTGACCTAAATGTCAAGAGAGATTGGTATGTAAATTATTATATATCAACTCATAAAATCAGTGATATTATTGAGCAATATAATTTACATGGAAGAGGTTAATTATATGTTGATTTACAGTTTGCAAAACAAAAATTTGGAAAGAATATAGACTTGAGACATGTGATAATTAATTTTAGAACTTTTTTTACCTTTTTATCTTTTACTGTTAAACATGTATGGATTTTATAACAAAGGAATTGCTCTGGAATCAGTATGTGCCAGGCCCTCTAAATTGGCACAAATGTGACAATGACTAACAAGATGGATTTTCCTGAATTGAGAACTGGGTGAGAGAAACAGGCAATTATATGGGAAACCCATTCATCAATTCTTTCATTCATATGATATACAGTATGTTTATTAAACACCAACTCTATGCCAGTCAGAGGAATGTGACAGCAATGAATGGGAAGGCATTTTCCCAGCCTTCCCTCTAGCCATTCCCACATACCCTGACTTCCATTTCCACAAAACACATAGTGTTCTCATAGCTGCTTCATCATTCCTTTTCTTTCTTTCTTTTTCTATTGGATTCTCTACCAGTTACTCTTTTCTCCCTTCATCTCCATCTAGTGACACTCTCCCAGGACTTAAGGACTTATTCAAATGTCATTTCTGTAGGTTTCCCTAATTACTAGGCAGTTGTGCTTCATTGTGCCTTTCCACCCCTCAGTTACCCCCAAATAAGTAATTGCTTCCCACTTCTGTTCCCATACACACCTCTTTACAGCAGGCAATACATTATATAATAGTTCAGTGTCACCAAGCTTTTTTCACAGTATTTCCTCAATACAAATTTTAAATACACTCTCAATGTAGGTAAATGTACTTATAAATTATTTATATACACTTTACTGATACATTGTGTACTTTAATAAAATAGCCATATGAGGTTTAGGTATGAGGTAAAATGAGTACAAATAGAAGTTCTGATAATTTGGATGCCGAGTGCATTGTCTGGAGGCTCTGCATACCCTGCTTTGGAGAACCCTGCACTGCACTGACTCTCCTGGTGGACAGCGACCCAGAGCAGAGCCATCCCTGCTCCTCTTTGTGCTCTGACAACCATCACCTTGTCTGGCACATACTGGAGTTCAGAAATATTCACTGGACTGTATTGATTCAAATTTTAAAACGCCATGTTTTCAGAATCTTAATTTTTTGAGGCAATTTTGTGGTGGTTAGTTCCTCCAGATAAGAACAAAGAGACTTCTAGGACATTGTAATGCAGCTTAGAGTAGGTAGATTTAGGGAAAGATTGTCTTGTGTAATTACGAAGGAAAAGAACTGGAAGAGATTTCACACAATTGTAAATGTGATAATAACAAAATAATAACCATTGAGGTATATGGCATATGGGAACATTCTTTATACTTTAGCGATATACATACAACTATTCTGAATGTGATTATATAAATATAATCTCATGTTGAAAGTATCTAATACATGCTATTTGCCTCTAATAAAATCCTGCGTCCCTTTGGTTCCCATGCAGATGTTGGGTGGAATCCCATGGCAAGCCTACTTCCAGAGAGTCCTCTCTTCATCCTCAGCCACCTACGCTCAGGTGCTATCCTTCCTGGCAGCTTTTGGATGCCTGGTGATGGCTATACCATCTATACTCATCGGGGCCATTGGAGCATCAACAGGTACCTCTCTTGCAGCTTCACTCATTGACCCACTCAAGCTCCAGCAAAGTTACCAATAGCCACAGTCCACAGCTACTCTCCCTCTCTCACTTTCCTCTTTACCCCCACATCGTCCATTGTTATAGTGTTTAACAAATCGTATTATACATTCGTAGTCTCCAAACATTTTCCAACTTCTCATCCCACTAATAAAATATTTATAATCATCCCCTCCCTGGACATTGTTATATTTATCAACTGTGTATATGTAATCCTGTCAGCTGTTCTACTCAATCAAGGTACAATTCACATCTGTGCGGAGGAGAGGGACTCTAAAAAATATCTATTTCTGTCTCACCCCACAGGGATTTTACTTTGATAATCTAAGATAGAGCCAGTAACCAGGGTTTTTAAAGTCCCCTTGATGAATCAAAGTACAGCCAGAAGTTTGCATGCCATTACCATGACCACTTTAAACCTGAAAGTGCTGTTTTACCTTTCAATTGTTTGTTAATGAAGTTTTTCTTCTTGGAGAAATCAGTCAGTAAGTGTGTAGATAAAGATAAACTAAGGCACTAAGTCTCTTAGAGAATAACTTATTCAAGTTGGTAAAAAGAGCATTATAAAATGTTTGCCTCCCAGTTAGCCTCTATCTTGAACATTTTTTTAAATCTCACCCTTAATTTTACTGAACTTATTGATTTTTCCCGAATCATATATTCCCATGTTATACACTTTTTGAGTATTTTACACAAATATGTCATATTAGCCCTGTAGGTTCAGCTAATTAAAATAGACTCCAGAAGCTGACCTTTTATTCTGTTGTGCTTGTAAATATTATCCAGGATGATATCCACAGTTTGTAGAGCTATTTATTGGATGACAAATTTTAAGAGAGCAGTTATGGTTCATATAGTATGCTTTTATTCCAGTTGTACATACATGACATAAGCAAACATTTAAAACAATGTCTGATAATGGTGACTGAGTGCCTTTGAATAAAAGATAGTATTTATGTTACAATCAGAAGACAGATCTGGCCATTAGTGTATGCAAGTGTGTTGCAGGACAATCCACTGAAAAAAATATAAAATTTATTTTTTATGGATTAAGTAGACATTTTAGTTGCTGTTTTTTCTGGTATCATGACATATCAGTTAATGCTATAAAATTGGCTTCATCAAATCATGGCTTTAACAATTGTAATGGAAAATAGGGAAAAGACTTCTATTTGATTCTATAATCATGACATTACAGAAGTTAGACAAATAAAAAAGAGCTATATTAATGTACATGTATTCTTTAGCATATGCTAGTACAGAAGTACCCCATTATCCAAGGAGGATACATTGCAAGGCATGCAATGAAGGCCTGAAATTGCAGATAGTACCAAATCTCATATAGTAAATCCTCACTTAGTACCAAATCTCATATAGTAAGTCCTCACTTAACATCACTGATAGGTTCTGTGACTTTAAGCAAAATGATGTATAATGAAATCACCTTTACCATAGGCTAACTGGTAACAAGCAAGAGTTAGGTTCCTATAAGATCCCATCAACAATATAACAAAACTAGAGAGGCCCGGTGCATGAAATACGTGCACTCAAGGAGCATCCCTCAACCTGGCCTGCACCCTCTTGCAGTCTGGGAGCCCTCGGGGGATGTCTGACTGGTAGGGAGCAGGCTTAAGATGGCAGTCGTATATCCTTAGTGCTGCCACGGAGGTGGGATAGGTTCTAGCCACTGCCACTGTGCTCTCCAGCCATGAACCCGGCTTCTGGCTGAGTGGTGCTCTTGTGGGAGCACACTGACCACTAGGGGGAAGCTCCTGCGTTGAGTGGGATAAGGCCGAAACCGGCTCTCTGACATCCCCCAAAGGGTCACAGATTGCAAGAGGATGCAGGCCAGGCCGAGGGACCCCACTGGTGCATGATCAGGGCCAGGGAGGGACACGGGAGGTTGGCTAGCCGGGGAGGTACCGTGGGGGGGATTCAGGGCATGTCCTGCCCATCTTGCCCAATTGGCTGGCAAGCTAACCTATCAGTCACAGTGTCTGCCTCCTGGTGGTCAGTGCACATCATAGTGAGAGGTTTAGCAGCCTTAGCAAATTATTAGCATATTACGCTTTGATTGGTTAAATGAACGACCGGACGACCGGACAACCGGACGACCGGACGACCGGACACTTAGCATATTAAGCTTTTATTATATAGGATGATACTGACTGAAATGACATTATTCAAAGACCTGATGTATATACTATGTTTTATTTTATACATACACTAGAAGCCCGATGCACGAAATTCATGCAAGGAGCTCGGCCCTCGAAGCCACAGTGGCTTGCCTCAGCCTGAGGCAACCGCGGTGGCTGCCTCGGCCCTTACAGTCCCAGCTTCTTCTGGAAGGTTGTCCAGAAGGATGTCCGGTCTAATTAGCATATTATGCTTTTATTATTATAGATACCTATGATTAACTTTAACATATGTTAGGCACACTAATAGATTAACAACAATCTAATCTAATAAAAGAGAAACGTGCAAATTGGCAGTACCTTTGCTAAGCCCCAAGCCACGCCCACCAGCCAATCAGAGCAACTATATGAAAATTAACCCAACCAAGATGGTGGCTGGCAGCCACGGAGCTGGAGCAAGCAGGGGGCTTGGTTGCCCAAGTGATGGAGGAAGCCAAGCTTCCTGCCTGCCCTGGCCAGCTGTGGCCTCTGGTAAAGGCAATAAAGTTTCAATTATAGAAGATAGATAAATCCCAGATACCTGCTTCCAGCCAGCCTCCACTGGGAGCTTGGGTGACTGGGGGCAGTGGCCAGCCTGCAAACAGCCATCAGCCCCTCACCCAGGCTGACCACACCCTCATGGGGTGAGGGTCCCTGCTGAGGGGCTTTACAGCCTGCAAACAGACATCAGCCCCTCACCCAGACTGACCAGGCACCCCAGCAGGACGCCCCTCCCTGAAGTGGGTGTGACCAACCTGAAAATGGCCCTCAGCCCCTCACCCAGGCTGGCCAGGCACTCCAGAGGGGACCCCCACCCTGAAGGGGGTGTGGCAGTCTGAAAATGGCCCTCAGCCCCTCACCCAGGCTGGCCAGGCACTCCAGAGGGGACCCCCACCCTGAAGGGGGTGTGGCAGTCTGAAAATGGCCCTCAGCCCCTCACCCAGGCTGGCCAGGCACTCCAGAGGGGACCCCCACCCTGAAGGGGGTGTGGCAGTCTGAAAATGGCCCTCAGCCCCTCACCCAGGCTGGCCAGGCACCCCAGCGGGGCCCCCACCCTGATCTGGGACACCCTTCAGGGCAAACCAGCTGGCCCCCACCCATGCATCAGGCCTCTATCCTATGAAATAAAAGGTTAATATGCAAATTGACCATAACAGCAGAACAACTGGGAATGACTGGTCACTATGACACACACGGACCACCAGGGGGCAGATGCTCAATGCAGGAGCTGCCCCCTGGTGGTCAGTGCGCTCCCACAGGGGAAGCTCTGCTCAGTCACAAGCCAGGATGACGGCTTCCAGTACAGCGGTGGTGGTGGGAGCCTCTCCCGCCTCCTCAGCAGCGCTAAGGATATCCGACTGCAGCTTAGGCCTGCTCCCCGCTGATAAGTGGACATCTCCTGAGGGCTCCTGGGCTGCCAGCTTAGGCCCAATCCCCCAGGGAGCAGGCCTAAGCCAGCAGGTGGACATCCCCCGAGGGGTCCCAGACTGTGAGAGGGCACAGGCTGGGCTGAGGGACCCCCGCCAAGTGCACAAATTTTTGTGCACTGGGCCTCTAGTAACTAATAATAAAATAGAAGAATTATAACATTATGTTGTAATAAAAGTGATGTGAATGTGGTCTTCCTCTCAAAATATCTTATTCTGTGGTACTCATTCTTCTTTTCTTGTGATGAGGGGAGATGATGCAATGCCTACATAATGAGATGCAGTGAGGTGACTGGCATAGGCACTGTGACACTGCCTAAGGGTTACTTAAGCTCAAGCACTGTGATACCAGATAGCTACTGATACCACAGTGACTGATGGGTGGGAGCATGTATAGCATGGATGTATCTCTGGCCAGATTGGGTGGGACCATACAAGACTGCATCACACACTAAAATGAGGTACAATTTAAAACATATAAATTGTTTATTTCTGGAATTTTCTAATTTCAGATCAAGGTTGATAGTGAGTAACTGAAGCCAGTGAAAGCAAATCCACAGACGGGGAACTACTGTATAACTAAATATTAAAGGAGCTATCTATTAAAAAATACTTATGTTTCAAATCCTTTTACCACAGAGTCCAAAAACCTTCTGAAAATTTCAGCCTGGTATCTGCATTATTTTTAAAATATGTTTTTATTGGTTTTAGAGAGAGAAGACGGGAAAGGGAGAGAGAGAAACATCTATGAGAATGAAAAATCAATCATTTGCCTCCTGCTCACCTCCTACTGGGGATCCAGCCTGCAACCCTGGCATGTGCCCTGATCAGGAATCCAACCAGTGACTTCTTCCTGAAGGGAATGATGCTCAACCAACTGAGCCAAACAGTCCAGGCATATCTGAACTTTTTAATCAATAAAAAGGGAATTTCCTTTATCTATCATACTTCCTATTTCTAGTAACTGATAGCTGATACAAAAAGGAATTTAATTAGGAAGAAGTAATGCTGAGGAAGCTCCAAACCCAAGTTTATATACAGAAAGAGGATTAGTGAGAATAGCCCCAGTATTGTCTTCATCCATTTATGCATTTATACCTGAAGACTAAGGAATGAAACATTGTGTCTGCTCAAATGACTGAAGAAATCATCTATGTTTCAGTTTAATACTTTTTATATGATTCTGTACAATGGAATGCCACAATTTCAGAAGATGTAGGTAGGTAGGTAGGTAGGTAGGTAGGTAGGTAGGTATGTAGGTAGATGATAGATTGGTAGATGACAGATAGATGATAGATGATTGATAGATAGAGAGATAGATAGATAGATAGATAGATAGATAGATAGATAGATAAATAGATAGATATATAGATAGATAGATAATAGATAGACAGATAGATAGATGAATAGGTATATCTATCACAACCATATTCCATGCTGGTCTTTTGAATAAGACTAAGTATAACCAAAACCCATTAGAATCTAGGACCTATAAGGTAATTTCACTTGACCAGTACATACCTGGTTACAGTAATTAGACTTCCCACCTAATTAAGCTAATTCATACATTCTGATTTTGTCTTAAAAACTAGCCAGTAAATAGGATGACCCCAGATTGACAAAGAACATATAACTTTTGGTTCTCCTTATGCTTTTGTTTCTATTCAATAGACTGGAACCAGACTGCATATGGGATGCCAGATCCCAAAAGCAATGAAGAAGCAGACATGATTTTACCGATTGTTCTGCAGTATCTCTGCCCTGTGTACATTTCTTTCTTCGGTCTTGGTGCAGTTTCTGCTGCTGTTATGTCATCAGCAGATTCTTCTATCTTGTCAGCAAGTTCAATGTTTGCTCGAAACATCTATCAGCTTTCATTCAGACAAAATGTAAGAAGGATGTTTTAAATCTTACATTCTTGTTTTGTTGTTGTCTTTGTTAGTATATTTCTTATGTATGTAATATTACATACTTATTAATATTATATATTAAAATTTGATCCTACTTTCATTAAGCACATAAGGTTAAATAATGATGAGTTTCACTCATGCTATATATAGGTATTTTTAATGCATGTTATCATTCATGTTAATACTAAAGGAAACAAAGAAATATAACTGTTTCCCAAGATGTTTAGTTACATTGTTACAATTTAAACCCTCCTGTCTAGTGAAAGAGTAATGAAACCTAAAATATCTTAGAATAACTTTGAGTTTAATTAAACATGTTAAGAAACTTGAGAACCCTAGTAGAAGTAGAACATGGTAAATAATTTCATGGGGATTTGTGTTAACATCTGTCTTTACTCTTCACTTGACTCTCAAGTCCACCTTTGTCCAAAACTAATCTCCCAATTTGGTTTCTTTACTACGTCTAGTGGCTGTAGAACACCATGCTACTGTGGGCTACTGAGGGCCCTTCTGCCCTTCTCCACCTTCTTCCTTGACTAAGGCTTTGCCTTTCTCTAGATTTTCTAGGTCACTGTTAACAAAATGTTCCCACTGGTTTTTGAAAGTGGTAGCCTTAAAGATGGTAGGATTCCTATGGAGAGAAGAAGCAAGGATAAACCATGTCTCCTCACTGCCACATAAGAACTATTTCTTAATATGTAAAATGAGCAAAGCCCCAAACCCCCACCTTTGTGCTCTTCTTCTATGACAGCAGGTTAGCTCAGCTCATCACTGCCCCTGCACAGTCCTGGAAAGGTGTGGGTGGTCTGTCCCTGCATGCTGTACTCAGCAACCTTCCCAAAAGCCAGCTAGATTGCTTGCTTCATAGGCTGTGTTTTAGGTTGTTTTTCCCATAAGTTGAGCCAATTGAAAGCAAGGAATTCTTTTGACCAGCTGTGGCAATTTCTTGCAGGCATCAGACAGGGAAATCGTGTGGGTCATGCGAATCACAGTGTTTGTGTTTGGAGCTTCTGCAACAGCTATGGCACTGCTCACAAAGACCGTTTACGGGCTCTGGTACCTCAGCTCAGACCTCGTTTACATCATCATCTTCCCGCAGCTCCTCTGTGTGCTCTTCGTCAAGGGAACCAACACGTATGGAGCCGCCGCAGGTTATGTTTCTGGCCTCTTCCTGAGAATAACTGGCGGGGAGCCATATCTGTACCTGCAGCCCTTGTTCTTTTACCCCGGCTATTACTCTGATAAGAATGGCATATACAATCAGAGGTTCCCCTTTAAAACTCTGGCCATGATGACCTCATTCTTAACCAACATTGGCATTTCTTATCTAGCCAAATACCTATTTGAAAGCGGAACCTTGCCACCAAAATTAGATGTGTTCGATGCTGTTGTTGCAAGGCACAGTGAAGAAAACATGGATAAGACCATTCTGGTCAAAAATGAAAATATTAAATTAGATGAACTTACACCTGTGAAGCCCCGACAGAGCATAACTCGCAGCTCAACTTTCACCAATAAGGAGGCCTTCCTTCAAATGGATTCCAGTCCCGAAGGGTCTGGGGCTGAGGATAATTTACAATAGCCCATCTAAACAAAACACTGCTTTCTCAGACTTATGTAGCAGGCTAGTGCTGGAGGGATGGTGTGCAGCATGTAAAATATATTTAAAAATAACATCCAGGAAGACAAAAAAATCCATATAAAAGTGCACCTGTACAAGCGCAGGCCATGCTAGGAGGAGTACCTATGAAAGCATCAGCTTTGTTTCTCATTGCTGTTTCTCAGTCCCACTTGGTTTTGTCTCTGGATAGTTTTCCTAGTAATAAGTAAAGCCCCACTCAAAGAACAGAGGGCCAAACGGAGTATCTTTATTATGAAAAAATGAAGTATAAATGAAGGAACCAAGGCAATTAGGTCATTTGATCCAGACCTTGTCTGCTAACACACTGGTGAATGTAGTTTAATCACCTTCCAGAAGCTATGAGCATGACGCACTGTTACACCAATGAATGGTGCAACGAATGAGCCAGCTTATTTTCTTGATGGATGACGCATCCCTTAACTTGTGTTCTTAACTATAGCACATGTTGAATATGCAATTTGTTTTTCTGTTGGTAGTGGCATGTATTACTCTGAGCATAGGCAAAGCAAACACAAAACATTTTATGGTGATTTTTTTATGTGCAGGGTGATAGGAAAATAGAATCCATTTGCGTGGAGGAGCACTGGCTTTTTGAGTGTGTCCCCAGCCACTGTATGCGCTGAGGAGAGTACCTGGGGCAAGGAAGACATGGGTAGTGGGCAACCTTAAAGCCATAAACACAAAGGTCGTTAAGAAGAAGTAACAGGAAAAACAGTGGATTTTTATCTTCATTTTAAGTTTATAAAGTTCTGATTCATGATTAAAGAAGTAATGTCTGGACTTGGAAGTGAATGTGAGCCATGTGTAAGGTGAGGTAGCTCCATAGCACCAATTAAGGCTAATGAGAGACAAACTGCAAGTCCTGGCAGGAGTAAAACTAGAAAAATAAAACCCACCAATTTATTTATTTATTTATTTATTTATTTAAATTTTTATTACACTTTATATTCAACATTATTTTGTATTATTTTCAGGTGTAAAGCATAGTATTTAGACAGTCATATATTTTACAGGATGATCACCCTGAAATTTCTGGTACCCACCTGGCACCATACATAGTTACTACAATATTACTGAATTTATTCCTTATATTGTATTTCACATCCCTCTGACTATTCTGATTACCAATTTGTACTTTTTAATTCATTCATCTGTATTAATGAGGATAATTTATTGCTAAGAGTGTGAGAGGTGCTGGGGCTGGTGCTGGGTGAAAGAGGTGAAGGAGTTAAGCAAAAATATCCCAAACAAATTCGTAAGACACAGACATCAGTATGGTGAGTACCAGAAAGGAAAGGGGTAGGGGCTGGTAAAAGAGGGTAACAAAGGGATAAATGGTGATGGAAGGGACTAGAATTTGGGTGGTGAATAAACAATACAATATACAATTAACATATTATATAATTGTACAATTGAAACATATAATTTATTAACCAATTTCACCCAAATAAATTCAATAAAAATACATTTTTAAAAAGCTACTTCATAGCACTTTTTCATATAAGCCAGTCTTAGGTACTGGACAAATCACCACTACAACAAGTATCCAGTAAATTTTAAAATGCGGAAGAAAGCATAAAGTAAAAATAAGTCCTAAAGGGAAGAAGCACCAATTTTAACATTTGGTGTCTACATAACTTTCATGAGGTGGGTCACGAAATATTATTTTGTTCCTTTTCTAGAGTGAAAAATATGTGTGTGTATATATAATGGTTTGTATCCATTTTACAATTCTAAATGCTTTCCCACCAGTAACATAACAGGGATAATTGAAGCTGTGTGTAACAAAGCAAAGAAAACTGTTGAGCTGAAAAATTACCTGAGTATTTGACCCAATAAAGAAAAGCAGACTGAATTATTCAAATGAAAGCACTTTTTCTAAAAGTATTTCCTTTCTGTGATTCTTAGATGAAGTGAGGTTCATTCAATGTTGGACATTCTGTATAAAAGTGGTGATCGAGAAGCTAGACTTCCTGTTTTTAATTGTACTTCTTTAAAAGCATTAGATACTATATCTCTTTGTTATTAAACATGAGTTAAATTTACAGGGTAATTTTAAAACATAAAATTGAATAATTTTACCTATTGTAATATCCCATATTTTTAATGCTTTAGCAAATCTTGATGTTGACTATGACATTGCACTCAGAATCTCTACAGAACATCATCTGTATCTAAATGAAAAGAAAGTTCTTCCTACGCATTTATTTGCTCAGAATCTGCTCCATGCCCAGTGCCCTCTGGAGAACTTGCAAGGAGCAGTTTGGGAACCACTAAGAGTGAGCGTCCTAAGATTCTCAGACATTGATTGAGAAAAGAGCCAGGGGCAGGAAAATATTAGAGTAAAACTACACTGATGACATAACTTGACATGTAAAAGTGATTAATTGATGGGGCTACAGTGTCTGGAAAACATGACACTTCAGATGTGCCATGTTTTCTAGCCTACTACCTGAATCATATTTGTATCCATTCTATCACCACCCATTTTTGTTTCAACCTATTTAGGCTTGTGTGTTTACAGAAAATCTTGGTAACAGAGTACAGCATTATAGCAGAGTACAATAGGGGGGTTTACTCTCTTTACAGACATTTTACACTGTTGCCTGGCAATAATTGTTCAAACAATCATGAAATCCAGTGATTGGTTTACTCTCTTTACAGACATTTTACACTGTTGTCTGGCAATAATTGTTCAAACAATCATGAAATCCAGTGAAAAAGAATAAATATTAATAGTGAAAATTTATTTCATTTCATTCATTTTGTAGAAATAGAAAGATGAATGGAAAATAGTTTACCTTATCAAAAATATTAAAAACTAGATAACTCATTTTAGCTACCACATAATGTTCTATTTTATTAAACCTACTAGAGGCCCAGTGCACGAATTCATGCACCAGTGGGATCCCTCGGGCTGGCCTGCAGGATCAAGCTGAAACTGGCACTCTAGCATCCCTTGAGTGGTCCTGGATTGCGAGAGGGTGCAGGTCAGGCCGAGGACCCCACCAGTGCACAATCAGGGCTGGGGAGGGACACAGGAGGTTGGCCAGCCAGGGAGGGACCACAGGAGGGCTCCAGGGCATGTCCAGCCCATCTTGCTCAGTCCTGATCAGCTGGACCCCAGCAGCAAGCTAACTTACTGGTTGGAGCATCTGCCTCCTGGTGGTCAGTGCACGTCATAGTGAGCGGTTGAGCAGCCTTAGCATATCATTACATGTTATGCTTTGATTGGTTGAATGGCCGACCAGATGACCAGACACTTTGCATATTAGGCTTTTATTATATAGGATTATTTTCTACCTACTCTCAAACTATATGATTTTCAAAGCCTAGGTTACTAGAAAAATCCACTAATAAATGCTGAGTGAAATAAGCAAGATGATTTTTTAAAGGAACAAAAATAGTAAAAGATCAAGAGGAATGAAATAATAATTGTAGAGTCTTTAATTAAGCACCTTCACAAATAAATTTACCCCAGTTTCCAAGGAAGGAATAAAGTTGTGAAGTGCACAAGACAATGTTTTATGCTCATCACTTGCACTGTGATTAGCATAAAACAGGTATTAGAGATATCATAGGTATTAGAGACATCACAGGTATTAGAGACAGCTTTGTATTCTTCCAGCTTTGCTCAGTGGACATAATTTTCAAAAACCCATTCTCAATAAAAATAAAGCAACAGAAACATTTTAGACACTGGCTATATTAACTTTGGAGACAATGCCTGTATAATAAAGCATTAGAATAAAACATTTTATATTTATACCCTTACACTATTAGAATATGTTTATTGGGTAATTTTAGTTTCTTCACACATGCTTTTCAAAACATCAAACTTGTAGATGCGACACAACTATAGAGTCACCAACAAGCTTTCAAATACCAGTGTCAAAATCCAATTTCATTGCTATACTTGTAAGTAATGATTTTTATGTGAATATTAAATGAATGTAAGCTTAAAATAAGTTCATCTAAAGTAATGGCTATTAGCTTTCTTATTTGGAGATAATAAATTAGCATTGTATCTTAAAGATAAATCAAGACTTTCTTTTTAGTCTTTCAGAACATTTACTGTGATATAATGTATAATTTATTGTAAGTTTGCTACTGAATGAACAGATATATAAAGTGTTGCTAAACATATATTTTTGTCTGTCAAAACACATAAGAAAATTTGCAACTCTACATGTAAATGTTTTAAATGTGATGGTTCTATATTAAATTGTGCTCATACAATTCAGCATATTCTTGTCCAGGTTTGACTTTTTGGGGCCCTTTCTTCAAACAAATATAAATGGTGCTTCAAGAAAAATATACAATGGGATTGAAATAAACCATCCAACTAATGGAACTTGTGTAAATGCCAAATGGAAATGTTGCACCTGCAGAAGTCTTGTGGAAATATATGATATCATATCTCAAAATAAGTGAATTATTTTTATTGGAATAGAAGTGCAACCATGATACACAAACCTTTCTTTGAATCAAAGAAGTCAATAGATATAATATATATTCAACTAATATCGAAATCTGATGGTAAAAACCAAATAGCTGTCTGATAATTGTTGATGTAGGATATACAATCACTAAATGACAAACTAGTTCCCATTATGCTTTAAATATGTACTTCATATCTCTTACCAAACTCTCAAGGTGTCTTAAAAGTGTAATTACATATATCGTCGGGTGAACTGCAGCCTCTTACACCTTAATCATAAACATTTGTGCCTTTGGATGTCTATAGGGAGCAGGGATCTAGAGAGAGCTTAAGGATGAATGAAGGAAAGCATAGGTAGTTGTGGCAGGAGACATCACAACCATTGGTCTACCATTGTGGACACACTTATAGAGAACATGCATTTTTGCTTAACCACAAATCTATGCTCTAGAGGAAATTATTAGGAGCTAGAAAAGAGTGTCTAAAATATGATATTGAAGCCTGTGTTTGCTTTCTTTATTTTACTCAATAGTGTTAAGAGAGTTTAATTTGATCATTAGCATTCTCCTTAGACAGATATTCAGAAAGAGATCCAGGGAGCTACAAGATAATGATAAATTATATTAATTACCCAGAAAAAAGCTCCAAATTGTAAAAACAGACATTTCATATTTTTATTTATTTTATTTTTTATTTATTAATGTACTTTTTATTTTTGATAGTATTACAGATATCTCCCATTTACCCCCATTTACCCCACTCTTCTCAGCCCTTACCCACTCACCCCATGTCTTCATAGCTTATTGCCCATGTCCATGGGCTATGCACATAAGTATGTAAGTTCTTTGGTTTATCTCTTCTCATCCCCTCAATCCCACATCAGATCTCATTTTGTTGGTCAATTCATTTTGTTCATTAAATTCCACAAATAAGTGATATTATGTAATATTTGTCTTTCTCAGATCGGCTTATTTCACTTAGCATAATATTTTCCAGGTCCATCCATGCTGCCCAAAGAGTAAGAGATCCCTCTTTCTGACAGCTGCAGAGTATTTCATTGTGTAAATGTCACAGCTTTTTTATCTACTCATGGGCCCTTGGACTGTTTCCAAATTTAGCTATTGTAAATAATGCTGCTATGAATATAGGAGTGCATATATTCTTTCTGATTGGTGTTCTAGGGGTTTTAGAATAGATTCCCAGAAGTGGAATCCCTGGATCAAATGGGAGTCCATTTTAAATTTTTTGAGGAAACTCCATACTGTTTTCCATAGTGGCTGCACCAATCTGCATTCCCACCAACCATGAACTAGTGTTCCCTTTCCTTCACATCCTTAACAGCCCTTGTTGTTTGTTTATTTTTTAATAATAGCCAATCTGACAGATTAATAGTGACTGACCTAGTATGCCATTTAAGGCCTATTTCCTTGGGTTTTGTTTGTTTTTGTCTGGAATATCTATTCAGTGATGTCAGTGGGGTGTTAAATTCCTCTACTGTTACTGTATTGCTATCAATCTCTTCCTTAAATTCCATCAAAAGATGTTTTATGTACTGGGGTGCTCCTATATTGGGTTTATATATGTGTACAAAAGTTGTGTTTTCTTGTTGATTCATTCCCTTTAGTATTATGAAGTGACCTTCTTTGTCTCTTGTTATGGCTTTTGTTTTGAAGTCTACTTTGTTTGATATGAGCATTGCTACCCAGATTTTTTTCCTTTCCATTTGTATGGAATATATTTCCGATGCCTTCACTCTCAGTCTGTGAGTATCTTTTGTTCTCTTGCAGACAGCATATATATGTGTCATGTTTTCTTATCCATTCAGTTACCCTACATCCTTTAACTGGAGCATTTAATCCATTTACATTTAAGATTATTATTAATAAGTATTTATTTATTGCCACTTTTATTTCTTTATGCCTATGATCCTCTCTCTCTCTCCATTTCTTCTTTTTCTTAAAGCAGTCTCTTTAACATTTCTTACATTGCTGGTTTGGTGGTAATGTAGTCCTTTAACTTTTTTTTTCTTTTGTTTGGAAAGTTTTTTATTTCTCCTTTAATTTTACATGATAGCCTTGCTGGATACTGTAGTATTAGATTTAAGCCCTTGCTTTTCATTACTTTGAGTACTTCATGCCATTTCCTTCTGGCCTGAAGTGTTTCTATTGAGAAGTCAGCTGACATTCACATGGGAACTCCATTGTAGGTAATTTTCTGTCTCTTTCTTGCTGCCATTGAGATTCTTTCTTTGTCTTTAAAATTTGCCATTTTTATTATGATGTGTCTAGGTGTGGGTCTCTTTGGGTTCATCTTGGTTGGGACTATCTGTGCCTCCTGAACTTGTGTGATATTTTCCTTCACTGGCTGGGGAAGTTTTCTGTAATTACTCCTTTAAACAGGTTCTCTGTTCTTTGCTCACCCTCTACCATTTCTGGTATTTCTATAATGCAGATGTTATTACATTTCATGTTGTCCCAGAGCTCCCTTAAGTTATCTTCCTGCTTTTTAATACTTTTTTTTCCCATTTGCTGCTCTAATTGGGTATTTATTTCTACATTTTCTTCCAAATCCAATCTATCTAACCCAATCTACTTTTAATACCTTCCAGTGTGTTCTTGATATCAGTATATCACTCTTCAATTCTTCCTAGCCTCTATTTCCCTTTTCATACTGTTGTAATTTTCACTAAGTTCCTTAAGCATCTTTATAACCATTGTTTTGAATCCTGTTGGATAGGTTGCTTGCTTCCATTTCATTTAGTTCTTTTTCTGGAGATTCCTTCTTTGCTCTCATTTGGAGGTTTCTTCTTTGTCTATCCATTTTAGCTGTCTCTTTGTATCTTCTTATATGTATTACATAGAACTATTTTGCCTCTCAGTCTTTGTGGGATGGGCTAATGTAGAAAATGTCTTGAGGGGCCCAATGGTGTAGTCTCTTTGTTCACCTGAGCTGGATGTTCTAGGAATGCCCCTTGTGTGAGTTATTTGGGCTCTCCTGTTATAATTGGGACTTGATTGTTGATGTCCCAGTTGTGGGAGTGATCTCCCCTCTGACTTGCTGCCAGAGGAAAGACTAAGAAGGAAAAAGAAGAAAAAGCAAAGCAAAGAAATAAATAAAAATAATACTAAAAGACATGTGACCAAAGACTTAGAGGGGATATAAAGAAAAAATGGAGAAAGAAGGATACAAAAAAAGGCTATATGGAAGGAAGGGGGAAGCTAAAAGAATTAGTATAGAAGGAAAAAAGAAGAGGAAACAGAAAATAAATTAAATAATAATAAAATCAAAATGTAGTGATAATGGGTATATTAGTATATAGATAGGAAAATTAAAATGGAAAATAAATAAGAAAAATTAATAATAACAATAA
The DNA here is from genome assembly GCF_000412655.1 of Myotis brandtii. Taxonomy (NCBI): domain Eukaryota; kingdom Metazoa; phylum Chordata; class Mammalia; order Chiroptera; family Vespertilionidae; genus Myotis; species Myotis brandtii. Next base: position 1,101,167 of record NW_005353752.1, read on the forward strand.
GAATAGGCTAAAGTAGAATAGAATAAAAAGAAAAGGAGAGATTAGTGATATGCAAGAAAAAAGAAGGAAAGAAGGAAGGAAGGAAGGAAGGAAGGGAGGGAAGAAGGGAGGGAGAGAGGGAGGGAGGGAGGAAGGAAGAAAAAGGCAAAAAAGCAAACAATAAAAAACAATAAATCCACTCATATACACACACACACACCAAAAAACAAAACCACACACACTCAAAGACCTTTGGGTTCACTATTTGTGGGGCTCTCTGAATTTTTCTCTGATGTTGTGAATCTGGTCAATTGGTGTGTCTATCCTGAGCCTCCTGGGAGCTGCTCTAGTGCAGGTGAATGTGAGTCACTGTCCTTTTCTTGCCCTGGGCTACCTGATTGAAATTCAATAGTTTGAAGCCCCTAGTAGTCCAGTAGTCAGGGACTCCTTAGCCCAGAGACTGGTCTGCCTTGAGCCTCATGCCTTTATTGTCCCTGTTCTCCCTTTCCCTAAGGAGCTGGTCCCACAGGTTTCAGCTGTAAGCACTTGGAGTCCCGCTGGCTTTTGCCTCATGTTGTGGTCCAGGGTGGTGTCTGTGGCAGGGGCACATGTGAGGTCCTCACTGGTGGTCCCAAGCCATCTCATATTATTTAAATTTTCTGGAACCAAAGAGCATATGGTAATTTTGTTTTGATTTTTAGTTGAAAAACTATGGTTAAGTATTTAAAAGAAGTGCTGTTTTATGTATTTTGAAGCCAAAATATTCTGTGTTGATTAATTTTTTTATCTAGAAGCAGTTAAAAACATAAACCAGGTGGGACTTAAGGGTTCACGATAGATCTGAGTAGAGGGTGTTAAAGACACAAATAATTAAAAGCAGCCCTGATGGTGCTCCATGGCCCAGGTGACAGTGTAGTACCAGAATCAGACTTGCTGGCTTCTGGCTTGAAATGCATGCACCTGGAAGAACTATTGAAACTCTCTGGGTATATGTTTTGTCAATGCAAGCTTCTGATATAGATTATCTTTAAGGTTTCCCATATCTCTAAGTTTTGACTGCACTCTTAGTTGGAAACTGATTTAGATAACAGCAGCATAAGTTGGTGGACAATAGATGAAATTGGGGCTCTGGACTGAGACACATAGATCTTCCAATAGAACTACTTCTAGTGGAGGGTCTCAATAGTCATATGATCTTAGCCATGTGACTCAACCTCTGAGTTCAATTCTCCAAACGAGAATTGTGTTTACCTGTTACTAGGCTGAAATTATACAATGCATAAAAGGCTAAATGGCACCAACACACTTAAGTATAAAGATACAGGACTATAAACACAGCTTTATAACTGGGAAAATTATGACAAAATGTATCTAGCTATTTGGGGAAATCATTTTGACTTTAAATCTTGCCATATTGAACTAGTTTTAAGTGAAAATTCCAAATCAGAGATAAAGAAAAAGGAATCATGTTTTAAAGTATATTAAACTATAGATCATATTTGCTTTATTTGACTTTCCAAAGACCTAATTTAACAGAATTTTGGTGCTGCTCTGAATGCACCCAAATTGTGGGCCATGTATGAACAAAAGCTTAACCGTGAGTGGCTAAGTCTATGGAAAAGTTTGCTCATTATTCATATTGGAGTTTTCAGGCAATACCACCTGCCAAGAGTGCTTTGTGCTGAGAGTAAAAAATCGAAAGCATATAGGAGCTTTGTAGGTTTGAAAAGTCAGTAAAATTTTCTTTAGTTGCTTTTTAGATTTCTGATCATTCCATTACAAAGTGTAACACTTAATTTTTTGGGTGCGAGAGTAAATGGGATTGTTTTTTTAAATCTTTCTTTCTGTAAGTTCACTATTAGTATATAAAAATGCTATAGATTTCTTGGCATTAATTTTCTATCCTGCTACATTGCTGAATTCATTTATTAAGTCTAATAATTTTTGATGTAGTAATTAGGGTTTTCTATGTACAGTATCATGTCATCTATGAATAATGTTTTATTATGTTGAGATATGATCCCACTATTCCCATTTTGCTGAGGGTTTTTATCAAGAAAGGGTTTTGGATTTTATCAAATGCTTTTTCTGCATCAATTGATATGACTATGTGATTTTTATCTCTCAATTTGTTTATGTAATGTATCATGTTTATTGATTTACCATCGCACCAAAAAAAAAAAAATTAAGATACCTAGGAATAAACTTAACTAAGGTGGTAAAAGACCTGTACTCAGAAAACTGCTGAAAAAAAAAAAGATAGAGGAAGACATACCAGATGGAAGAACATGCCGTGTTCATGGATTGGTAGAATCCACATCATTAAAATGTCCATACTACCCAAAGCAATCTATAGATTCAATACACTCCCAGCATATTTCACAGACCAAGAACGAACTCTCCAAAAATTCATTTAGAAAAAAAAAGACCCAGAATAGCTGCAGCCATCCTGAGATAAAAGAACAAAGTAGGAGGGATCTCAATACCAGATATCAAGATGTATTATAAAGCCACTGTTCTCAAAACTGCCTGGTACTGGCACAAGGACAGACATACAGACCAATGGAATAGAATAGAACCCAGAAATCAACCCAAACCACTATGCTCAATTAATATTTGAATAATGCCAGACCATACAAGGGAGTCAAAACAGTCTCTTCAATAAATTGCGTTGGAAAAATTGGACAGATGCATGCAAAAAAAAAAAAAGAAAGAAAGAAACTAAACCACCAACTTACACCATACACAAAAATAAACTCAAAATGGATAAATGACTTATACGTAAGACGGGAAACCATAAAAACCTTAGAGGAATCCACAGGCAGCAAAATCTCAGACATATGCAGAAGCAATATCTTAAATGATACAGTTCCTAGGGCAATGGAAACTAAAGAGAAAATAAACAAAGGGGACTACATCAAAATCAAAAGCTTCTGTACAGCAAAAGAAACCATCAACAAAGCCCACTGCATGGGAGAAAATATTTGCCAATATTATCACCAATAAGGGTTTAACCTTCAACATTGACAGGGAACTCATACAACTTAACAAAAGGAATATAAACAACCCAATCAAAAATTGGGCAATGGACTTAAATACTTTTTGAAAGAGGACATAAGGAAGGCCAAGAGACATATGAAAACATGCTCAAAGTCACTAATCAACTGAGAGATTCAAGTCAAAATGACAATGCATTACCATCTCACACTTGTCAGACTGGCTATCATCAACAAATCAACAAATGACGAGTGCTGGTGAGCATGTGGAGAAAAAAGGAACCCTCTTGCACTGCTGCTGGGAGTGCAGACTGGTGCAGCCACTGTGGAGAACAGTATGGAATTTCCTCAAAAAAATAAAAATGGAACTCCCATTTGACCCAGTGATCCCACTTCTAGGAATATATCCCAAGAAACTAGAAGCACC
>NW_005353752.1:1104836-1118896 GCF_000412655.1 Myotis brandtii
ATCCAAAGGAGTATGCATGCATATAAGCATAACCAATGGACACAGACACCATGGGGGTGAGGGTATGAGTGGAGGGGTGGGAGGCAATGGGGGGGGTGATAAGGACACATATGTATACCTTAATCAATAAAGAAAAAAAAGAATTTAACACTATTAGAACAATTTATACAAAAGTAGTAAAAAGTATAGGAGTTTGAAAAATCAAATTTTATTTGAAAACCACCCAAAGCTGGTCTTCAAAGCTCATAATTGTATATGTTGCAATGGGAGTGGAGAACAAGTGTGGACGGGTGCAAATAAAAATTAAAATACAATTTAAAAACATGAAGGTCAAGAAAGCATTACAAACCACATTACTCTATATAGGTTAAAATGTCCCAGGCATAGCTGGCCATGGGCATAACGCACAAGCTGTGATTTAAGTGCAGAGAAGAATCTGAGTTGAATCCATGCAAAGCAATTGCAGTCCAAACCCCATTTGTTTGTGTTCACAGAGCTTGAATAGCATTAGTGAATGCCGCATGATCTATTTTCTGTTAATCACACTAAGTTGAAATTTAGCCCTCAGAAAAACTTTAACCTATATAGGTTTCCATTTTATAACAACATTCTTTTCATTTTATTTTAGTTTATGTAGTAAAATTTCAATAACACTAGGTTTAGTAAATATTTTTCATATTTCATTTTTCAGAGAGAACTATAATACTCCAGAAAGCCAGTTTATGCAAGAGGTTTTAAAACAATAGAAATTTAATTATAAAAAAACACAACACCTAGAAACAGAATTGTGTTTACCTGTTATTAGGATGAAATTAGTAGATTTCCAATATGTGGAGAAGAATAAGAAATAAAAATAAGAAGGGGATAAATGAAATTGAGAGAAGCCAATGAAAATGAACATAACTTTGAAAAATCCAATAAAGTTGATAAACCTCTAGCTATAGCCTTCAGGAAAAAATAAGAGAGAGCAAGTGTTGGCAAGCATGTGGAGAAATTGAAACTCTTGTACACTGTTGATGAAAATCCAAAAAGGTGCAGCAGCTATTGCAAACAGTATAGAGGTCTTCAAAAAATTAAAACTGGAACTACCATATGACTCAGCAATCCCATTTCTGTATATGTATCCAGAAGAATTGAAATTAGGATCTCAAAAAATGTATCTTTATTTCTATGTTCATTGAAGCATTATTCACAATAGCCAAGATATGGAAACAACCCAAGTAACTTTCAACAGATGAATGCATAAAATGTGATATGTACATGCAATGGAACATTATTTCTCTTTGAAAAATAAGAAACTGCTACCTTTTGCAATAACATGGATAAAGTTGGAGGACATTATGCTAAGTGAAGTAAATCATGGAGGACAAATGCTTCATGATTTCACTTACATGACATTTCTAAAATAGTCAAGGCATAGAATGAGAGAATGTAAAGGTGGTTGCCAGAGATGTGGGTTGGGGAACATGGGGAGTACTTTTTCAAAGGATGCAATGTTTTGCTTATATCAGGTGACTGAGTTCTAGAGATCTCCTGTACAGCATAGTGTGGGGTGTGCACTTCTTAAAGTGTAGATCTCATGATAAGTGTTTCTACCACAAACAAAGTACACAAGGAAACCTTGGAAAAACATAGTATAAAATAAATACATCTTTTCATGGCTTCATACATTTTTGATTCAGTTTTGTATTATTTTTCCCTATTATATTAAATAATTCTGAGATCAATTTAAATTTAACTTTAGTTGACTCTGCCTTCTAATTTAACAAAATTTATACTTTTAAACAATGAAGTCTGAAGTAAAAGTAAGTTATCAACATTCATGCTAAACACCTAGTAGGGATTCTTTCTTACATTCATCTCCCAAAGGGAAGAGTTAGGAGATATTACCCTTTATTGAGGTTTTGCTCCTGTTTGATCATAGGTGAGCTAATTGACCTTTCTTGGTCTCAAGTCACTTTCTGTAAAGGATTATCTTTAGGTCACCTCTCTGACTTGGAATTTAACAACTACTTGAGTCTACATCTCCCCACCATATCAGTCGAGACATACTTCATTACTCGTTCTGAAACTACTCAAATTATTGTGTTTCCAAGACCTCAAATGTAGAATTGGTTGTAAACTGAAGCATTGTGGGAGTGGCATTAGGACTTGCGGTGATGTATCTGTTCTGTTTTGTGACTGTGACAGTGGTTTTGCAAATCTACGCATCCGACACAATTGTGTAGAGTGATGAGAAACAAACTTGCCTGGATACCTCAGTGCTCCTGTGAGAGCCCACCCACATTTTCTGAGACTTGATATCATGAAAATTAACTCTGTAGCCATTTTTTAGTTAATTGATCTGATCCAAAAGTTATTTTATACCAAATGACTATAGCCCAGCATGGGGCTCTAGTCACCCAAGGGCGTCAAGAAGACTGTAATGTTTTCTTACCATGTATTTATATTCCAGGAGCAGTAACACTTAGACCTTGAAGGAGTCTCCAGCTCACAAAAGCCAAAATACACAGGACTTTCTGAATTTTGACAGATTTTATTTAAATACCCAAAGAGTGGGAATTAAATCCATGCCGTTTATCTTTTCAAGGATACTCAGGATGTAAGGAGTCAGCTGCCTCCTTCACCTGGGGAAAATCCTGTGCCCAGGAATGTTGTGTGCTTAAACTACCTCCATACATCTCTGTGAGTCAATCCCCCTTCATGACCACCCAATTGCTTATTACAATAATTGTGTCTACTGCCTTCTGATAGTTAAGCATCTTCTCTTGAGTGCTATTTCTTTCATTCTATCTCCTATCAGTGAGCCCTACTACCACTGCCTTGGCCTACAGAGAAAAGTGCCACTGAATTTCAAGCACTATTTAGTATACCCACCCCAGTAAGGCCACTTCCCAGAATGATTTAACCCTTTCTTTCATTGTCTCACATGGCAGTTCTAGTATTTCAACTTCATTGAGCTACTCCAAACTTTTTTTTCTTTCCAGAAGCCATCCTAAGTAGTGAGTTCTTACCATCTCCAGGGGACCTTGCCAGGCTGTTAAATCCTATATCTCAGGTGAGTTCTCCATTAGAAAGTTTGTACTCCAGAAAAGACACTAAAGATCAAGTATACAAGATACCGGCCAGCCTTGGTCATTGGCCACTCAAGTGCTGGCATGGTGAGTGCATGAATGAAGCATTCATACTGGCAGAGATAGAGGCTGTAGATGAGACTGACAACACAAGCTCTTTCTTACTAAGATCAATATAGATACTATTGCCACAAATGTCCAGTCTGCTGGTAACAGAGACCAACACTGAGTCCTGATATGGAATCATTCCTGGAGAAAACCAACAGGCCACATGGTGGCAAGTTTTTCATAGGGCTTCTTTCACTGTGGAGAGTAAGCAGTAGTTCTGACAAGAATAGACTATACATATATTCTGGGTATGTGTTGACTCTCTTGATAGCACTAGTATCTAAGGGTTTATAGAGTGCTGCTTCACCAACACCAGCTCCCTCATAACCTCACATCAAACCACAAGAATGACTTTATAGCCAAGAATGCAAGGGAGCAAACCTGTGATGATGTGTTACTTTGGTCATATTTTACAACATGTGAGCCAGAAGCTGCCTGTGCTCAGAGCATGGAGACAGCCTGCTTAACATTCAGCTGAGACACTGCTTAAAAGGAAATGCTTCAACTTGACATTCAAGTGATTACTGTGGCACCTTTTGATACTACCTTGCTTATTTTGGAGGATAAATAGACAAGAGCAACAAATAAGCCTGGAAAGACACCTGGCATTCCACTCTCAGTGCCCTAAGGGATGAAGTCAGCTACTAAAATCAAGACGTGCTAGCTCAGGGTGAAGGGAATTAGATTGGTTAGCAGAGAAGGGAGACAATGAGCAATCGTGGTAACTTTGAAACCAGATGCAGTGGTGGCAGCTGTAGTTGGTACCATTTGCTTTCCTCTTCAAAGTTTCCCCCAGAAAAAGGGATCCACTGTAATCTTGCAAGAGTTGCTAAAAACTTCTGGACCATTAGGTTCTGCTTGCCTACTCCCTCCCATCATGTGGTCCTTCAGTGCACATTGGAATGTACTGGTGAAGGAAGCCCCCAATTCCTGAGTCAGCCTACTTAAGGATTACAAAGTTTCTACTACTTGACACATTTATTTTATTAAGCAAAATCTGTATTTCCCTTAAGCTTGAAACAAAAAACTTTATATAAAAAAGTGCAAAATTGTCCTATGTGCCCATCAGCAGATGAGTGGATTAAAAAACCTTGGTACATCTACACAATGGAATATTATGCTGCTGTAAAAGAAAGGAACTCCTACCATTTGCAACAGCATGGATGGACCCGAAAAGCATTATGCTAAGTGAAATAAGCCAGTCAGAGAAAGATAAATATCAGATGTATCCATTTGTAGAATATAATGAACAACATAAACTGATGAACAAAAACAGATCCAGAGACAGAGAAGTATCAATCAGATGCTCAAACCTCAGAGGGAAGGGAAGGGAGGGTGGGGGCAAGGGGGCAAGGGGGAAAGATCAACCAAAGGACTTGTATGCATTCATATAAGCACAACCAATGGACACAGGCACTATGGGGGTGAAGGCATGAGCAAGGGGTTGGGGGGCAATTGGGGGATAAGGACACATATATAATACCTTAAGCAATAAAGAAAAAAAAGTAAAGAAAAAAGTATAAAAATATATTCCATGCAAGTAGAAATGTAAAGAAAGCTGGAGTAGCTATATTTGTATCAAACAAAATAGACTTTAAAAATTATATTTAAACTCAAAGTAGATAATTTCATAATGATAAAAAATAAAGTGTATGCAAGAGTTTCTATTCCTTGCATTTTTTTGTGTGCCTGGCTAGTAAATACCTGTCTTATACTAAAAATAACACTTACAAATATATGTGCATCCAACAGAAGAGCATCAAAATATATAAAGCAAATATTCACACATGTAAGGAGATAAAATTAAACTAATGAAGTAGTAGTAGGAGACTGTAAATATCTCACTTACATAAATGAGTAGATTATCCAGAGAGAAAATCATTAAGAAAATATGTACCTTAAATGACACATTAGGCCTGGTGAATTTAATAGACATATCCAAAACACTTCCTCCAAAAGCAGCAGAAGATACATTTTTCACAAGTGCACATGAAACGTTCTCCAGGACAGATAACATGATGGGCCACAAAACTAGTCACAATACAAGAAGATTGAAATCATATCAAGGATATTGTCCTACAAGAATGGTATAAACTAGAAATCAATTGCCAGAAGGAAATGAGAAAAATCACATTAAAGGTGCATATTACACATCATGCTACTGAACAAAAAATGCATTATCAAATAAATCAAAGAAGATATGAAGATATCTAGAGATAAATTAAAACATAAATACAATATACTAAAACATATAGGATGTAAGACAAGTGGATCTAGGAGGGAAGTTCATAGCAATACAGACCCACCTCAAGAAATGAAAACACAAATTAAAATAAATGATCTAATATTATACCCTAAGAAACTAGAAAAAGAAGAGCAAAGGCCAAAACTAAAAGGAAGTAAATAGTAATGATTAGAACAGAAATAAGCTAGAAACTAAAACGACTACAGAAAAGATCAATGAAACTAGAACCGTTTCTTTGAAAATACAAATAAAATTAACAAACACACTTTCAGCATTTTAAGCAAGAAAAACAGAGTAAATAAATATCAGAAATAAAAGTAACACCTCATTCCACAAAAATACAAAGAATCATGAGACTACCACAAACAATATGACAAAGCTATAGTAATCAAAACAGTATGGAATTAGCAAAAAATATTTACACAGATCAATGGAACAAAATTGAGATCCCAGAAATAAACACACAATATGGAAACGTAATATAGAACCAAGGAAGTAAGAGCATACATTGAAGAAAGGACAATCTCTATAATAGTGATGGAAAAAACTGGACAGCCACATGTAATAGAATAAAACTAGACTAGACCATTGACTTATACTACAAAAAAAATTGACTCAAAATGGATTAAAGACTTAAATGTAAGACTTGAAACCATAAAATTCATAGAAGAAAACATAGGCAGTAAGCTCCTTGATGTTGGTCTTAGCAGTGGCTTTATTGTTCTAATTCCAAAGGCAGGGACACAAAATAAACAAATGGGACTACATCAAACTAAAAAGTTTCTGCCCAATGAAAGAAACCATCATCAAAATGAAAAGGCAAACATCAACAAAATGAATGTTGCAAATTATGTATCTAATCGGGGGTTAATATCCAAAATATTAAAAATACTCATATAACTCAACTACATAATAATTAGTACCAGCAGACAAAATAAAAAATGAAACATTGGAGTTAACATGTAATTTACCAGAAATAAATCTAACAGGCATATACAGAACATTGCATCCAATAGCAATAAAATATATATCCTTTTGCAAAGAGAACATTCTCCAAGACAGATCAAATATTAGTTCACAAAGTAAGTCTTTGCCAGTTTTAAAAGATTGAAATTATACCTAGTATTTTTTCCTACCATTTAACGTATCTAATAAAAGAGAAACATGGTAATTAACTGTAACTTTGCTACCCTTTCCATTGGCTACTCAGGGTGATATGCAAATTAACTGTCAACCAAGATGGCGGCCGGCTGCCAGGCAGCTGAAGTGAACAGGAGGCTTGCTTGCTCCAGTGATGGAGGAAGCCAAGGTCCCCCGCCTGCCTTGCTTGCCTCTGAGCTTGCTCTCTAAGAAACATTGTTGCAAATATAGAAGCTAAACAAAACTCCAGAAACCTGCTTTCAGCCCTCAGAGCTGGAGTAAGCAGGACCGAAACAATGTTACAATTATAGAACCCAAACAAACCCAGATCCCTGCTTTCAGCAGCCGAGGCCTCAAGCTGGAGCCAGCCTCAGAGCTAAAGCCGGCTCTCAGCTCCAGTGACAGCCAAAGAAGGTAAATAAATCCCAGAATAAAAAAAAAAGAAAAAAGGAGAGGTTGGGAGCTTCAGTCACCCGCTAGCCTGAAAATGGCCCTCAGCCCCTCACCCAGACTGGCCAGGCACCCCAGTGGGGACCCCCACCCTGAAGGGGGTGTGACCAGCTGCAAACAGCCATGATCCCCTCATCCAAGCTGGCCAGGCACCCAAGCGGGACCCCCATCCTGATCCGGGACACCCTCCAGGGCAAACCAGCTGGCCCCCACCCGTGCACCAGGCCTCTATCCTATATAGTAAAAGGGTAATATGCCTCCCAGCACCGGGATCAGCAGAGCTGCGAGGCCTCCCAAACCCAGGATCAGCGGAGACGCGAGGCCTCCTGGCACTGGGATCAGCGGAGCTGCGAGGCCTCCTGGCCCCTGGAGCAGCGTGATAGGGGGCAGCGCCCAAACCCCCTGATCGCCCTGCTGCTCTGTGTGTGACAGGGGGCAGGGCCACAACCTCCCTATCTGCCCTGCTCTGTTCCTGACAGGGGAAGGCGCCCCAACCCCCTGATCGGCCCTCCTCTGTGCCTGATAAGGGGGAGCTCCCCAACCCCCTGATTGGCCCTGCTCTGTGTGTGATGGGGGGAGCTCCCCAACCCCCTGATGGGCCCTGCTCTGTGCATGACAGGGGGCGGCGCCCCAACTCCCCAATCAGCCCTGCTCTGAGCCCGACCAGGGGCTGCACCTAGGGATTGGGCCTGCCCTCTGCCACCCGGGAGCAGGCCTAAGCCAGCAGGTTGTTATCTCCTGAGGGGTCCCAGACTGTGAGAGGGCACAAGTGGGGCTGAGGGACACCCACCCCCCGCGAGTGCACAAATTTTTGTGCACCGGGCCTCTAGTATATATATAAAAGCCTAAGTGACCAGCAGACAGCCAGTAGCTAGGACGTGCACTGATCACCAGGGGGCAGACGGTCAATACAGGAGATGCCAGGCTGAGGTGACCAGAGAGGAAGGAGTCCGATTCTGGAATGCTCACCAGAGAACTGCCCTCTTGCAATCTGGGACCCATTTCAGCTTGATCCCTGCAGGATATGTCGAGGGACCCCACCGGAACATGAATCTGTGCACCGGGCTTCTAGTAACACTATAAAACTAAAAATTAAAGTGCAGAAGGAAAGCCACAAAATCCTCAAATATGTGAAACTAACAAAGCACTCCTGAATAAACAATGAATAAAGATAAAATAGAAAGGAAATTTTAAAAAAATATTGAAACAAACCAAATGGAAATACAACATACTAAAATTTATGTAATGCAGCAAAAGCAGTGCTAATATAACAACTAATTCCTATATTAAGAAAAAATGAAAATCTCAAGTAAGCTCCAGAGATCTTGGAAGGTGGATGCAACCGTCATGCACTCCTTCTGCCAGCCTCCAAAGTGCCAGGATAGCCTAGCAGTGATGGCGAACCTTTTGAGCTCGGCGTGTCAGCATTTTGAAAAACCCTAACTTAACTCTGGTGCTGTGTCACATATAGAAATTTTTTGATATTTGCAACGATAGTAAAACAAAGACTTATATTTTTGATATTTATTTTATATATTTAAATGCCATTTAACAAAGAAAAATCAACCAAAAAAATGAGTTTGCGTGTCACCTCTGACATGCCTGTCATAGCTTCACCATCACTGGCCTAAGGGCTGCTTGTACTTCTGTCTGGTGCGGTTTTTATGTCTTTTCAGCTTTGGTGGCTACAGTCCAGGGAATACCCTTGATTGCCTGACTCTGAGGGCCCGTGGGTATCTCCTGGGTCCCATGGAACTATGACAATTAGAGAGAGATTTTAGCAGCTACTACCCCAGGGCAAAACACAGACAGCCATCTGAAACACACCCCATTTTATGAAGATCTCAGCCCAATGATGACCACTGCTGTGACTGGTGCCTGTGGTTCTTATTATAGTTGCAAGACACCCTCAGCATTTACCATCAGGAGATTTTGAAGGAAAGAAGGTTTATTAATTTCAAGTCCTGGAAATTACAGCACACCTGGGGCCATACCTTGAGGTCACAGGTAGAGAGAGAGAGAGCATGGGTCTGGGGTTCTGCTTTTATTGGGGTCAAGAGTGAAGGCCGAAACCGGTTTGGCTCAGTGGATAGAGCGTCGGCCTGCGGACTGAAGGGTCCCAGGTTCGATTCCGGTCAAGGGCATGTACCTGGGTTGCGGGCACATCCCCAGTGGGAGATGTGCAGGAGGCGGCTGATCGATGTTTCTCTCTCATCGATGTTTCTAACTCTCTGTCTCTCTCCCTTCCTCTCTGTAAAAAATCAATAATATATATATAAAAAAAAGAGTGAAGGTCTAGGCTTTCATGGGCATACTCTTTATTGGTGAATTTAAAAATTAGGAGCAGAAAGTTAAAGCATAATAAAGAAAAAGCAACAACAACAACATGTCCAAATGACAGGGACACAAAATAAACAAAACAATTATCAAAAACAATCAAGAATTCTAAAATTAATGAGCTGGGGGAGTGAGGTGGGCTGGGCCTAGGTTGTTATCTAGTCTTAAGGCCAGCAATGTCTTTGAAGTGGATGCGCTTGGAAGTAAAGCTTGTCAGGCACTTGTATTACCAAAAAGAAAAAAGCTATCAGGGCTTACTTACACACCCTGAGTTGCTCTGTGAATGAGGCTGGTCTGTTTGTCTTGGACTCTGACCTGAGGGACAGGCCTCTGATTGGCACACCTCAAGGAGCCCCTGAGATACTCTGCAGGAATGAAGACAGTGGATCTCACTTTTGCATGTTCTTTTGCTTTGCTCTGGGTCATCAGCATCTCTTTGAAAGAAACTTGCACCATTGTTTAGTGCCCCAGTGTTTGCAGCTGCTGCCATACACAAGAGCACCTAAATATATACAGCAAATGTTAATGAACCTAATGAGAGAATGTCAGAGTACTTACTCCTGAAACCTGCTCGATGCTCCAGTTGTTGGAGTAAGTTTCCTCCTTGATCCGGCTGACTATGCCAACTGTTGGAGTACAGGGCCTCAGACACTGGGTGTTAGACAGAGATGTGAGCAGTCATAGGGATATAAGAGAGACTTTATTGTAGACCAAGTAGCCATTGCTAACAAGGAACCATTAGCCAAAACAGTTCTTCAAAGTAGCTTACAAAGCAGCCGTAGCAAACATAGGAGCCATACAAAGTAGCGGCCCACCGACTGGTCAGTAACACACTCTTATACTAGCTCAGACAAAAGGGGCTTCTTGACAAATAGTGACATCAATATTTGGGTTATAGCAAGGTATGTCTGTGCAGTGCATGCAGTAAGTTTGCTGTGTCCTTGCTTTTGCACCTGCGTATGGCAAATTGGCCTTGAATATCCAGCTACTCTGGTCAGGGCCCCCACACTCAAATTGGCATACTCTGATTAGGGTTCCCACAGAGAAATAAAGAGCAATTTGATAGTAGTGGGGGATTTTAATACCCCACTTTCACAATGAATGGATCTTCAGACAGATAATCAGGAAAGATATTGGCCTTAAATGACACATCAGACCAGCTGGTTTTGAGAGACATATACAGAACATCCTGTCCAACAGCAACAGAATATATGTTCTTCTCAAGTGCACAAGGAATATTCTCCAGGATAGATCATATGTTAGGACACAAAACAAGTCTTAATAGATATAAGAAGATTAAAATTATGTCAAGCATCTTTATCAACTGCAATTATATGAAACTACAAATCAATTTAACAAATATGCGGAGATTAAACAATATGATACTAACCAACCAGTGGATCAAAGAAAAAAATCAAAAGAGAAATTAAATAATACCTTGAGACAAATGAAAATGCATTACAACATACCAAAACTTATGAAATGCAGCAAAAGCAATGTTAAGAGGGAAGTACATAGAGATAAATAGCTACCGCAAGAAATAAGAAAAATGTCCCAAATAAACAGTCCAGCTTTATGCTTCAAGGGACTAGAAAAAAAAGAACAAAAAAAGTCAAAGATAGTAGAAGAAAGGATAAACAATGATAAAAATATAAATAAATGAAAGAGACTAAAAGAGATAAAAAAATCAATGAAGCTAATAACTTAATTTTGGAAAAGAGAAACAAATTTGACAAACCTTTAACGAGACCCACAAGGGATAAAAAAGAAAGAGGACTCAAAATACAAAAGATCCTAAGAAACTAGTATGACCATTTGTATGCCAACAAATTGGACAACCTAGGAAAAATGGGTAAAATCCTAAAAATATACAACTTACCAAGACATTGCTGTAAAAGAAAGGAACTCCTGGAGTTCTTTTTTTTTTTAACTTTTAAAAAAATATAATTTTTATTGATTTCAGAGAGGAAGTGAGAGGGAGAGAGAGATAGTGCTGGGGTCCAACCCCAGCGGGTCCAGGGGTCCCCAAAGGTGTGGACGGAGACGGCGAAGAAGGAATGACACGGAGACAGCCTTCAGTTGATCAGCAGCCTAGTCAGTAAAAGAACTCCTACAGTAGTTAGGAGTAAAGGAATCATGAAAAAAAGAAAAATTCTGAGCAGACTGATTACTGGTAAGGAGATTGAATCAATAATAAAAGTCACCCAACAAAAAGTTCAGGACCAGACGCCTTCACCAGTGAATTCTACCAAACATTTAAAGAAGAATTAACAATCATCCTTCTCAAACTGTTCCAAAAATATATAGGAAGAAGAAGGAACTGTGTGAATTACATACTGGACCAACAGCCTCCATTTATTTTACTTATTTTGGGCACCTTCACAAACTATAACTGATGTGTAGGCTAAAAAGTAGGAAACAGCTGGACACAACTAGAAGCTTAGCTCAATAGAGACTGCTTTATGGTTACATACTGAGTGCAGAATGGTAAAGAGACAGAAAGCATTTCTTGGGAGACTTTGAAAAAGCAGACCCTTAATAAGCTCATCACTTACAAAAGCTGAAGACCTGCACAGGGACAGACAAATAAACAGTAGAGCCATCAAACAAAACCATTCCTCTTCCTGTGTAACTTCTCAAGGCTGAAGCCAAAGTCCCTCTGTGACTGTTGCCCATAAGGAGGTGAGCAGAAGAGCAGGACTGAGTGAAAATAAGGCTGCATTAGCTCAAAATAGCATATTACATTAAGGGAACCCAGGAACAAGAAGGCACATTGCTCAGGAAGAGGCCAGCCTTCTTTGTTACTCCTCTGGGGCATGCAAAAGAGATTCTTTCCAAAATGTGATTTGTTCTGCAGGATGTATTTTTTTTTTTAGAAGACAGTATACAGACATACACACACACTTTCTCTCCAGAGGAACTCTTTTGGTAGACATGAATATTTATGCTATGAAAACATGCTTTAAGTTGCCTTCAAAATGTGCACGTGTAGAATATAACCTTTCAGCATATAGTAATTCACTTAGATATTTGCTCATCCCAGATGTGATAGGCAGAATAAGAACATACATATTTGGTTTTATTTGTGTTTTTGATTCTCTACAGAGTATAAAACCAGTATGTAAAATAAGAAGAAAATTATGATACATAAATTTTGACAGGCCTTAAGAAATTATTTTCTCTAAGAGCTACCTGTAAAAATGAGCCTATTTTGTTTATAATAAATATTATTCACATCTTCAAATATAATGTGGAAGTTGATTATTTTGGAGATGTTACTTGAATTTATTTAAGCTCGCACAGTGTTTGCAACCTCCAAGCAGAATAATTGTTCCCAGACAGATGGCAGGAAAGGTTGACATCTGGACAAACAATTTGGCCATACACTGTTCCAGTGTAAAGGCCTAAGCTAAAAAGCTGTGCCAAAGTTCTGAGCCATTAAAAATATAGAATGTAGGTTTGGGAGTGGGAGGCTAAAATTGAGTAAAGTGAAAGTTAAGATGAAGGCAAAAATTAGAGTGTTAGAGAGAGGTTGACAGTCCCATTCAAAAGTCTTCAATGAAATAGGAGTTACAGAAAGTTATGCCAATTATAGGAACAAGAGGAGGGGATGATAAGAATAAGGTTTTGACTGTCAACAAAAAGGTTTTGATGAGGAAGAATAATGTTTAAAAGTAGCAATAAATGGTAATATGATGCTAATGGGTTTTGTAGACTTCGTGTGGGTTAATAGCAATGTTCCAATCTAGAAAACAAAAAGAATGTAGGGTCTTTAAAAGAAAACCAGGGATCAAAAGTTTAATAGAGGAGCATTTTCTGAAGATGTGAAGGATTCACTGGATTACAGTGGAAAATAACTAAGGATCTTGATGGAGAAAGCCCTGAGCCCCGGGTAATGAGACTTTGGGTATCAGAAGCCTAAAGAGCTCCAGAATCACTACCGACTGAGTTCTCAGAGGAATGGGTCTCCGAGGCTTCACTTCAGTGCCCCTGGAAGAGAGACATGGGAAATACCGTGTTTGTGAAAAGAGTAAGCCCCCAACTCTTCCCAGGAAAACTGAAAAGAGGTATGTGCTTAGAGGAAGGCTGGAAAACATATTTAAAATTCCTTGTTATTATAGAAGTTTCTACATAGGGAAGGTAGAAATTATTAAAGGCACAGGCACTGTGCAAAAGACATGAACAGCCACAGATGACCAATGTCCACTTAATCTTCATTACTCACTTCCACAATGTCTGACACAGTAGATGCTCCATAACTACTGGATCAGCCACTAATAAGCATAACATAGGCCTAAATAAATTCTGATCCATTTCAACAAGAAGTTTACTTCATGACAAAGTCTGCCAATCAGAGAACTTAAAACGTCACACACAGAGTGGGTGCATCACAGGCAGGGTGGCAGGGCTGAAGTAGATCTGACCATACCATAAATGCAGATGAAACGGGTACATACTTCTGTAAAAATAAATTTATTTCTCATAATTAGAATCTAAATTTGTAACTGTGAATAAAATTATCCTATATAATAAAGAGGTAATATGCAATTAACTCTCACACCCTCACAAGATGACTGCCTAAAACCAGGCTGGCAGGGGCATTAGTGAGGGACAACCAAATGACTGAACAAGCAGGCTGCATGGGGCGACCAGGCTGGCAGGGAAGGCAGTTGGGGGTGACCAGGCCGGCAGGGGGGGGCAGTAAG
>NW_005353752.1:1118914-1140307 GCF_000412655.1 Myotis brandtii
AGGGGCAACCAGGCCAGCGGGGGGGAGGGAGTTAGGAGCAACCAGTCCGGCAGGGAGGGCGCAGTTGGGGGTGAACTGGCCAGCAGCGGGGGGCAGTTAGGGGCAACCAGGCCAGCTGGGGGACAATTAGGGGCGATCATGCCGGCACGCAGAGGCAGTGAGGGGTGATCAGGCAGGCAGCAGGGGGCAGTTAGGGGCAACCAGGCAGGCACACAGGTGAGCAATTAGGAACCAGCGGTCCAGGATTGTAAGAGGCATGTCTGACTGCCAGTTTAGGCCCGATCCCAGGGAGTCAGATATCCCCCAAGGGGTCCAGGATTGGAGAGGGTGCAGGCTGGGCTGAGGGGACCCCCCCCCCACCCTTGTGCATGAATTTTGTGCACTAGGCCTCTAGTATATTATAACAACTATTTTCTTAGCAAGCAATTTAGAAAATGATCTCAAAAAAAAGCAAGTGGGCTTCTCTGAGGAAACAACATGGCTATTGTGCCTGTTAATCCTGGTGTTATAACCTCCATGGCTTTGGTGTTGTGCTATTATATGATACATTTATTTTGTAGTGCGCAGTGGAATTGCATCATATCACTGCAGCAGAGGTCACTGACACAGAGAAATAACACAGAATAAAAAGAGGGGATTGGAGAGAAAGCCCCAAGGGGTGGGAGAGACTGTCTAGACATGTGGGAAGAGACTGGGGAGATAAGGGTTAAAGGGGAAGACGGGCCAGAAATGAGGAACCTCAGCAGAAAGACCTCTGTTTATGATAGCTCATGAATGGCAAGACTTAGGAGCTGCAAAGAGAATATTAGACTTTTAGGATAATTATTTTATTTCTTGATTTTTCTCTTAATTTCCCCTTTGTTATTCCTGTGGTGACATTTTCACAAGTTATACTGTCTCTGCTAAGAGGAATCAGAAAGCTTTTGTATTTACTCTTGGCTCAGGTATTGAAGGTACAAGCAATATCCTTATTCTACTCCTGCCAGGGGTGAAAGTGAAGGAAGAGTTGAGCTCAGGGGCAAGAAATGTCAGGGCAGAGTCACTCCCATCGTTCAGCTGTCCCTTCCTGAGGGGAGAGTCTCTTTCACTAGTAAGTTTGGAGGTTTAGGGTTTTATTTTATGAAGCAACATAATAATTTATTGCCCATAATAGCCAATAGTAGCTAGTATTTATCCTTTATAAAAAATAACTAAACAACAACAAAAACAACCACTAGTATGTATTAAGCAATTGCTCCATGCCAGACTCTGTTACACCCTTCACACATTTTTAACTTATTAAATACTCCCTTAATAATCCCCTGTTACAGACAAGTATCCAAGGATCAAAAGGTTAAAGAAATAGTCAAAATGACACAGCTAGGAGGTGAAGAAACCCGAATGTAGCTTCAGAGTAGTCACTGCACTGGCTACAATGTTTGCTGCAAAGATGGCTGTCATCTTGTCAACTCAGCAACTGACAGTTTCCAAACCTATGATCCTCCTAGGCTCCTGCACTTGCATAGCAAGGGGCATCCGTCCCCCTCCCCCCGACCCCAGGGAACCTCCATATGCCACTGTGAGGTTGTGCGGTGGCAGTTTCCTAGGCTCTCTCCTGACACTTGGATAAGCACAATTTGTCATACTTGACATCTAACAGCTAATGCTCAGAACTGCACTTGACCAAGTCTCAGATTCTGGTCTCTTTTTCTCTTTAGTAGTTAGACTACCTCTAACTACTCCCAGTCATGTCTCTAACTCTGAGGACATGGGTGGGAGGGCAGCTGAGTTCCTAAAGCATTACTTAGAGTTCTCTCCAAACTTTTAGGTGCCTACTTATTTTCTTGTTAGCACAGACAGACACTGCCCACAGGAGTTGCTGTGTAAGTTTAGACCTCACTACCTTGATAAATGTCAATGTACCTACAATCTATCTCAACTAGTACACCGGTGATCTATAAAAATACAGTTTTTTCCCTTACTCTGTTAACACTTGATAGAATGACTGAAACCTGGGAGTAAATGGGCCTGTTTACAATTGATTTTCACCTCCCACCTGGAGTTGCTAAGCAGCAGCCACTGGTGCAGATGCAAAGCCCATCTCAGGATGCTCAAGGTGACATGTGTCATTCATCGTGTGTACATCAAGGATGACCAGAAGGTCCCACTGGGACTGAAGTTACATAATTCCTAGGGTTGGAATACCGTGGGATTAAATTTGTGGAATCCAGAAGCATGAGAGAGTGAGACCTCCAAGCGGCTTCCCCTGTCCTAAGTACAACACACTTTGAAGTTTGAAGGCAGATGCCCACAGCAACATGGAGAGCATGAAGGAGCTGCTGCTCTTAGCTTCATTGAGGCAGGTCCTGGTCAGTGTAGGTCTGTGCCCCAACTTTAGTCATGAGCAGCTGGAGGAAAAGGATTATTTTAAAGACAATTCCAAAGACAGAGGCAGGGGAAGTCAGATGAGAAGCCTGGGGTCTGGTTAAAGTCTCTGAATGGCAGAGTGCAATTCTGCCCTTTGTCCAAAACAAAGAGAAAGAGCTCACTGTTGATTTTTGTTCAGAACCAGAGAAAATACCAAAGTAGCTTTACCTACACCGGAACATTCTATAACCATCTTCATGACCATAGTATGTGACAGGAAAAGGAACTGATTTTTAACTGACTTTCTACATCCAAAATAGTAGGACATTTCATTCCTGTGCTCTCATTGGCTTTCAAGAATAAGCTCACCTCCCTGGGCAGTGTTTCTGAGAATGAGTCCTGTCACCTGAATTGAAGACCAAACGAGCACAGGGGATCTAGGGTAAGCGCCCCACCAGCTGGAGGACCTCACCGGACAAGTTAGGTCTTGGTTCACAGTCACATTCCCCTGCTGCGGTCCCAGGGGACGAAACATGGCACCCTGAGGATAAATAAGGTGAAAGACATTGCATGATTGCTTAGTAGCCCCTGTTCTTCAAAGTGCAGCCCTTAGACCACCAGCAGCAGCAGCAACAGCAACACCTGGGAGTTTGTACAAAATGAAGAAGTCAGGCCCCATCCCAGAAGTAATAAAAGGCACTGTGTAGTTTCTGCCAATCCCCAGGTGATCCTTATGTACGTAAATGCCTGAGAAGTCTCACTCTAGCCCAGTGATTCTCCAACCTGACTGCACATTAGAATACCAGAAGAGCTTTAAAAATCCTGATCTTAAACCTCATCCTCAGAGATTCTGAATAATGAGTCTGGGACGAGGAGTGAGCACTAGAATCATTCAAAGCCCCTAGCTGATTTTAAAGTGCAACCAATATTGAGAGCCATGCTCTAGACCAGTGGTTGACAAACTCATTAGTCAACAGAGCCAAATATCAACAGTATAATGATTAAAATTTCTTTTGAGAGCCAAATTTTTTAAACTTAAACTATATAGGTAGGTACATTGTTATTAACTTAATTAGGGTACTCCTAAGCTGGCCTTTGCTAAAAACGTCTGATTGTGGTACGTTCGCTGAGGTGGACCCCTTCCAACGCTCCCATCCACACTCGTCTTGTATACTTGTTTCGTCTATCTCCTTTCGTTCATCCTCTCTATGTGTCCAAACCATCTCAACATACCTTTCTCAATCCTCGACACTACATCTTCTTTCACTCCACAACGTTCCCTAAAATTAACTTAATACACTTTACTTAAAGTTTTAAGCCAACTTTGCACTGTACATGTGCACCCGCACATGGTATTTTGTGGAAGAGCCACACTTAAGGGGCCAAAGAGCCTCATGTGGCTCGCGAGCCGCGGTTTGCTGACCACTGCTCTAGACAAATGGTCTTCTCACAAAGAGAGCCAGTGAGAAAGAGCAGGCCCTCAGGGTGGAGATAATATTTTCAGGCTACAATAGACAGTAAATATGGGTGTCCAGGCACAGAACAGAAGGTCAGAGACACACAGTAAGTTCAGATAGCAGATAGATAATCAAGATAGTGACATGGTAGATAAAAATACACATAAGACAAAAGGGCCATCAGGGAGCAACGCAGGACATTAGTAACTAGGGGGGTAGTATAGGCCAGAAACATTACTCAGTTCTGCTATAACTAAAGCTTTGAAAACATAAATTGGTTTCAATGTGATTGATATATTAGGGAATTTAGCATAATGCAAATTTCACCTTTGCTTCTACTCAACTTTGTGGTCTAGAAACGCTAGTGAGCACAGGAAACTGCTCGGGCTGGAAGGAGGCACCTCAGAGCACACACTGCGCACACGCACAAACATCAGACGCCCACCAGTGACCTCTGTCCACCCCCATGGGTCCACATCCTGTTACAACTTTTCATCTGATTTTCAGCCACCTCCTTCCACCCTCAACTCCACCTCAATAACTCAGCTACGCCCCTCGGGCATCACGTCCAATGTGGCCAGTTTTTTTCAAGGCACAGTGCTATACTTCTTGTGGTATTTTTGTATGTCTTGACCATTGAACAAATACAAAATGGTTCTCCCATGTATTTTAGATCTTTGCTTTCTTCTGTGTCATAGGCAAAGGTTTTGATCATTGAGTCCCTGGTCTCACTTCTCCCACAGCCCTGTGGTATTTGTTACACAATTTTGTGCATCAGTTACTTTCTGAAGTGTGTGTTTCATTATGGCAGAGCTGTCTGCAAAATGGAGTGGATTTGATGTCGATTCATTTAACTTCTAATTAATGCTCTGGAAATTCCTGTTCAGGGCAGCATTAAATAAGGGCTGTGAAGTGAGTCCTTCTCAGCTCTGGAGAAAGGAAAGAGGAAGTGGCAGGGGACAGGTTGTCAGGACGTCCTAGAAAGGCCCATGGAGGGAATGGCACAATGCGGGTGCAGAGGGAGGAGGGTGCTGGTGCCAGCTGATCAGAGAATAGGAAGGGGCCTCTGATGACCTCATTGCTCAGGGAGGGAGAAGGTATCAGCAGTCTAAAGAAGTGGAATGTATTCTCAGGAATATTACCTAAGAAGGCCTTTTAGAAGGATTAGGGTTGGGAGAGTGGAGGGGGAAGTCTGTGCCATAGCCTGTGCTAAGGTAACTCGCTGAACCAGGGGGTGTCAGTGGGAGCCCTGCTCTCTCCTTGCCTCCTCACTGAAGCCTTCCTAAGGACCAGCACGTTCCTGTCTGCTTCTTTAACTCTCACGCTGAATCTGTAAAATCTTTTGCACCACCATGCCATGCAATGTCATAAACCTCCTCTCAACCAGATATGATCAGATGACCAGACCTTTCAGTGTCTGCCTGCTGGGCCCCTGGCCTTTAACGGGGTTTTAATTTTGTTACCTTTCCTTCCCCACCCCCCAATTCTCACAGCTCCCCTCCTTTACACTCCACACCACCACCGTTTTCCAGCCCTTTCCCTGGTTTTCTGTCCTCCATTCTATGCCGAGGGTTCTCCTTTGCTACAGTCCCTTCTCTCTCAGCCTCACACAGGATTCTGTCACTGGCCTTTTTTCTTGTAAATAGCCTACCTCACGAGGACATTGCATTTGTCTTTTTGGTTTTAACAACCGCCTACACTACAATATTCCTTAAATTCCCACTTTAAATCTTCTACTTGGCAGTTTCATTTCCACTGTGAACTTCCACAGACATCTCAAATACTTCCTGTTCAAAGTAGAATTCACCATGTTACTTACCCTACTCAAACACTTCTTCGTGGATTTCTTTCTCCCTGTGTGGAACCCACATGCACCCAAGCAGCCAGGTC
The DNA here is from genome assembly GCF_000412655.1 of Myotis brandtii. Lineage (NCBI taxonomy): Eukaryota > Metazoa > Chordata > Mammalia > Chiroptera > Vespertilionidae > Myotis > Myotis brandtii. Next base: position 1,124,608 of record NW_005353752.1, read on the forward strand.
AGAGCCTTGGGGTCATTATCTCACACGTGCAGTCTCCACACCCTTCCAGTGTGTCTGTCCACAGTTTCTCATTGGCCCTTGCTTCTCCATCCACCTGCCATTGACTTAACTCCACTTTTCATCATCACACAGCTGGGCCACTTTCCCCAGTCTCAATGCTCTCAGATCAATAGACTAGGCTCTGAACAGTGACAGCTTTTAAAAATGCAGATCTGATTAAACTTCCCAAAAGTTCCAAGTCTGGAGAATAAACACCCAAGTCTATTACATATTTTAGAAATGCCACCCTTTTCTACCACCAGATGATACCCCTCCTTATCATTTTCTTCCTCAAACTTCACCAAGCAGAAACTTTTCAAGGGTTGGTGGTTCCCCAAAACAGCCTGCTGTCTGGGCCTCTGGGCCTTTTGTATGTTGTGTCCTTTTCTGGGGATGCCTTACCCTTTTTTCTCTTGACAGCAAACTTATTCATACTTTAAGTTGTGCTAAAACATTACCTGAATATCCCAGATACAATTAATTTCTCATCATATATATGATTTATTGTTAATGCAATTTTATTTGTTTTTCTTTGTGTTTATCTGTTTATATCCTATACTGGTCTGTAAATGTCTCATGAACAAAATACTAGTTACACTTACAGAAAAATCATATGCTGAGTTTTTCAAATTTGTAGATAATGTCTATCAGTGACAACTTTTCTTCTAGCCAATTAATTAAAGTGATTATAATTTTTCTCTCTCTCAGCTCAGAAGAATATAGAGGAATTGTAAAACATTGCAGTAAGTGTACTTATAACTATGCATAGACCTCATTAAAGTTTCATTGTTTTCTCTTTTCCCCAAATCTTAAGATACTTTTTTTAAAAAAAGAATAATATCCAGTCTCATTCTATATCTTTAAGTTGCACAGAGACCTACCCCATATGTGTTTGTGGCAGCATAAGAAAATTAGGATATGAGATTTCATCATCCTTCTCTTCAAATAAGTGATAGAGACCCCAAATATTTCTTCAGAAAAAATTATGTCATAAATGTAAAATGTCTGCAGGCTATCCATGGCATGCAACCCAAGCCTAAGCACAGGGACACTGCTTCATTCTTCTGGAGCCCCAGGAATCTAGTTCCCTGAAATATAAGAAGACACAATCTCCAAAAAAAAAAAACCATAGAACACCGAAATTTGCATCTATGAAATTATTTATAGACAGAGGTTGTAGTTTATAAGACACAGTTTATAGGAAGAGCTGTTTGTCAAGGATTGGAGTAATTCAAACTACCAAATACTAATCCACAGAGATCACATGCTAAACAGGGTACTAGGTTTTCAGGGTCACAAAGCTGAATTAAATTGCATGGCTACATTCAGAGACTGCAACATGCTACTGCGAGGAAACGAACTCAGCCAGGTGAATAGTTCTGGTTCCAGTTAGAAGAAGAAAGGACACAACACCCTATCTGTGTAACTATTTAAGAATTCTGAAAAAGTATAAAGAAATAAAAACAAAAATAAAACCAACATGGCCATTGTTTTATTTTGTTTTCTCCCATATATCTAGTCTTAGACTCAGTTTAATCTTAATTCAGAACTTCCCAGCAGGTGTGACCAAGAGATACTCTATATCTCTAATCAGAGCACTTGTTAGGCTCGTCCCAGAGGAACAGAAAGAATGCTGGTGTCCCGCCTGGCATGGCTCAGTGGCTGAATGTCGACTTATGAACCAGGAGGTCACAGTTCGATTCCCTGAAGGGCACATGCCTGTGTTTCGGGTTCCATCTCCAGTGTTGAGTGCGCAGGGGGCAGCCGATCAATGATTCTCTCTCAGCATTGATGTTTCTATCTCTCTCCCTCTCCCTTCCTCTCTGACATCAATTAAAAAAATAAAAAAGATAAGATAATGCTGGTGAATTCCTGATTTTTCTCTTCCAATCATCCCCTGGAAACACACTCAGTCCCAATGCTGGCACTCGCATCCAGAATTTACACCTCACCCAGAGGCAGAGCCAGTTGCAGGAGGTGAGTGACAATGCAGAGAGGTGGAAACTCCAACGCTGTGGCCAGAGGACCAGGGTGAGTAGCCCTAGAGACGTGAAGAGTGTCATAGGGATGGCAGAGAAAAAGGAGCTCAAGAAAGCAAGCCCATAAAGTTGTGTTTCAAGCCTTAGATTTACCTACAAGATGTGCATGTATGAAACTGGTCAGAAATAAAATACCAAAGGCTTTGAGGATAGAACTGTGGGGTAGCTCACTACCCAGGCCCCAGTTTTCCCTTGGGGAACATACACATAGGGCAAATGCAAAGAGCTCTGCAAAGACTTTGAAAATAAAACTGACATTGGAATGGGGCAAAACTTGGAAATATCAGTCAGAAATTACAGTTTGCAACTAAAATAAGACAAAGCAAAAAATCAACATTTTCCAAAGTTTTTAGATAAGACTTAAATCTCATAAAATAATATTAAAATGCTCAGGACAAAGTTACATGACAGAACTAACCAGGAGAATCTTGGAAAGAAGTAAAGGAAAACATGCTCAACAAAAGACAATCCTTAGTTGACACAAATTTTGAAATTATCAGACAAATATTTAAAGTAACTTTTATAGCTGTGTTCCATAAAGGAAGTGTGAACAGTATTGAAATGAATGTAAAGATAGACATTCTTAGCAAAGAAATGGAAGCTATAAAAAAAATAAGTGAGCATTTTAGAAATGAAAACACAATATATGAAATAAACTTTCACAGGATGGAGGAGATACAAGATGGCGGTGGACAGGATGGCAGAGAGGAGGAGTGTGAGTGAGGGAGGGAGCGAAGGGGGAGCGGTGTGTGGACGTGTGGAGCATGGTTGTGTGTGAGGGAGGGACAGTTATATTCCACAGGACTGTTGGGGGCGGGTGGGCCAGGCTCCCCTAGCCAGGCAGCCTCTACTACCGCTGCAATCTCTCCAGGGATGGCCACCATCGCCGCAGAGACCCCAACATCTTGAAGGGAAGCCCAGCCTCACCTCCACCCGGGGAGCCCTCAGACACCACCCAGGACCCTGCAGCCACACCGGCCAGGGACCAGCTAGCTACCTCGGCTGTGAACCACAAACACCGAGACTCCAGTCTCCCCAGCCACGGGCTCCTAAAGAGGTTGTCCACGGGGAGGCAAAAAGGCGGCCAAATAGGCCGATGGGTCCTGCGCCTTCTTACGGAGCAGATCGAAGTAAAGCTGAATCAAATAACATCCACCTGGAACTGGAGAATTAAACACAGCTGGTGAGACAATCCTTGGATGGAAAGGTCAGAGGTCACTTGGAGAGCAGTGGGATCGGGGATGTGGGCTGGAGGGAGAAACGCATGCAGCCGGGACTAGAGTGTCAGAGGGAGACTGCGCTGCACCAGCTCCACGTCCTTGGGGACACATGTAACACTCAACTGTGGAAGAGGGTCCACAGGGCTGCTCGCAGTGGGGGACATTAGATATAAGCCCACAGCTGTGGGAGGCTGTCCCCAGAAAGGCAGCCTGCAGTTCTGCACTGGCCGCTCAGTGCCTGGGGGAGAGATGCGGAGTGATGCAGTTGCTCTGTCTTTATACTTTCCTTGCTTTTACTTGCTAAACCCAGTGCATAGGATCTTTCCATTACAAACACTCACCAAGGCTGCAGTGCAGGGGAAGGTGGTTTTGTGGATGCTCAGAAGCAAAATAGAGAGAGACTATAAGGAAGCCAGCTCTGGGACAGTCTGATCCCTCCAGCCCTAACAGACATTTTTCTCCTTAAGACCAAGCTCCTCCTAGCAGCACAGCCACACCCAGCCTTGAGCTCCGCAGGGAAACAAGGATTCTGAATACCCCCAGGGAGCCCTTGGAGACTGGGTTGAGGGGACATTTGGTCCCAGAAACTAATACAGAAACTCTGCCACCTAGAGGCCATGTCAGAAATAGACACTTGTGAAAATACGACTGAAAGCAGGCAGAAAACAAAAGGGGCAGATTGATCCTGCCTGGCTGAAACCAGGGTTGTGGCGTCTGACACAGAGGAGCAGTGGATCTCTGGGAACTTCAATATGGTGCTGACTACTTAGCAGGAACCTGAGAGAGGCAGACAGAACAGTAGAGAGGGGTTTTAAATCAGCCCCCATGGGCCATTAAATCTCAGCTGAAGCGAACAAACTTTACTACTTCACATTTTTATTTTTTATCTTTTACTTAAGAAACTAATTTTTTTCTCTTTTCTTTATTTTATTTATTATTTTCATTTATTGTTATTATTTTTTAACCTTCCATTGTTTTTGTTTGTTTGTTTTTGGATTAGTATTCCACATTCTATTTTTTTATTATTATTATTTTACTCTATCTCACTTTCTCATTTATGCCGACCCTTTATTCCTCATTGCCCCCTTTTTCATTCTGTTTCTCTTCTCCTGTTCCTGCTTTAGATTTTGACTCTCCTTTCTTTTTACTTGTTAAAAATTGATCTTCTGACTCGGAGCCCGAGGACGCGAGCGAAGGGTCTGTCTCCAGGGTCCCTGCCTGCACACGCTGCCATGGCCCCCGTGCTCAGCAAGGATGCGCCGGACATCGAGAGTATCCTGGCTTTAAATCCTCGAACACAGACTCATGCAACTCTGCGTTCGACTTCGGCCAAGAAATTAGACAAGAAACATTGGAAAAGAAATCCGGATAAGAACTGCTTTGATTGCGAGAAGCTGGAGAATAATTTCGATGACATCAAGCACACGACGCTGGGCGAGCGAGGCGCTCTCCGAGAGGCAATGAGATGCCTGAAGTGTGCAGACGCTCCGTGTCAGAAGAGCTGCCCCACGAATCTCGACATCAAATCCTTCATCACCAGCATCGCAAACGAGAACCAGCATCGCAAACAAGAACTATTATGGAGCCGCCAAGATGATTTTCTCGGACAATCCCCTTGGCCTGACCTGTGGGATGGTGTGCCCCACCTCCGACCTGTGTGTGGGCGGCTGCAATCTCTGTGCCACCGAGGAGGGGCCCATTAACATTGGCGGGTTGCAGCAGTTCGCTGCGGAGTTTGAGATAACATGGCCAGAGGTTAGAGAATTTCCACAAACGCCCTGAAGACTTCATCAGCGTGAGGTTTTGTGAGCTTACAGGTTTGAAGGAGGAGACAGCGAAAGCATTTTTCACTGTTTACTGTGGAAGGTGGGGCCATGGCTTCCTCTGTCAGGAACCCTGTGTAAATGACGTGGACTCCCTGGTGTCCCCTCTGCTCTCTGGGGTTTCTTGGGAGTCAGCGGCCAGGTCCGCTCCCATGTATCATTTAAAGGATCAGCTGCTACGGAGGCTCCACGAAGATTTTGTAAGCCTTGGGGTCCAGTTTGCTAAAAGGCCAAAGTAAATGCCTGTCAGCCCTGGATTTTCCATTAATGACTTCCCTCTCCGGCTCTGTCAACTTCAACCTAAAGTCCTCTTTCCTTGTAGGGCCCCCTCCCCCCCATATCCCTCCAGCTTAAGTCTCACTTGGCTTTGGGTGATAAATCAGGGTTATTCCCCCCCTGCCTGCTGACAGGTCAATTCCCGGGAAGGGCTCCTGGGGATGAGAAAATAGAAACAATTGGAGATTGTGAGTCGTTGCAATAAATTCTGGGATTTAAAAAAAAAAAATTGATCTTCTTTATCTGCTTTATTGATGTATTACTATTATAGTAGTCTCTTTTGACTAACTCATTTATCTAATTTCCTCTTCCCTGCTCCAAGTCCATGCATCCTTCTCTTTTCTCTTTCTTTGCAGCCAATTTTATTTCTTGTTGTTGTTTGTTTGTTTGTTTGTTTATTGTTTTCTTTTTTATTTTATGCTTTTGTTTATCCTCTTTTTGCTTGTGCTCTAATAGCTTTACTAATAGCTTAATTAGTTTCACTCAGCAAACTCAGGCCTATCTGCTCTCTACTCCATTCTCCTTTTCCAAAAATAGATGAATATATAGATAGGTAGAATAAAGAAAGGGGAAATTTTATTTTTTATTTTTTACTAGAGGCCTGGTGAAGGAATTTGTGCACTGGTGGGGTCCAGCTGCCCCCCCCCAATGTGGGCCAATTGGGCTGGACTGGTGGGGGGGATGGGTTGTAGGCGGTTGGGTGGTGGCAGGGGGCCGATAGGGGGCAGGGGGCAGTTGAGGTGAGGGGTTGCCATCATAGTGACCAGTCATTTGGTCATTCAATTTGTTCTGGTCCTTCCAACGTTCCGGTCGTTTGGCTTTTATATATTTAGATGGTGACAGAAGGGAGCAATTGCAGTCTTAAAATTTCAAAAAGTGTGCTCGCTTCGGCATCACATATACTAAAATTGGAACGATACAGAGAAGATTAGCACACTCATTCTCTTTCTACCTCCTCTATACTAAATTGTAGCCATTCCCACATTCATGCAATTCCTTTACCTTACATTATGGAAATAAGCTCTGCCTCTTCAGATTCACCTCCCCTCCTTTATTTCTGGGTGTTTGTATTTTTTGGTTTAGTTGTTGGTTTTGTGGAGTTTTCTCCCCATATATTTTTCTTCTTCTTTTTTCTTCTTTTTCTTTTCTCAATATCATTTATGCACTCTTTTCTCTCACCTAATTCTCTTTTCTCTGTTGGTCACTTTTATTTGGTGTTATCAGTGTCATGAATATATTCGTGTTTTGTTCGCTCTATGTCGTGGCTTGATGAGTTGAATTTTATGCCTTTTGGTGAGCATGGTAGAGAGTGAGCCACATAATCAGACACCCTGAGAGGAGCAAAAATGGGGAGACAAAGAAACAAGCCCCATATAAGAAAAAAAAAAAGGAAAAATCACCAGACAAGGAAGTAAATGAAATGGAGGCAAACAATTCAGTTTGTCAGAGAAAGAATTCAGAGAAATGGTCATAAAGTTGCTGAAAAGAATGGAAGACAAATTCAACAACATGTGTAAGAATCAAGAGGAAATGATGAATGAAGAACGAAGAAGAAATGAAGAATGACATAGCTACAATAAAGAGCACAATAGAAAGCATTGATAGAAGACTAGAAGAAGCTGAGGACAGTGTCAGTGAGCTAGAAGACAAGGTAGAAAGAAAACACAAGCAGAGCAGCAACTGGCAAAAAAAAGTTAAAAAACAAGAGGACAGCCTAAGGGAGATTTAGGACAACATGGAATGAAACGACATTGGCATAATAGGGGTGCCAGAAGGAGAGGGCACTGAGCACGGAGTAGAAAACCTGTTTGAAGAAATAATGACAAAAAACTCCCCTGATATTGGCAAAAAACAAACAAACAACTGACACAAGACCAAGAAGCTCACAGAGTCCCAAATAAGATGAACCCCAAAAGACCGACAGCAAGACACATTATAATCCTATATAATAAATAGGTAATATGCAAATTGACCATCACTCCAACACACAACATGGCCACCCCCATGTGGACACAGTATGGCCGGCAGGGCAGGGCAGTTGGGAGGGAACAGGCCTGCAAGGGAGGGCAGTTGGGGGTGATCAGGCCTGCAGGGGAGGACAGTTAGAGGTGACCGGGCTGGCAGAGGAGGGCAGTGAGGGTGAACAGGCCTGCAGGGGAGGGCAGTTGGTGGTGACCAGGCCTGCAGGGGAGAGCAGTTAGGGACAACCAGGCTGGCAGAGAGGGCAGTTAGGGGTGACTAGGCTGGCAGGGGAGGGCAGTTAGGGGCAACCAGGCCTGCAAAGGAGGGCAGTTGGGGGGACCAGGCCTTTAGGGGAGGGCAGTTGGGAGGGAACAGGCCTGCAGGAAGGGTAGTTAGGGGTGACCAGACCAGCAGAGGAAGGCAGGTTGGGGTACCAGGCCTGCAGGGGAAGGAAGTTGGGGTAGACCAGGCCTACAGGGGAGGGCAGTTGGGGGTGACCAGGCCGGCAGGGGAGCAGTTAGGCATCGATCATGCTGGCAGAGGAGTGGTTAGGGGGTGATCAGGCTGGCAGGCAGAAGCGGTTAGGGGAAATCAGGCAGGCAGACAGGCGAGCAGTTGGGAGCCAGCAGTCCTGGATTGTGAGAGGGATGTCCCAAATTGGAGAGAGTGCAGGCTGGGCTGAGGTACACACCCACCCCATGCACGAATTTTGTGCACTGGGCCTCTAGTTAAATTTATAAACACCAATGACAAAGCAAGAATCTTAAAGGCTGCCAGAGAGAGACAGAAAGTTACCTACAAGGGATCTCCCATTAGACTATCAACTGATTTCTCAACAGAAACACATCAGATCAGAAAGGAATGGATTGAAATATACAAAGTAATGCAAAGCAAGGGACTGAACCTAGAATACTATACCCAGCAAGGCTATCATTCAAAATTGAAGGTGAAATAAGGAGCTTCACAGACAAAAAAAAAGGGCTAAGTAAATTTATTACCACCAAGCCAGCAATGCTAGAAATACTAAATACTAATTTCTGCTGTAAAAAGAAGAAATAGGAAGGGAAGAAGGAACACAGGCATAAATAATAAAAATGGCGAAAAACAAGTACCTATCAATAACATAAATCATAAACATAAATGGATTAAATGTTCCAATCAAAAGACATAGGATAGCTGAATGGATAAGAAAACAACCCATATATTTTCTGTCTACAAGAGACCCAACTGAGAACTAAGGACTCACACAGACTGATAGTGAAGGGAAGGGAAAAAAAATTTTCAGGTGAATAGAAATGAAAAGAAAGCTGGGGTAGCAATACTTATATCTGACAAATTAGACCTCAAAATGAAGGCCATAACAAAAGATTAGGAAGGCCACCTCATAATAATAAAGGGAGCAATTCAACAAGAGGATATAACTCTGGTAAACATATATGCACTCAGTACTAGAGCACCCAGATACATAAAAAAATTCTGGAAGATATCAAGGAATAGATGGACAGCAATACAGTCATAGTAGGGAACTTAAATACCCCATTGACTCCACTGGATAAATCCTCTAAACAAAAAAATCAGCAAAGAAACATCAATCCTAAATGAATCACTAGATCAGATGGACTTAATTGATATTTTCAGAACATTTCACCACAAAGCTGCAGAATATACATTCTTCTCAGGTGTACACGGAACATTTTCAAAGATAGACCACATATTGGGACATAGGCAAAGTCTCTTCAAATTCAAGAAGATAGATCATATCAAGCATCTTCTCAGATCACATGGTATAAAATTAAAAATGAACTACAATAAAAACAATGAAAAAAATAACTCAGAGTCCAAATAGCATGCTATTAAACAATGATTGGGTTACCAACGAGATCAAAGAAGAAATAAAAAGCATCCTGGTAACAAACGACAAGCGAACACAACAATCCAAAATCTATGGGACAGAGTGAAAGTAGTCTTGAGAGGGAAGTTCATAGCTCTACAGGCCTACCTCAAAAAATAAGAAAAAAAATGGTAATAAATTATCTAACCCTACAACTCAAAAAATTAGAGAGCAACAAGAAAAGCCCAGAGTAAGCAGAAGGAAGGAAATAATAAAGATAAGAGCAGAAATAAATGACATAGAGACCCCCCCCAAAAAAAATACAAAATATCAATAAAACCAAAAACTAGTTCTTTGAAAGGATAAACAAGATTAATGAACCCCTAGCCAGGCTCACCAAGAAGGAAAGAGAGAGGATCCAAATAAACAAAATCAGAAATGAAAAGGTGAAGTAACAACTGAACCCACAGAAATACAAAGGATTGTGAAAAAATACTATGAACAACTCTATTCCAATGAACTGAACAACCTAGAAGAAATGGATATATTCTTAGAAAAATACAAGCTTCCAAAACTCAAGCAGGAATAATCAAAAAACCTGAATAGGCTGTTAACTAACTAAGAAATTGAAGAAGTAATCAAATATTTTCCAGTAAACAAAACCTCTGGTCAGAATAGCTTTACAAAGTTTACAGGGAGTTCTACCACGCATTCAAACAAGAACTAAAACCTATCCTCCTCACAATATTCAAAACATTCAAGAGGAAGGCACACTTCCAAGCTCTTTCTATGAAGCCAGCATTACCCTAATTCCAAAACCAGATAAGATACAACAAATAAAGAGTACTACAGGCCAATATCCTTGATGAACATAGATGCTAAAATCCTCAACAAAATTCTAGTAAATCAGATATAACATTACATTAGAAAGATCATACACCATGACCAAGTGGGATTTATTCCGGGGATGCAAAGATGGTACAATATCCCCAAATCAACAAATGTGATACATCACATAAACGAATTGAGAGACAAAAATCACATAATCATATCAATTGATGCAGAAAAGGCATTTGACAAAATCCAACACCCTTTCTTGATAAAAACTCTCAGCAAAATGGGAATAGAGTGATCATACCTCAACATAATAAAAGCCCTATATGACATACCTACAGACAACATCATACTCAATTGGCAAAAACTAAATCCATTTCCCCTAAGAACAGGGACAAGACAGGGATGCCCACTCCTGTTGATATAATACTGGAAGTGCTAGCCATAGCGATAAGACAAGAATAAGAAATAAAAAGGCATCCAAATCGGAAAAGAAGTAAAACTTGCCAAAAATTTATCTGGAATAAAATTTTTAAAAAGACCCCCAAATAGCCATAGGAATCCTGAGAAAGAAGAACAAAGTTGGAGGGAATCATAATACCAGAAATCAAGCTATATTATAAATCCACGGTTCTCAAAACTGCCTGGTACTGGTAGAAGAACAGACATATAGACCAATGGAACAGAACAGAGAACCCATAAATCAACCCAAGCCATTATACTCAATTAATATTTGACAAAGGAGGCAAGAGCATAGAAATCAGTCAAGACAGTCTCTTTAATAAGTGGTGCTGGGAAATTTGGTCAGATATATGCAAAAAAAAAATGAAACTAGATCAGCAACTTAGACCATACACAAAAACAAATTCTAAATGGTTAAAGGACTTGAATGTAAGACAGGAAACCATAATAATCTTAGAAGACTCCGTAGGCAGCAAAATATCAGATATATGTCATAGCAATATCTGTACCCTTACAGGTCCTAGGGCAATGGAAACTAAAGAGAAAATAAACAAATGGGACTCCAACAAAATTAACAGCTTCTGCACAGCAAAAGAAACCATCAACAAAACGACAAGAAAACCCACTGCATGGGAGAACATAGTTGTCAATGCTATTTCAGATAAGAGTTTAATATCTAAAATTTAGAGGGAACTCATACAACTTAACAAAAGGAAGATAAACCAATAAAAAATGGGTAAAGGACTTAAATATACACTTTTCAAAAGAGGACATACAGAAGGCCAAGAGACATATGAAAACATGCTCAAAGTCACTAATCATCTGAGAGATGCAAATCAAAACAACAATGAGGTAGCATCTCACACCTGTCAGACTGGATATCATCAACAAATCAACAAATGACAAGTACTGGTGAGGATGTGGAGAAAAAGGCAACCTCTTGCACTGCTGGGGAAATGCAGACTGGTGCAACCATTGTGGAAAACAGTATGGAATTTCCTCAAAAAGTTACAAATGGAACTGCCATTTGACCCAATAATCCCACTTCTAGAAATATATCCCAAGAAAACAGAAACACCAGTCAGAAAGGATACATGCACTCCTATGTTCATAGCAGCACAATTTACAATAGCTAAGATTTGGAAACAGCCTAAGTGCCCATCAGCAGATGAGTGGATTGGAAAACCATGGTACATCTACACAATGGACTACACTGCTATAAAAAGAAGGAACTTTTACCATTTGCATCAGCATGGATGGAACTGGATAGCATTATGCTAAGCATAATAAGCCAGTCAGAAAAAGATAAATACCACATGATCTCACTCATGTGTGGGATATAATTATCAACATAAACTGATGAACAAAAATAGATCCAGAGGCAAGGTAGCACTGAACAGACCATCCAACCTCACAGAGAAAGCAGTGGAAGGGGTGGTTAGATATCAACCAAAGGACTTGTATGCATGCATATGAGCATAACCAAGGGACACAGACACTGGGGCGGTGATAATATTAAAAACATAAAATAAAATTTCACAAGATTAATTTGGTAGAATGGTAATAGTAAAGAGTGGATTTAAAAAGAGTTCCATAGCCCAGCCGGTTTGGCTCAGCGGATAGAGCGTCGGCCTGCAGACTCAAGGGTCCCAGGTTCGATTCCGGTCAAGGGCATGTACCTTGGTTGCGGGCATATCCCCAGTAGGGAGTGTACAGGAGGCAGCTGATCGATGTGTCTCTCTCATCGATGTTTCTAACTCTCTATCTCTCTACCTTCCTCTCTGTAAAAAATCAATAAAATATATTTTTTAAAAAAGAGTTCCATAAAAATTATCCAGTCTGAACAACAGAAAAAGTCTAAAAATCATGAACAGCAGTCAACAGAGTACTATCAAGAGCTCTAACACTCCTGTTGTTGCAGTACCAGGGAGAGAAGAAAATGAGATTGGAGTTGGGAAAAAATAATATCTGAAGTTTTCTAAATTTGTCAAAAGGCATAAACTTACAGATTCAAGAAGTTTAGTAAATATAAAACAAAATAAGCCTTAAAAAATCCATGCCCCAACATTATAATAAAACTGCTGAAAAACTAAAGATGAATAAAAAATTTGAAAACAGCTAGATCATTGCATATAGGACGATAATGAAATAAATGAACATAGATTTTTTCACAAGAAACCAAGGAGGCCAGAAAGAGTGAAACAAACATTTTAGTGCACTGAAAATAAAACAAAAACTGTGTAGAGTGTCTAATATTAAACTTTTGATTGATATGACATATACAAAGTAATGCAAAGCAAGGGACTGAATCCAAGAATACTATACCCATATTGACAACTGTATGATACAACTACTAGCAAAATAAGCAGATAAGGAATTAGGCCACTCCCACCCATTAAGTTTTCTCTTTTAGAAAACCCTGGATAACCTAGATAACTGACCATTGATTGGTCCCACTTCTCCCTTTCCACACCCTGATTCCCACCCTATTGCTTTAAATTAGCCAAAAAACAGTGAACTGGCAAAACCCTGGACCTCCCACCCTCAGACATTAATAAAGGGGAACACCAGAACTCTCTCCCCTCTCTCCTTTCTCTCTCTCTCTCTCTTTCTCTCTCTCTCTCTCTCCCCCTCTGTGCCCCCCCATCTAACCCCAGTGACCAATGACCTCACTGTGGGACTCTTGAGCAGGCTACCCTCTAGGACAGTGATGACGAACCTTTTGAGCTCAGTGTGCCAGCATTTTGAAAAACCCTACCTTAACTCTGGTGCTGTGTCACATATAGAAATTTTTTGATATTTGCAACCATAGTAAAACAAAGACTTATATTTTGATATTTATTTTATATATTTAAATGCCATTTAACAAAGAAAAATCAACCAAAAAATGAGTCACTGCTCTAGGACCTATGAGTAATAAACCTTGTTCCTCAAAGTTTTCTGATTTTTTGCTGAGTTGCATTCTGCACTCATGATAAGAACAAGGACTGGTCCAGCCACAGCATTGGCCCTGATAGGGAAAATGTCTGGAAGGGCTCCATCTACGCTAATAAAAGAGAAATATGCAAATTGGTGTCACTCCACTATGCTCACCAGCCAATCGGATGAGTATGCAAATTAACCCAACAAAAATGGCAGTTAATTTGCATACATAGGCGCCCAGCTGAAAGACACATCTTGAAAATGCCTAAAGAAAGTTGTCATTTTTTCATGGTGAAGGGACTAGAGTTCGTGTTGAAAAAACCTTGGTGGCTGCGGTGACTGGCAGTGGCTGCAGCAGCAGGGTGATGGAGCTGGTGCCTTCCCCTGATCAGCCCGGTCGCCTCCCACAAAGTCCTATGGTTGCAAGTTTTCTATATTGCATTCAAAGCAATAATACTAATTCTAAGTAGACTGTGAAAAGTTAGGTTGCATGCTGTAATCCCTAGATCAAGTACTAAAAATATTCTAAAAGGACGTATACACCCAATAAAAAATTCAGATAGAATATTAAATAATATTCAAATGATATAAAAGATATCATGAAGGGAAAATAAAGAAAAACAAAGGGATAAAACAAAATAAGTAATAAAATTATAGAACATAATCTAATCATACTATTTATTACAGTAAATAAAAATGCTCTAAGCATATTATTCAGATTGAATTTAAACAACAAAAAATCCAATCATATGCTACAGACCCTACCATAAATCCACTTTAAATATTATGATAGAAATATGTTGAAGAAGAAAAGAAAAATGCAATAAAATCACTAACTTAAAATAAAAAGCTGGAATGGCAATGCTAATATCAGAAAAAGTAGGCTTCAGAATGAGAAAAATTGCTAGCATAAACAAGAGATATTTTATAATGATAAAAAGTTCAAATCACTAAGAAAATAAATTAATGTAACCACCATATTAACAGACTAAAAAGAAACACACACACACACACACACACACACACACACATGATCATTTGCAGAAAAAAAAATTCAAAATATTCAACATTACTTCATTATAAAAACTCCCCAGCACTGCCCTCACTGGTTTGGCTCAGTGGACAGTCGGAGCATCAGCCAGCGGACTGAAGGGTCCCAGGTTCGATTCTGGTTAAGGGCACATGCCCGGGTTGTGGGCTCGATCCCCAGTGGCAGGTATGCAGGAGGCAGCCAACCAATGATTCTCTCTGATCATTGATGTTTCTATCTCTCTCTCCCTCTCCCTTCCTCTCTGAAATCAATAAAAATATATATTTGGAAAAACAAACAAGCAAAAAAAAACAAAACTCTTCAGCAGACTAAGAATAAAAAGAAACTGCTTTAACCTGACAAAAAGAATGGACAAAAATCCTAGTTTGTAAGGTACTTAACGCTTTCCCACTAGGTTCAGAAATAATGATGCAAGCCTATCCATTTTGCCATTTTTATTCAACATTACCATTTCTGGTGAATGCAATAAGGTAAGAAAAGAAATGAAGGGCACACATAATGCAAAAGAAGAAATACAACTGTTCTTATAATTCACAGATAGCATAATTGTTTATGTAGAAATTCTCAAGGAATCTATAAAAATTTTTCCTAGAACTAATAAGTGAATTTATTTTTTATTTATTTTAAATATGTTTTAAAATTGATTTGAGAGAGAGAGAGAGAGAGAAAGAGAGAGAGAGAGAGAGAGAGAGAGAGAGAGAGAGAGAGAGATGAGAGGGAAACATCAATTGATTGCCTCAGAATGGGAATAAACCTGCAACCAGGGTATTTTCCCTGGCCAGGAATCAAACCAGTGACCTTTTGGTATATGGGATGACACTCAACCTATTGAGCCACACTGGCCAGGGCAAATAAGTGAATTTAACATGGCTACAGGACACAAACAGTCAACACAATATTTATCATGTTCTACATAATTGAACAATTGACCAGTTGTAAACTAAAATTATAAGATTTCTCTCCAGCCAGTCTTCAGTTGATTATTCAGGATGGCTTTTCTATATTTTAGCTGTAATTCCAGTTGGGTCCTGGGAGAATGTCAGTGTAGCCTCCACTTAACCTGCTGCCATTTTGGACTGGCTCACTTACTTCTTAAACTAAAATTGATGTACTGTTTATAATAGCCCCTCAAATGATACTTATGTGTAAATAGAACATATATATATACATTGAGTGGCCAGATTATTATGACCGCCCCATCAGTACTTCGTTGGGCCACCTTTTGCCTTCAATACTGCAGC
>NW_005353752.1:1142673-1149686 GCF_000412655.1 Myotis brandtii
CGGCCCTGCTCTGTGCGTGACAGGGGGGAGCTCCCCAACCCCCTGATGGGCCCTGCTCTGTGTGTGACAGGGTATGGAGCCCCAACCCCCCCGATGGGCCCTGCTCTCTGAGTGACAAGGGGCAGCGCCCCAACCCCCCTGATTGGCCCTGCTCTGTGCGTGACAGGGGGTGGCGCCACAACCTCCCCATTGACCCTGCCTTGAGTGTGACAGGGGGCGGTGCCCCAACCCCCCAATCGGCTCTACCCTGAGCGTGACTATGGGTGGCATCGCAACCGCCTGATCCTCCCTGCTCTGTGCATGACGGGGGCGGCACCCCAACTCCCCAATCGGTCCTGCTCTGAGCCCGACCAGGGGCTGCACCTAGAGATTGGGCCTGCCCTCTGCCACCCGGGAGCAGGCCTAAGCCAGCAGGTCATTATCTCCCGAGGGGTCCCAGACTGCGAGAAGGCACAGGCCAGGCTGAGGGACCCCCTCTCCCCACCGAGTGCACAAATTTTTGTGCACCAGGCCTCTAGTATATATATAAAAACCTAAGCAACCACCTGACCATTCAACCATCCAACCAGTAGCTATGACGCCCAATGATCACCAGGGGGCAGATGCTCTGACTGGTAGTTATGACACACACTGACCACTAGGGGGCAGTTTCTTAATGCAGGAGCTGCCGAGCTGTGGTGACTTGGCAGCTGCAGTTCTCGGGTGATGTACCGGGAACCAGAGAGAAGGGAGGCCGATTCTGGGGTGTGTCACCTGAGAACCACCCTCTTGCAACCTGGGACCCCTCAGGGGATGTTGGAGAGCTGGTTTCAGCCCAATCCCTGAAGGCCAGGATGAAGGACCCCACCGGTCACGAATCCGTGCACTGGGCCTCTAGTTATACTATAAATATTGAATATAATTATGATAAAAATAATCTTGAATTATTTATTTAAGGGGTATATTAATTAAAGTCCAAGCAGGAAAGATGCTATATACCCAAATTGGGTAATTTTAGGAGAGCAAACACAAGTATATACAAAAATGTAGGGAAATCACAGAAAATGAAAAAGTACCCTGAGGATAACAATAGCTGAAGTGGTGTTGTAAGGTAATATTAATTCTTTCACACTTGAAATTGAAATCTAAAAGTCATGACTAGTAGCAGGAGGTGAGAGGGGGAAATTAGTTAATTAACAGGAAGTGTATCTCTGTAGCTGTTTATGAAGCCTAAATTGGTCATTAAAGCTCCATAATCCAACACCTAACCTTTGTGCCTCCCATCTCTTCCTCCACTGCAGCTGCATGGGATTCCTTTTATTCCTTTGACATTTGAATTCTTTCTGATCTGATTTTTCAGTTGCTACAGGATTTTACAGACCAGTACTTTTAGACAAGAGAGTAATAAAAGGCTTCCCAACAAATCTCTGATTTTGGAATAGTTTTTTAATTATATAACTAGAGGCCCGGTACATAAAATTCATGCATTCGGGGAGGTCCCTCAGCCTGGCCTGAACTTTCTCACAGTCTGGGAGCCCTCGGGGGATGTCTGACTGATGGCTTAGGCCCAGTCGGAGGGGGCCTAAGCCATCAGACAGACATCCTGAGCACTGCCGTAGAGGCAGGAGAGGCTCCCACCACCACTGCTGCATTGAGCATCTGCCTTCTGGTGGTCAGTGTGCGTCTTAGCGACCAGTTGTTCTGCCATTGGGCAAAACTGGCTCTCTGACATCCCCCAAGGGTTTCTGGATTGCAAGAGGGCGCAGGCCAGGCCAAGGGACCCCACTGGTGCACGATTGGGGCCAGGAAGGGATGCAGGAGGTTGGCCAGCCAGGGAGGGACCACTGGAGTGCTCCAGGGTGTGTCCAGCCCGTCTTTCTCAGTCCCAATCAGCCAGACTCCAGCAGCAAGCTAACCTATGGGTCTGAGCATCTGCCCCCTGGTGGTCAGTGCATATCATAGCAAGCAGTTGAGCAGCCTTAGCATATCATTAGCATATTACCCTTTGATTGGTTGAACAGCAGACTGGATGACCAGGCACTTAGCATACTAGGCTTTTATAATATAGGATAAAAACTTAAATTTCCTTTGATAATTGGGATCAAACCTCCTAGCCACAACAGTGACACCTTTCTTTGGTCCAAAAGCTTGAGGAAACCAAAATGGTCAGATGAAAGTCTCATCTTCCAACTCAATGAAAGAATAATAATATTCTTGGGTAGAAGCATTTGTCCCATAGGTATTAGATTCTCTGCCCAAGGTTGTGGGAATGGGAATAAAAAATACTTCACATAGGTTAACAGGTATAGTAGTGAGGCAGACAATCCCATCTCTTCTTCTTGGCTCCCAGATCTGAGCATGTTGTTGATGGTGAAAATGACACCGTATATTCCCCATGTAAGAGTGTAAACTCACCTCTTAAGGTGTGTTTCAGGTAACGCTATAATTGAACCTTCAGTAGGTCATTCAGTATTCTATCAGGCCAGATGCTTCTGGGACATAGAGCTGATTGTCACCTAGGGCTGCTATAACAAATAGCATGGGCGCTATAATTGAACCTTCAGTAGGTCATGCAGTATTCTATCAGGCCAGATGCTTCTGGGACATACAGCCTGATTGTCACCTAGGGCTGCTATAACAAATAGCATGGACCCAGTAGCTTAACCAACAGAAACAGATTTCCCACAGATCTGGAGGCTATAAGTCTAAGAACAAGGTGCTGGCCAATTCTGTTCCTAATGAGAGCCTTCTTCCTGGCTTGCACACAACTCTCTTCTCACTGTCCTCATATGGCAGAGACCAGAAAGACAGAAAATATGGTCTCTTCCATCTATTCTTATAAGGACACTAATCCCATCATTAGAAATCTACCCTAATGACCAAATTACCTTCAAAGGCCCCATCTGCCAATACTATCACATTGGAGATTAAAGTTTCCATATACAAATGGGAGAGAAGAGCAGCTGACATTCAGACCATGGCAAGGATCTTGGTAAGAACCAGTGAATCCCATGTTTGTGAACCATGGTTATATTTCCTTTGCTGTAAATGCATCCCCTGGTCAGAGACTAATAAGTCATTGAACAAGAATTTCTTTAATTCCAGGATTAGTGAATGGTTCTAATAGAAAAGCCACAGGAAAGGGAAGTCAAATCCATAACTGAAATGTGTGTCCATCCACAAAAGGCAGAGGATTGGAGTCTAGTGTGTCCAGCAACCCCATGTGTCTGGCTGGTTCCTTTGAGGAAGGTGTCAGAAGGGAATTGATGTAGTTACTCCTGTTGGCATGTTGGTCACTCATTCCCCCTCCCCCCTTCTAATCTTCTGCTGCTGGTCCACATTGTCCAAACCCAACCAGAAATGAGTGTCAAGACTTTCAGACCTCCTTTTTTTCAAAAGGGTACTCTGAAACTGGGTGGAGCACACTCCCATTCCTTTCCTCTTTGTCTTTAACTCGCCCCTGAGCTCCAGCATTTTTATTTTAGATTTGATATTTTCTCTTGATAAACACAACAAGGAGTCATTATAACTCTCATAATATGATGAATGAGAATAAATTATTAATTTTATGACATTTAATTTTGTCTTGTATTTGCTTACTAAGATATTATCTCTTCATGGTTATATTTTTTTATTTTATTGTTTAAGGTATTACAAATAGTAGTACATATGTCTCTCTTTTTTTCCCTCCCACCGACCTCCCATCAGCCTCCCCTACCCCACAGCACTTGTCCTCATCCCCTTGCCCCCAGTGTCTTGTGTCTGTTGGTTGTGCTTATATGTGTGCATACAAGTCCTTCGGTTGATCTCTTCCCCCCCGACCCTACCCTACCTTCCCGCTGTAGTTTGACAGTCTGTTCAATGCATCTTTGCCTCTATTTTTGTTCAACAATTTGTAATATTCTTTATTATCCATAAATGAGTGAGATCATGTGGAATTTATCTTTCACTGACTGGCTTATTTCACTTAACATAATGCTCTCCAGATCCATCCATGCTGATGCAAATGGTAAGAATTCCTTCTTTTTTACAACAGCATAGTTTTCCATTGTGTAGATGTACCACAGTTTTCTAATCCATTCATCTGCTGATGGGAATTTAGACTGTTTCCAAATCTTAGCTATGGTAGATTGTGCTGCTATGAACATAGGGGTGCATATATCCTTTCTGATTGGTGATTCTGTTTTCTTGGGATATATTCCTAGAAGTGGTATTACTGGGTCAAATGGCAGTTACATTTTTAATTTTTTGAGGAAACGCCATACAGTGGCTGCACCAGTCTTCATTTCCACCAGCAGTGCAAGGTGTTTCTTTTTCTCTGCATCCTCTCCAGCACTTGTCCTTTGTTGATTTGTTGATGATAACCATTCTGACAAGTGTGAGATGGTACCTCATTGTTGTTTTGATTTGCATCTCTCAGATAATTAGTGACTTTGAGTATGTTTTCATATGTCTCTTGGCTTTCTGGATGTCCTCTTTCAAAAAGTGTCTATTTAGGTTCTTTGCCCATTTTTTTATTGGATTGTTTATCTTCCTTTTGTTAAGTTGTACAAGTTCCTTGTAAATGTTGGAGATTAAACCCTTATCAGAGATAACATTGAAAAATATGTTCTCCCATGCAGTGGGCTTTCTTGTTTTTTTTTTTATGGTTTCTTTTTGCTGTGCAGAAGCTTTTTATTTTGATGTAGTCTCATTTGTTTATTTTCTCTTTAGTTGCCATTGTCCTAGGAGCTATATCGGTAAAGATATTGCTACGACAAATGTGTGCTATTTTGTTGCCAATCACTTCTTCTAAGATTTTTATGGTTTCCCATCTTACGTTTAAGTCCTTTATCCATTTTGAGTTTATTTTTGTGTATGGTGTAAGTTGGTGGTGTAGTTTCATTTTTTGCAAGTATCTGTCCAGTTTTCCCAACACCATTTATTGAAGAGACTGTCTTGACTCCATTGTATGCTCTTGCCTTCTTTTTCAAATATTAATTGAGCATACTGGCTTGTGTCAGGCTCTGGGTTCTCTGTTCTGTTCCAATGGTCTGTATGTCTATTTTTGTGCCAGTACCAGGCAGTTTTGAGAACAGTGGCTTTGTAGTATAGCTTAATATCTGGTATTGTGATCCCTCCAACTTTGTTCTTCTTTCTCAAGATTGCTGCAGCTATCTGGGGTCTTTTTTTATTCTAGATGAATTTTTGGAGAATTTATTCTAGGTCTTTGAAGTATGGTGTTGGTATTTTAATGTGGATTGCATTGAATTTATAGATTGCTTTGGGTAGTATGGACGTTTTAATGATGTTGATTCTACCAATCCATGAACATGGTATATTCTTCCATTTGCTCATGTCTTCCTCTATCTCTTTTTTTAGTGTCCTGAAATTTTCTGAGTACAGGTCCTTTGTCTCCTTGGTAAAGTTTATTCCTAGGTATCTTATTTTTTTGTTGCAATGGTAAATGAGATTGTTTTTTAAATTTCTCTTTCTGTTAGTTCATTATTGGTGTATAGAAAAGCCATAGACTTCTGGGTGTTAATTTTGTATCCTGCTACATTGCTGAATTCATGTATTAAGTCTAGTAGTTTTCTGATGGAGTCTTTGGGGTTTTCTATGTACAATATTATGTCATCTGTGAATAAGCACAGTTTTCCTTCTTCTTTTCCAATTTGGATGCCTTTTATTTCTTCTTGTCTGATCGCAATGGCTAGTACTTCCAGTACTATGTCAAAGAGGAGTGGGGAGAGTGGGGCATCCCTGCTTGTTCCTGTTCTTAGGGAAAATGGTTTTAGTTTTTGCCCATTGAGTATGATGTTGACTGTGGGTTTGTCATATATGGCTTTTATTATGCTGAGGTATAATCCTTCTATTTCCACCTTGCTGAGAGTTTTTAATCAAGAAAGAGTGTTGGATTTTGTCAAATGTTTTTTTTTTCTGCTTCAATGGATATGATTATATGGTTTTCATCTCTCAGTTTGTTTATGTGGTGTATCACATTTATTGATTTGCGGATGTTGTTCCATCCTTGCATCCCTGGAATAAATCCTACTTTGTTATGGTGTATGATCTTTCTAATGTATTGCTGGATTCGATTTGCTAGAATTTTGTTGAGGATTTTGGCAGCTATGTTCATGAGGGATACAGGTCTGTAATTCTCTTTCTTCTTATTGTCTTTATCTGGTTTTGGGATTAGGGTAATTTTGGCTTTGTAGAAAGAGCTTGGAAGTGCTCCTTCCTCTTGAATTTTTTTGAATAGTCTGTGGAGGATAGGTTTTATTTCTTCTTTGAATGTTTAATATTTCATCTCTCAGTTTGTTTATGTGGTGTATCACATTTATTGATTTGCGGATGTTGTTCCATCCTTGCATCCCTGGAATAAATCCTACTTTGTTATGGTGTATGATCTTTCTAATGTATTGCTGGATTCGATTTGCTAGAATTTTGTTGAGGATTTTGGCAGCTATGTTCATGAGGGATACAGGTCTGTAATTCTCTTTCTTCTTATTGTCTTTATCTGGTTTTGGGATTAGGGTAATTTTGGCTTTGTAGAAAGAGCTTGGAAGTGCTCCTTCCTCTTGAATTTTTTTGAATAGTCTGTGGAGGATAGGTTTTATTTCTTCTTTGAATGTTTAATAAAACTCCCCTGTGAAGCAATCTGGTCCAGGGCTTTTGTTCATTGGAAGGTTTTTTGTTTTGTTTATTTGTTTGTTTTTGTTTTGTTTTGTCTTGTTTTCTGCTTCAATTTCCTCTATACTTATCGACCTATTCAGATTTTTTTATTCCTCCTGGTTGAGTTTTGGAAGGTCGTATTTTTTTTAGGAATATGTGCATTTCTTCTAGATTGACCAATTTGTTGTAGTAGAGTTCCTTATAGTATTTTTTAATGATTCTTTGTATTTCTGTGGGGTCTGTTGTTATGTCACCTCTTTCATTTCTGATTTTATTTATTTGGGTCCAATCTCTTTGCTTCTTGGTGAGCCTGGCTAGAGGTTCATCAATTTTGTTTATCCTTTCAGAACCAGCTCTTGGTTTCATTGATCTTTTGTATT
>NW_005353752.1:1149703-1150464 GCF_000412655.1 Myotis brandtii
TTTTTTTTTTTTTTTGGTCTCTATGTCATTTATTTCTGCTCTGATTTTTATTATTTCCTTCCTTCTGATCACACTGGGCTTTTCTTGTCGCTCCCCTTCTAATTCTTCAAGTTGCAGAATTAGATGGTTTATTACCAGTTTTTCTTGTTTTTTTGAGGTAGGCCTATAATGCTATGAACTTCCCTCTCAGAACTGCTTTCACTGTATTCCAAAGATTTTGGATTGTTGTGTTTTCATTGTCATTTGTTTCTAGGATGTATTTTATTCCTTCTTTGATCTCTTTGGTAACCCACTTATTGTTTAATAGTGTGCTATTCAGCCTCCAAGTGTTTTTGAATTTTTGTGATTGTTTTTACTGTAATTGATTACTAATTTTATGCCATTGTGATCTGAGAAGATGCTTGGTATGATTTCAATCCTCTTGAATTTGGAGAGACTTTGCCTGTGACCCAGTATGTGGTCTATCTTTGAAAATGTCCCATGTGCGCTTGAGAAGAATATATATTCTGTAGTTTGGGGGTGGAATGTTCTAAAGATGTCAATTAAGTCCATCTGATCTAGTGATTCATTTAAGATTGATGTTTCTTTACTAATTTTTTGTCTAGAGGATTTATCCAGTGATGTTAATGGGGTATTAAAGTCTCCTACTATGATTGTGTTGCTGTCAATCTCTCCCCTGATATCTTCCAGAAGATTTTTTTATGTATTTGGGCGTTCCGGCATTGGGTGCATAAATGTTTACCAGAGTTATATCCTCTTGT
>NW_005353752.1:1150631-1180437 GCF_000412655.1 Myotis brandtii
TTCTGAGGTGGGTCTCTTGTAGACAGCATATATATGGGTCATGCCTTTTTATCCATTCAGCCATCAATGTCTTTTGATTGGAGCGTTTAGTCCGTTTAAATTTAAAGTTATTATTGAAAGGTACGTGCTTGGATTCATTTCTATTTTCGTGCCTGTGTTCTTTCTTACCTTTGTATTTCTTCTTTTTACAGCATTCCTTTTAGCATTTCTTGCATTGCTGGCTTGGTAGTGATAAAGTCCCTTAGCCTTTTTTGTCTGTGAAGCTCCTGATTTCCCCTTTAATTTTGATTGATAGTCTTGCTGGATAGAGTATTCTTGGATTCAGTCCTTTGCTTTGCATCACTTTGTATACCTCCTTCCATTCCCTTCTAGCTTGATGTGTTTCTGTTGAGAAATCATTTGATAACCTGATGTGAGATCCTTTGTAGGTAACTCGCTGTCTCTCTCTTGCAGCCTTTAAAATTCTCTTTGTCGTTAACATTTGCCATTGTAATTATGACGTGTCTTGGTTTTGGTCTTTTGGGATTCATCTTGCTTGGGACTCTCTGTACTTGTGTAACTTTTTTCTTCCTCATATCTGGGAAGTTTTATGTCATTATTTCTTCAAATAGATTTTCTAATCTTTGCTGCTCTTCTTGTCCTTCTGGCAGCCCTATTATACATATGTTACTTCGTTTTGTGTTTTCCCAAAGCTCCCTTAGGCTCTCCTCCTCTTGCTGTTCAGATTGAGCTTGTTTCTCTACCTTATCTTCTAACTCACTAATTCGGTCCTCTGCTTCTTCTAGTCTACTGTTGAAACTTTCCATTGTGTTTTTGATTGTAGCTATATCACTTTTTATTTCTTCCTGATTTTTGCAAAATTTGTTGATTTTCTCACCAATCCGGTGTATGAACTGTATGACCATTACTCTGAATTATTTTTCTGTCATGTTGCATTCTTCTGCTTCACTTATTTCCTTTCTTGGTGACTCCTCAATTTTGTTTCCTCTGGGGATTATGTCGTCTCCCCATTCTGACTATCACCAGAAGGTTCAAACATCAAGTTGTGTGGGCCTGGGCGGTATGCAGTGGGAGCTTCACACCACCCGAGTGTCACTGAAGAGCTCTGACAACAAGACGTGTGGCTGCCGTGGGTTGGTGGGAGCCACGCTCGCCCAGGATCAGAGTCACCAGAGCTCAGTGTGGCCTCGCGCACGCATCTAGAATCAGGGACCCTGCCTGTGCTGTGCTGAAACAGAGACCAGCTGGCGTGTGCCAAAAATCAGAGTCCCCTATTGCATGCCAGGTATCAGAGTTCCCCTGTGCCCGCACCAAGAATCGAGTATCAGAGTCTCTGTTGCTTGGTGCGGCCTCGCGCTGAGAATCAGGATCCCAGTGAGTGCATGCGTGAAGAATTGGATTCACTAGCTCTTAGTGTGAATGCACTGGGGATCCAGGATCCCAGGCTCACATGACAAGAAACAGAGTCAAGTCACTGGTGCTCAGAGCTGCCTCTCGCGTGGAGAATCAGGGTCCCTGGTCTTCTTGGTGGGACAGGTTGCCCAGTAGCATAGTGTTGGCAGGAGGTCCACTCCTGCGCTGTGGAAAACAGACTTCCGTGTGCACTTGCCCAGAGTCAAAGTCAGGTGGCACTGTCGCCCTGCATGGGCATGGGGTTTGCTCGCCCGATTGCGTTGCAGGGAACAGATTCCCAGTGTCCGTGCACACCCAGACTCAAGTTCCTGTAGTGGAGCTTAGTCCCTGTGCGAGGGATGGGTCTACGTTCCTATGGCGCTGCCAGGAGCCTGCGGGGAAGGGTATGGGCTCTGTGACTCACTGTACTCCGCGGCTGGGATGTCTGGATTCTTGGTGTCTGTGGGTCTGCAGCTGTGGTCACAGGTCTCTGTCCCCAGTGGCTGTAGGGCCCTGGTTTGCATCTGAGACCAGACTGGGTGGTGCTGAGGCCAGGATCCTAGTCTCAAGCAGCTCTGTTTTTCAAGATGGCATGGTCTCTGTGCCTGCGCTGGCCACCCCTGTAGTGTCCGTGGTGGCAATGGGGCTCCTATGTCTAAGACTGCTCGGTTTGGCCACCCTTTGGAAGATCTGCAGGATCTAACTGTCCCTAGCTCATACACACACACACCACACAGGTCCATACACTCCTTTATCTCTCCCTCACTCTCTCATACTCCTTCCCTCCCTACCTTCCTGCTGGTCGCCATCTTCTGACCTCATGGTTTTATTTTTTATGTGATGGCCCATGGGAAGATTTGAAATTATCAGTTACCAGTTCTGTGAAACTTAGTTATGGCTGAAAACCTAAACCCCTCTAACATTCAACATATAAACATTGGCCTATAAATAAAATATATTCTTCATGACCTGTGTCAGGTTCTCTGGCTTTATTATCAAGAATAAAGCTGGCATGTAAGTCACAGGGAGCTCGAATTCTACTGGCATCCATTATGCAAGGCTTCCTGTTGGAAATCAGGCCTCAGGCATAATAATAAAACAGAGCAAACTGTAGCAATGAATTAGAGAGTGAGAATGTATAAAGCTATCTTCAGGAAACGGAGGACACTTTCATTATTGCACAGCTATATTTTTCAGTTTATTTGTTTGAAAACTATTCACATGATAGAAAACATTTCTGATGTGGCAACTTTCTTTTGTTGTTCCAATAGCAGAAAAGATAAAATTCAAATTCACAAATTACATTATTTCCTGATAGACCTTCATCACTGAAGAAATCAATATTAAGCATTTTAACATTTTTTTAAATGCAAAAGAAAGGCAACCTCAGTGCTTTGGATTACAATAAAGTTGTGATTAACCTTTCATGAAGCCAACAGTAGTGCTAAAGAAATGGGCTCCAAAAAGACATGCTATTTCTCACCCAGCAGGGTATTTTCCATTTCACTAAAATAGTCAGTATTTTTGTACCCATTAGATTTACTAATTATTTCTAATCTAATGCTCTCAGAAGGCTAAAAAGCAAATATGGAGAAACACAGATATTTACAAGATCTTATGACTGATTAGCAATGTGTTTCTATAAACAGGTGGCACAGTGGTTGGCCTACCTGGTGGGATACTATTAGACCTTGATGAAAAATGTTAATTTTCATTTGTGTTAATGACATCAGTGTTTCACACACTGCTTGCTGGCCTTCTCAGTGGGTATGGATGCCAGCCTCCCTCAGGATGGCTTGCCATTTGCATTAACTATTCATTACAGAGATAAATAATCATGGCCTGGCACAACACAAATCATGGATTGGGAATAATCTGAGCAAATCCCTGGGGATGGAGAGGAAAGGAATGTGAGGCTTTTGCTTTTAGGATATTCAATGGAGTCTTTGTAAAGTTATTGGGGATCACCACTTTCAGACAGCACAAATGCAGATAAACTACATCTGTTTATGTCAAAGTGTAAAAGGTACTATGTCTACCTACATCTAATTCAGAATGGAGTTGTTTATTTGACCATATTCTTTCAGTGACCATACATAGTCATGAAACTGCTCTCATGTAGCTTCTCATTCTAGTGGTAAGAATCAGAGGATGAACCAATAACTCTATATATGCATAACCTCAGGGAGAAAATCCCTGTCTCGTCATAGAAAGAGGATCTCTTAACCAGGCTCATATAACTGAGAGTTCTCTTGTATGACTGAGTTCTGCAGGGATATTTATGGACGTGGGAAGCAAAACTTGGAGAATTCTAGAACATACATATATAAAAGAAAGGAAAACTAGAATAAAAAGAAAGAAAGGAAGAAAGGAAGAAAGAAAGAAAGAAAGAAAGGAAAATTAAAATAAAAAGAAGAGGGAGAGCATGAAAATGAGTGGGAAAGAGAATAAAAGAAGTGAAAAGAAAGAGAAGAGGAAGCAATCTACTATAAATCAAACAGTAACAGAGTACTCATGACTGGTACCAGAGATTAATCCATTCACCCTAGACCTTATTAGGTAGATGACATGGATCTCATTTATTACTCAAAAATAATAAATGTAAAATGTATTTTTCATATTATACAATGAAAATGCTTTTTATATGTACTTCAGGCATTATTGTACAAACACACCTTGTATGAAGAGTATAAGTATGACATGGTTTTGTTTTTATTTTTGATTTTAAAAAGAGAGAAAGGGAGAGGGAGAGAGAGAAAAAAAACACATTGATCTTATAGGGTAATATTGACTGGCTGCCTTCTGCACACCCCCTACTTGGATAGAGCCCATAACCAAGGTATGTGTCTTGACCAGGAATCTAACTGGTGGACCTCTTGGTGCATGGGGCACCACTCAACCAACTGAGCCACACTGGCCAGGGCTTGACATGGGTTTTGATGCCCGCTAGCTTCCTGAGGAAGGGTAGCAACATATACTAGTATGTTTACATAGAAAGGAGAGTTTTTCCCATTGGTTTCTTTTAGAATCTCTTCAGAGATAATGATCTTCAGCTATGTTTTCAATGGGTCTAATACAAATAAATAACCTGACTCATGCTGGTAATAGAAGGAGTCAAGTAAGAGTGAATGATAGCCATTTAGGCAAAATTCAAATAACTCTGTCTTCAGAGGTTCCTATCAGCCTTTAGGAAAAATAGGTCATTCAATCAAAAGTGCAGCAAATATTCATTCAATCAAAAGTGCAGCTTCCCATATGTCAGAATTTGAGTTTAGTTCTCGGGATAGAACAGTTGGACAGGATTGGAAAGTTTTCTGCTTCCATGTGGTTCCAATTCTGCCTATTTGTCACCCTCCCCTACCTCTTATCAGGGAGGAAGAAAAGTGACCTGTAAGGGTCAGTTTTCAATCCCAATATTCTGGGCTCTAAATTGAAAACATGCAATTGGTGAGGCCTTTTCTACTGCTCTTGCTCCTTCTTATATGTTTTATTCCATCAGAATGGATAGAATTATGGTGCCCTCAGTCCTGTTCCCAGAGGCTCTGCTTCTCAGAACCCCCGGAACCGCTGCAAACCTCGGAGGGAAAGCTGCCTTCCAACTGATGCCAGACACTCCCGCTTCTCCCGTTTGGGTCCGAGTCCCCAGCGATTCGCCCGTATCTGGAGCTCAGAGTCTGAGACTCCCCCCTGACCGAAAACGACAACCGCGCTCTCAGCCACCAGCCCGCTTTGCGCGCGCACCTCCGCACCTGAGTTTTTTCCACACTGCGCCTCCTCTGAGCCTCGGTGTGCTGTTATTTTTCCTTCTAGTTGAAGAGTCTCTCCTCAGCCAGCCTTCCTGTGGTTCTGGGTGATGTCCGTTCCGTCTTTTAGTTGTATTTTTGAAGTGGTTGTTTGCGGCAGCAGTCTGCGGTGTTTACCTATGCCGCCATCTTGGTCTCTCCCTTCTTATATGTTTTATTCCATCAGAATGGATAGAAAAGCCTGAAGATCTTCCCTTGGGGCTATGCCAAGCACTGGTGGGAAACAGGTCTATCCAACAGTCTGTCCCTCTCAGATCTTTTTCTCTGATGCCAGGGAGTGCTGCAAACTATCCTGCCCTCCTCATCCACCATAATTTTTAAACTTGAGATTGTAATCAGGAAAAGTCTGGTGATAAAATTTTGATGAGGAGACCCAGGGATTCCAGATCCCACTGGGATCTAACTGTACCCTCTTTCCCTTGAGGTCTCTGGGAGCCATTATGTACCAAGGAAATACCCATAGCAAAGAAAAATTTTATGAGCAGTTTTGATTTTGCCCCCCAAATTCATTCACCACTCCTGTAACTTAAAATGGGACATGAGCATGGTTTCATTTTTCTAAGCTAAGGAGGCAAAAGTACATAGACCAAACCTGGTCATTTCCCCATGGGTTGGGTGGTGATCAGAAGAGTTTCTTCTCTTGAAGGCATCACTACCAATGTCCTTGCCTAAAGCCCTTCTTAGTTAATTTCCCTAAGGTGGAGTGGCACTACTGGCACTGTGAACATACTCAGATGTAGGCTGAGCAGTACTTAGCTCTACTGAAACTGCCATTTCTGTGAATACCCCTCCAAAGCTTACTTCTGATCTTCCTCCCAGACCTTGATATTGAAGTACTGACCATTGGGTTCCCATATTATTAATTGAGGGGTATTTTCTGCTTGTTCCACCTGCAACCACTTGGGTCTGTGAAAGTCCTTGGCTCTCATTCTTGTGAGTTTGAAGTCTTGTGTCTATCTACCCCTGGTGCTTGGATACCAGTCCTTAAAAGGCTGCTTCGTGATAGGAACCTTTAATCTCCAAAGACAGACTTCTTGGATGATGAGATGAAGCCCATGGGACTCCCTAGTTCTACATATATTCATGTCTCTACTTTTGTGTTAACTGTGAGGGCTGCCTCAGAGTTCAAGGGGCAATCATTGACTCAACCATGACTATTTTGACATTTGGGCCTCTCCTGCCTGGTTGAATATCTACTTTTATCTCAGTCCATCACCTATCTCTGTTCAATTCTGCAGAGCAGGGGCGTCTTGCAGACAAGCTCCTGCCTCCCCACCTCTATCTACTCTGTGTTGACACAGAGCAGCCATGCCTCACATCCAAACTCAGTGATGGGACACTGAAAAGTGCCCCTCCATGACACTCTCCTCCTTTCCAGAGTCCTTGCCCTCCATGCCTTGTCAACTTCTCTCTTAACCAAGATGTTTCTTCCAGAAGAGAAAACAGGAGATGTGATACTTCAAAATGGCATTTATTAAGTCAATATGACTTTATTTTAAACCAGTATTCTTCATAGTGAAGAGCAAGCTTTTCATATTATAGGAATATAGAGTATTGAAGATCAGCTATAGAAGATGTTTGAGGATATAAGGACCTTCATATACCTCTTAACTCACAATCTAATAATATAGAAGCAGGGTTGCAGCGACGATACCCTGAGATTTCTTTGCCCTGAAGACTCCCGCCAGCTTCTGTCCTCAACCTGCTTTCTCTGTTGTATG
The DNA here is from genome assembly GCF_000412655.1 of Myotis brandtii. Lineage (NCBI taxonomy): Eukaryota > Metazoa > Chordata > Mammalia > Chiroptera > Vespertilionidae > Myotis > Myotis brandtii. The sequence continues at coordinate 1,157,548 of NW_005353752.1, forward strand.
GAGGCAGCCAGGTCCTCCTTGGAGCCTCTGGAAACTCCTTGCCCTGCACAGGCCTGTGCAGATGCAGAGGAGCCAGGCTGTGCATGTCTCAGTTTCTACTCTTACTAGTATATAGACTCAGGAGCCCCTCTTAATCTCAATGTTTTTTACATATCCACACATAATAGTAGCATGGCACTTTAATCATCTGTTGGAGAAAAAACAATAGCAAAAATTATGAGATGTTTTCAACAACTCTGTTTAAAATGTCCACTTTATTAAGCGTATGGTAACAATGTACACACACTTAGAAATAGCGCAACTTATAGGCAAGAAAAGTTGTGTGTTCAAGCTATAGATCATGCACTGTGCACATTTGAGGCCCAGATGCCTGGCTTGAATTCCACAGCCTGAGGGTTTCTGACCAACAGGTATCCACCTCACTGGGTCCATGAACTTAGACTGTGGACTAATTTCCCACTGGTAATAGAAGACTTCCTGGTTTGTCCCAAGATGTTTCATGTCATAAAGACACCCTCAGTCTATATTCGCCTATTGAAAACAGAAAGTTGGGGGAATGGCAAGAGGCTCATGACTGTCAGGCATGGATCCATGTCCCTCTGAGGACAGTGGGTGGGGGCTGGAGGAAATCTCAAGAGAAGAGGAGGAAAGCCACTTCTCTCCTCAGAGCAAAGCCAAATAATAGTGCTTCCCATGCCTTGCAGACAGGCACTTCTTAAACATTGACTTGGTCTGATTTGCTAGGGAATACCTGATCCCCACCCATGGGGAGAAGAGCAATTTGGTCATCTGTCCAATGAACAGTGTTTACCCTTCCTCTGACCATCCAAACAATGACCTATTCTATTAATGGGGATCAGCGCTTTCTCCTCTCTGTACTGAAGTATAAAAACTCTAAAAACTAGAAACCATATTTTCACATTTTCCCTTTATTCTTAAAGAAAAAAATAAAAAGAAGTCCAGTTTAAAATCTTATGTATTCCCTAGTGAGGCACTTACTGGTGTTTCCTTATCCCTTGCTGGTTTTGGAGAAACTGTTGCATACATCAATTTACACTCTCGGTAAGTCTTCTGTGAGCCATCAGAATCATGGCTTGTCAGAAACAAGTCTTCTAAAGCAATATACTTTAAAGCTAGGAAAAGCTTCCCAAGATTTATACATCCACTTCTAAGCAAGAGATACAAAGTAAATCTTCAATATTCTTTCTGAAGCTGCTGAATAAAGTCCACTTAGTAAGTAAGTTTGAATAAGATTTGCCCAGGATCTAAATACACTATTGTTTATTAATTTCATTTTTTTTACCAAGGAAGCACTTTTTCAAAGGGGCAATTTTTCCAAAGTCAAATTACCTGATCCTATCAGGTAATGACGGAGTTGAACAATGTGCACCTAAATTCTCTCCTTACTTGAAAGAAGTACATCCTTTCTGTATTCATTCCGCATCTACTGTGCATCAGGTTTTGTTAGGAAGGTGAATAAACATAATCTCTATAAATTTTGGAGCAGCACAGTGTGTAAAGGAAGCAGTGCCATCCTGGGAAGATAGATAAAGGTTTCTCAAGACAAGGGATATCTAAATGAAGACCCAAAGGATGAGTAGGAGGCTATGGAGAAGTTATGCCAGTGCTGCTCAAACAAGGACTGGCACTGGTGCCAGTCACTCACTTTTATCATAGCAAGATAAGCATATAATTGAGAGTAAGCATTAAGAAGTTCTTATAGCAATTTACATTACCATGACATCCAAGCATGTGATCAGCAGGCCTATATTTTATATCTTTTGGTTTGTTATTTTCTAATAATTTTTGTATTGTATTTTATTTTTAAAAAAAGGGCCCTAACCGGTTTGCTCAGTGGTTAGAGTGTCGGCCTGCAGACTGAAGGGTTCCAGGTTTGATTCCTGTCAAGGGCATGTACCTTGGTTGTGGGCACATCCCCAGTAGGGGATGTGCAGGAGGCAGCTGATCGATGTTTCTCTCTCATCGATGTTTCTAACTCTCTATCCCTCTCCTTTCCTCTCTGTAAAAAAATCAATAAAATATATATATTTTTAAAAAGGTGTCAGTCAGCAATAATTTGGAAATGTGTTCCTTCCCCACCAATGATGTAATCTAGTCAGTAATATATAAATGAGGGAGGTCTGGGCAGAGGATACAAGATAACATATTCTAAGGCCTGGCTCTGAGGCTAGAGAGAGGGACAAGTTCTGGGAACTGCAGTTACTTTTGAAGCTCCAAATCCAAACTCACTAGCAAAAGTCATTCTGTTCTCCCTATAGCTGCCAGGCAATCCTTTCTGCAACAATGGTAAGTTTTAACATTGTGCATGCTTTCTATGCATCTGGCACTATGCTAAACTATTTTCCATGTTACTAGAGGCCCAATGCAAGAAATTCATGCAAGAGTAGGCCTTCTTTCCCCTGGCTGCTGGCACCAGCTTCCCTCAGACAGTAGAGGGGGTGATGGCATGTGCTGGGGGTGGGGGTGGCCAGGGTGAGGTCAATGGGGGGAGAAGGAAACTCATGTAATACTTTAAACAGTAAAGAATTATAAAAAAAAGAAAAAGTTTTCAATTTTTTTCACTACATAGCTACCCACAGAATTATCTCTCCCTTAAAAAATTATATTTGCTCAACACTACTGAAAAAAAGAAAAAATATCTACTACCCTAGAGTTCTTTCTCCTCCTGCCCATGAAAAAGGCTTTTGTTATCAAAGGAAAGGAGTTTATTTGTCATCAAAGCCCATTCAAATTCAAACAGGGGTTTGCAGCCAAGAAAGTCAAGATTTTTAAGGAAATAGTACCAAACCAGGTCACACACAGGTGACTTCTTTCTGTAAGGCCTGGCTCCCTGATGGCTTCTAGAGGATGAATTATAATAGGGGACTAAGAAAGTCAGCTTCGTGGTTAGGGTCCTGGTCTCTATTGATTAGTCAGTGCTAGGTTAGGGGGTAGTTGATCATTGCATCTGGCTTGATGTGTCAGCCACGGAGTTGCTCGGTCTGGTTTCACAAGGGTGTGGTCATCTGCTTTTCTGGGGCTGGAGCTGAAACACAACTGAGGACTAGATGTTATCTCTAGTTTCATTGGAGATCTTTCTCTGGTCAACAGACTCAGACCTGAGGCTTTGTTCCTTAGATGATTTGGTGGTACCAGAACCTCATTGTCCTGAGCACTTAATGCTTAAGGGAGTGGAGGTACACTGAAAAGGAAGGTGGGTGAGTCAGGTGCTGGATGAGGCCAATTTGAATCAAAAGGAAAAAAAGGAGAAAGGATCATATTAAAGAAATGAAGTTTCTGCACAGTTACACATTCCATTTATTTACCTTCTTGGTCATGCTTGTGCTATCAAAAAGCACACATGTCATTTTTATTTCTGATCCATTTGCCCCCCCTCCTCCTAAGACTTGCAAGTATAATTTTCAGTAACTAGATTTTTGAAAACTTTCATGATGATTCCTTTTCTGCTCATTTCAGACTAAATCAGGGGTGATGATTAGGGCCATAAACTCCACTGATGGTTTCAGTCCTGAAATGTGGCTCCCTGGCAGCATGTGGTGTGCTGAAGCTCATCGCACAGCTGGCTCCTCTGTACTTCAGACCACCTCCCTTAGCTGTGCTCTGTGCAGGGACTGCCAGCTGGCAGGGCAAACACACAGCCACACCCTCTGATTGCAAGACTTCCTAAAACACAGCATCCCTCAGAAATGCCAGACAGGAAGCTTTTTTGTTTTTTTGTTTTTAATGTATTCCAATCATTATTGGAGTAAATTCCCCATGAGTTTGCCTGCAGTGATAAAAGGGTTGAGTCGATGGCATGATGCGACCACCATATGGACAGCTTCTCTGAAGAAAACAAGGAAAAGAATGATATTTTAGATAACTTTAAGGAATGTTTTAGCAGATATCTGGGATTATCTATGATAACCTAAGCTATTTTATAAATCTAATTTCAAAATAAAATTTCCCTTCTGTTAAGCATGCTATTGAAAGGAATTCTAGGGACAAAATAGGCAGGTTTAGGTAGTTTCAGGAATAAAGAAGGTCCATGGGGGAGGAATGCAGAGGTGAGGGCTTGGAGCCGCCAGAAGGCATACATTCACAGAGAATAGAAAAGTGCCACAGGATAAGGGGAAAGGAAGGCATACATTCACAGAGGATAAAGAAAAGTCAGAGTATGGTGAAGAAGGAAACATACTTTCACAGAGGACAGAGAAATGTTGACAGATGCTGGAAAGAGGGAAACATATTTTCACGGGAGATAGAGGAATGTTGCGAGATAAGGGGGAGAGAAACAGGGGGGCAGCATGTGGGTTTTGGACTTTGAAGCTGATATTCTGCAATAGTGGCCAATTAGAAAAGCACAGGGTCATAAAATGGGGAAGGGGTCAGAGACAAAGAACTAGAGCCTTTATAGACCTTAGAAAAAGGGAGCTTAGTGGGTTACCCCCTTGGAAACCCCTCCCTACCTGGGAGTTTGTATCTGCTTCCAATAAATTTCCACCCTTTTACTAACAAGTCCTTTTAGTCCACAAATTGTATTCTTCAAACTTCGTGAGGTGAGAACCCGCAAGGGGGAGATCCGCTCCCCACACCCCATTTCCTTTTAGTTCACAAATTGTATTCTTCAAACTTGTGAGGTAAGAACCCGCAAGGGGGAGATCCGCTCCCCACACCCCATGTTTCACTATGATGTCAGCATACTCCATCTGGAATCCATAGTTTCAGTTTCAATTCTTTATTCTCTGGATTAAATTACCAATGTGGGAGAAAGATGCAAAGGAAATAATTAGCATTGGGAGAGAAAGACTTTCTGCCCTACTGCTGAATCAGAGGAAACACAGACTCCATTAATAATATTGTTTTTCAAATTCTATTTTTACCTTTACCCTGATTCGTTTTCTCCTTTGATACCATTGCTCACACTTAATGCTTAGTCAGTTTATAGGACCTCTTTGCTACTCTTTAGGTATCTTATTACAAAGATATTGAAATTGAGGACTTTGTGGACATGATTATATATAAAAAAGTTGATTAATTCAAATAAATTAACATTATATTGCCTTATTTTCCAAAGTTTTGCTTTAATATTTTATTTTTCTTTGTCTTCAAAGATCTGGTGTTCTTGGGTTGTTTAGCTGCTTTAATAATTAGTTGATAAGAATAATTTTCTTTCCATGTCTGAAATATAACACAAATTGTTAATGTTAAAAGATGCCCTTTTAATACCAGCCATGCCATACCCTTATTTTAAGTTGGATCTGGAACATTTAACTGACTGTCTAAAAACAAGTTAGTAATAGGATGATTAACAACTCAGAGACTGTTGTGGAAAAAGTGAGTTATTTTCATTAATATTTTCTGATTTATAAAATTGATTATCCTCTTATATTTATCTTTAGTGTGTCTTATAATTTATAATGCCCATATAGTACATTTATTTCAGAATGATTTCATGAAAATATTTTTATAATCCATATGTATGTTCCAATTAGTTTTTTGAAAACATAAACATTGAACTTTCATTTCATAATGCAGATTCTGAGTAGTGTCTCCTATGTGACCTGCTTCTCCACTTGTTTAAAGATGGAGTAGTTCCACCTTTGTCCTCTATCACTTGCTACATAGCATGTCACAGGGTGGTTTTGGATTACCTGGAATTGGTTAAGTTATGGATTACAAGGAGCCAAGGATAGAATGTTATTCTTTGCCTCAAGCCTATTTTTAAATTTCTAAAAGTGACATTGCTTTTGAAGTTCTCACCAGCTTCCAATGTTAAATAGTACTAGTCTCCCCCCAAAAAAGCAGGCTGGAGGGTCAGTGGACACATCCATGTGCATTCAAATGCAGTGTGCTCGGGTGCCACTCCAACACAGCAAGTCAAAATTGCTGAGCGTGGAGTCAAGACACTGGTCATTTTTAAGGTATCATTTAAAAAAAATCTATTTCCAGAAATTTAAGTCCTATTTACTCTGCACGATCCAGCTCAAATAGTGGCAATATCTCTGCCCCTCCTTTGCATATATATGGGGCTTTTAATTTTAAAAAGCAAATCCACACCCATAGGGTTTATTTAAGACCAAGGACAGCCTAGGGGGCAGGAAGGATAGCAAATTGTGTTTTCTTTTTCTCCCCAAGCTACATTTCCTTCCTAAAACTAGGCTAACTTGTCTAGAACATGAGGATAATAAACCTATTCTACCAATTTCCTTCAGTCATTTTAAGGAGTGAGATTATTGTATGTAAAAGTTTCAGTAAGTTATGAATCATTATACTTGGTTTTAAGCAATATGAAATCAGAAATAAATCCAGAAATAAGCAAGATGAATCTTAGGTACACTTTTTAAGTAAATGTCCCTTTTCAACAAAAAGGATTATATTTAGGCATTGACCCTACATTGATATACTTTGAAACTTAGTATGTTTATTTTTTAATCAGCTGACCCCCTTCACACATTTATCCCATCCCCACTCTACCACTTGCAACTACTAATCTGTTCTCTTTGTCTATGAGCTTGTTTTGTTTGTTTTTTGTTTGTTGTCCCACTTGTTAATTTTTGCTTTTGTTACTTTTGCTTTTGAATTGAGATTAAAACACACACACACACACACACACACACACACACACACACACACGGCCACACCTATGTCAAGGCGATTACCCCTTGCTTTCTTCTAGTTTTGTGGTTTCAGGTCTTACATTCAAGTCTCTAATGCATTTTGAGTTAATCTTTGTGTATGGTGTAAAATTGTGGTCATCTTTTTTTTTTCTTTTGCATGTGGCTCTTCGGTTTTCTCAACACCAGAAACTGGGAACTGGTCATTTACTAGTATTTTAAAAAGCTACTTAGGTATTCCTAATATGTGACCAGTTTTGAGAACCATTGTACAATGGAAAACTCAGCTTTGGATTAAAAAACACTGGGGTTTAATTTGGCCTAATTTACTAATTTATCTGAACCTCAATTTTTAATCCACAAAAATGAAAAAATTTTTCTTGACTCACAGAGTTAATGAAAAAAAATTACATGTAATAGCATATGTAAAGGAGCCCAGCACAATAATGGGCAATAACAAGTTTTCAATAAACAGTAGATTCCCTCACCTGTCCTATCTTACATTTGAAAACCATGTTCTAATATTGAGTCACAATATTAGAAACATAATGTCTACATCTAATCAAATATATAGATACTTACTTATGTTTTCCAAATACCAAGCTATAGTGTTTTCTAGAAAAGAAGATGGGACCTTTGCACATATTACATTCATATAGGCTACTAGAAATCTCCCTGAAATAACCCATTTAGAGTATGGTTTGCCCAATGGACAACAGCTTGTCTAGTGCTTAAGTACTAATATTTAAGAACTTGCATTTATAAGTAATATATCTAAACTCAAGGTTAAGTAACATTTTGGAGAAGATCCAGTAAATCCTCATTCTAAGAGAATATGTCACAAATCATAAAAGGCTTCATAACCGAACTGAAGCCAGTTGGAGCATCTGGGGCAGACAAATTTTAAATTACACCCCAACCAATTGCTACAAAGCACTTATGTGTTTAATGAGAGACAACAAAGTGTTTTGTCATCCACTATCTCATTTCTATTTTGTTACTTGATATTCATAATATATAACATGAGGGCAACTTAAAAGTCTTAGAAGACAGAATAAACTCAGAAATTAGAAAGACAGGAAAGAAAGTAATAAAATATACTTATTCTGAACCCATGATTTGGAAGTAGGTGGTAATTGTATCCAAGAATATATAGAAACACTAAAGAGATCAATAATGAAATTAAGATAAGTGAAAAATGTTTCACCTATTTAATAGATGATTTTTCAGCCATGCTATGCACATTGATGTGCTTCCATTCGATTGATGTGGTTATTGTATTGATGTAGCACCTATACTGTGTGTGTGTGTGTGTGTGTGTGTATACATATGGCATTCCTTAAAGTTCCTATAACTCTGGCTTTACACTGCCTCAGGCTGACCCTTTGCCCCACATAATTCAAACATGTGATTTTTTTGGCACTGGTGATAATTCCTATGGTGCTATGGCCTGGATGTTGTGTCCACCCAATATCTACATGCTGAAGCCCTAGCCCTGGATGTATTTGGAGCCGAAGCCTTTGGAAGGTGATTAAGAAAAGAGGCCTCAAAATGAAACCTACCATGCTGACACCTTGATCTTGGTCTTCCAGCCTCCAAACTGAGAAATAAGTTTCTGTCATTTAAGCTCCCAGGTCTATGGTATTTTGTTATAGTCTAGCCCAGCGGTTCTCAACCTGTGGGTCGCGACCCCTTTGGGGGTCAAACGACCCTTTCACAGGGTTCACCTAAGACCATCGGAAAACACATATATAATTACATATTGTTTTTGTGATTAATCACTATGCTTTAATTATGTTCAATTTGTAACAATGAAAATACATCCTGCATATCAGATATTTACATTACGATTCATAACAGTAGCAAAATTACAGTTATGAAGTAGCAACGAAAATAATTTTATGGTTGGGGGTCACCACAACATGAGAAACTGCATTAGGAAGGTTGAGAACCACTGGTCTAGCCACAGCCAACTGATACAGATAGGTATATAGTGACACTGGGAGGTAAATCCTTATTTAGAACAATCACAAGAAGGCATATTTATAGACACCATTAGGTATGGCTATTCCTTTCAATATTATCTGATGTCCCACTCAGATGGCCTGACCTATCATTCAAAAAAACATTTTTAAGCCTCTGTCACCACCAAAAATTGTCCAAATAAATGAACAATTTAAAATTAAATATACCACTTTAGAAGAAATTTAAATATTCTCTTGGTGTAGTCACATACAAATTTTGATGAGTTAAGCAAGATATGGGAATTCATCATCTTCTACTCATTTAGGCACATGGAATACACACTTAGTAGCTGAGGAGCAGCCCAATTTAGCGAAAAGTTTCTATATCCAGGAATAAGGCTACCTAGGTTTATAGATCAATTCCACCATGGATTGTCATGACCAACGTGCAGGCCCAATCCTACCTCAACTCTTTAGCTTCTTTTGACCATCACAAGAAGTATTATCATCCGGCTCAGCTTCAGCCCCAGTACCTTAGACACTGGAAATAGGTTCCACTGTCCTACCTGATGCTCTTGAACTATGTTCTGATAAAACGAAGTCCTAGTATCTCTAACACGCAACATCGTAGGATTTTCCTGCCCTACACTACACCCTTTCTCCATCACCACTGCATCATTCATGACCTAAACTAGAACTGAGCATATGGTGCATTTTACCGAGAGCACCTGTGGCTCAGTTCATCCCCCCAAGCCCTGTTCATTTTGGACTTCATTTGCTTTCCTTCTCAGTCTGCCCCTAGTGCTGGCATTTCAAAGTGTCTTTTGTCCAGACCTATCTTTGTCCAACTATTTCACTCTTGCAAGCTTTGCTTGGTGATCTAAATTTCCACATAATTAATTACTTTGGTTGGAGTTACTGAAACTCTCTATTAACCTGCAAATGTTATCAAGGAATATGAATCAGTAAACCATTTTTAGCCATTAATCATTTTTGCTTGTTTTGTTCTATTTTGTTTGAGACACCAAATAAAGAATAGGCACTATCTTTACTTGAAACTAGAGGCCTGGTGCATGACATTCGTGCACTGGAGGGGGGGTGTCCCTCAGCCCGGCCTGTGCCCTCTCATAGTCCGAGATCCCTCTCACAGTCTGGGGCTCCCATAATCTGGGGCTCTTGCAGTCCAGGACCCCTCGCTCTTTACAGCCCACCTGCAGCAGAGGCAGGAGAGGCTCCCGCCACCACTGCTGAACTTGCTAGCCTTGAGCCCGGCTTCTGGCTCAGCAGCGCTCCACCTGGGGGAGCGCACTGACCAGCAGGGGGCCACTCGTGTGTTAAGTGTCCGCTCCCTGGTGGTCAGTGCACATCATAGCAACCAGTCGTTCTGCCATTTGGTCAATTTGCATATTAGGACTTTATTATATAGGATACCATCTCAGCCATTTCTGTTATTCCTGAATCAGCAAACATTTCTAGAACAAACCATTTAAAATTTTCTCCAGATAAAATAAAAAACATCTTTAGAAACTGAATTTTTAAAAATTATATTTTTCTTGCTTTGCCAATATGGCTCAGTGGTTGAATGTCAATCTATAAACCAGAAAGTCGGGGTTTGATTCCTGATCAGGGAACATGTCCGGGTTGCTGACTCAATCCCAGTGGCATGCAGGAGGCAGCCAATCAATGATACTCTCTCATCACTGATGTTTCTATCTCTCTCCCTTCCTCTCTGAAATCAATAAAAATATATATTTTTTAAAAATTGCATTTTTCTTTCTAAGAAAAATTATTAGATTTTATAAATATTTTTCTCACCACTTATGTATATTACTTATTTTGGGGGCAACTTAATTACCTCTCAATCTCTTTGTATTCACTGAGTAATTTCTCTGTCATTGTGTGTCTTTTGTGTATGTGAAAGGCAGCCACTAAAATCTTAACTAAAATGCAATTATTAGGTTAACAGCACAGGTATTATCTAGAGAGCACAAAACTGAGAGAGTGTTTTCTCTAGAAGCAGTTGCTCAACCTGGGTTCAGCCCCAGGACCAGAATGTGAACATTTGGGATGGCACAGGGTTAGGGAGAATCTTCAGATGAGAGGTCCACTGCAGCCACTATGAGATGAAAAGTTCCCAAGTGCCATATGTTTTAAGAGTGATATGGAAGAGATACAGACTTGGAGTCAGATAAACCTTGCAGTATGACTGTGGGCAGGTTAAGGTTTTTGAGTTTTGGTTTCCTTATTTGTAAATTTGTATATCTTAATATCTACTGTGCAAGGTTTAGGTCCAAATTAAAGGAAAGAATATATAAGAAAATGTTGAACTGTGCCTGAAATTATAAAAGGAATAAAACCCTTTTTTCTACAACACCTCTGCTGCAGATAATTTTTTTATCTTCTGCAGCCTACCCCTGCAGGCAAGCTCCTCTTCACCATGGAAATAACTCACAAGTCATTTTAGGAATCACAGAGCTTTCCTTTGAGTGGGATCTGAGGAGTCATCTGGCACAAATTTAGCCACTCAGTAGATTTTCCTCCTCACATTCTATGTCTCTGACTACGGCCACACCGGGGGTGTCAAAGGCTTTCCTGCCTAAATAGATGCATGAGCAGAGTTAACTTCAAAATAGTGTAAGCAAAGATGCAATGCGCATTTCAAGTGTCTGAGATGGGTTTGATCTGTATACATAAGAGCTCCCCCAACATCTTAGCTTTATGACTTGGCAGTGGAAGTCATTTTGACACAAGGTCTTTAATAACATGGGTATTTATTCAATACACCCAATTAACACATCTGCAGATGATCCCTCACTGTGAGATTGCTAAATGAATCAAACTCATTAAGTGCTCTTTTTCATTAATAGCACCAGTTGCATTTCAGCAATATAAAACTCTATTAGTAGAGCTGGCTTCTGTCTCGTTTTGAACACATCTTATAAATGAGTCATCACAGAAAGAGATATGGGTCACAGTAGCTGGAGCCTGCCACAGAGATTGCAAGCCTTGTCTAAGGGATACCGAAGCTCTGCTTCAGGGGTTTCTAACAAAATAGGGATCACAGGGGCCTTCCTGATGGGTCAGAACCTGCCCATGAATAAGTCAGATTTTTAAACCACTTCTCAGTCTGAAACACTTTTATTTAAAAAAAAAAAAAGCTTTATAAGAAAAGGAAGCACAGAAGCAAGAAGCATATATTATTAGACTAGGAAGGACCCCAAAGAGCAACAAGCCCAGTGGTTCTCAACCCTTGCCATAAGTAGGAATCATCTAGAATCTTTTAAAAATATTGATGTCCATCAAACAAGTGCCAATAAATCTCAAAAAATTAAAATGGTACAGAGTCTGTACTATGACCACAACTACATTAAATTTTTAAAACACGTCACAAAAATGTCAAACATTTAGAAATTAAGCAATTTTATGTAATTTATGGGTCAAAGAACAGATTATAAACAAATTAGAAAATATCTGTAACTGAATGTTAATGGAAAGGCAATATTATTAACATTTGTGTAGATACAGCAAAAAGCAGTATTTAAATGTAAATATAAATTTATGATTTTAAATTGATATAGAAAAGATGAAAATTTTAAAACTAATTATCTTGATTCTACCTTAATAAATTAGTAAAATATGAGAAATTATGCCCAAAACAAGCAAGACACAGAGAATACTGAAAATGAATGAAATCAATAAAATACAATGTGGACAAATAGAGAAAATAAATAAAATAAAAAGTTTATTGCTTTAAATCTTCAAAAAGATCAATAAAGTTAATAAACTTCTAGAAAAACTGACCAAGGAAACAATAAAAAGAGGAGTAAATTGTTACTATCTGAATATAAAAGTAGATATTAAACAGAAAACAAGAGAATATTATAAAAATTTTATGCAAATACATTTAAAAACTTAGATGAGATTTATAAATTTGTTGAAAGGCACAATTAACCAAAATTGACAGAAAAAGAAATAGAAAACCTTAACAGCACTATCTGTTACAGAATTGTAATGGGATATTGACAACATTGCTAACAGTTTTCTTTATTCCAGACCAAGACAATTTCACTGGTGGATTGATAACAATCTGCATCATAGAGCTGCCACTTTTCCTTTGGGATATAATGTGTAACATGCAACTATTGTACATATGAACCAAGAGAGAATACCAGTGTCAAAACACATTTTTAATATTTTACATAATTTATGGTAATTACTTTTATTTTCCAGATATAAATTAATATATGGCATACTCCTCACATTTGAAACCACTACTTTCACCTACATATTGATGTAATGTCACATTGCAGGTCATTGAGGACACAGCCTATTAATTTGACATCCACTATGTGCAGAGCTTGAACTCATCATGAACTTAGCATGTTTTGGGGGATGAGTGAATGAGAAGCATTGACATTTTATTTTATTGAAAATATCTAGTTCAAATTGCTCAGTTTAAATCATGAGATAATTGAAAACAATATATTCCAGGAGGAACTCTGGGGGTGGTATTGATTTTCCTACTTTTTTATTCATTGTCTCCTCAGTGCCCAGCATGTTGCAGGAAATGATGGGCTCTCCATGCTCCTGCCTGAGCCATCCTATGCCAGGTCTTGTGAATCTTTCTTCACAGGTTCCCATTCTACACCATTGTCTCTCATTTGTTTCCCATCTATTGACTGAATATTTGAGAAAATAATAATATAATTTCACGATACACTACTTGTTTTTCTTTTTTGTTATGTAAAGATAAATATATTCTTTTAAAAATGTTTATTGGTTGATTTTGAGAGAGAGAGAGAGAGAGAGAGAGAGAAAGAGAGAGAGAAAGAGAACAACATCGATGTTGTTCCAATTACTTATGCATTCATTGGTTGACTCCTGTATGTGCCCTTACCAAAATTGAACCCACAACCTTGGCATATCAGAATTACGCTCAAACCAACTGAGTTACCCAGCCAGGGCTTTATTTTCTTATTTTAAACTAGAGGCCTAGTGCACGAAATTCATGCATGGGTAGCGCCCCTAGGCCTGGCTGACAATTAGGGCTGATCGGGACTGTCTCACCCAGTCCCAATAGGGGCCAGGCTGATTGGGGCCTGCCGGCCAGGTGCAGGAATGGGGGAAGGACCATGGGAGGTTGGCCGGCAGGCCAGTCAGGGTGGAGGGATCATGGGAGGTTGGCCAACTGGCCCTGATCTAGTTGTGTAGATGTGCTGAGGTAGCAGCAAACAAAGATCACAGACAGAGTACCCCAAATGGCCTGCACACCAGCTACCCTCTGAGGTGGAAATACAGCTCTACTTTGCTGCCTGAGCTTGAGCTGCCTCACTCTCCCCAAAGAGGAGTTGCTGACAGACAGACAGGTCATCTTTCCTACCTCAGCCGCACATTTTCTCAGGGCTCTGCCTCCAAGCATGATAGGTAGCTTACTTCGGCCAATGGTGGCACATGACTGTAGGAATGCTAGCCAATCAGTGGTTGGGAGCTCAGAAAGGCATGGGACCGAGCTAGAATTGGCTGATGGGGGCAGAGGTAAGATGGCAGTGGTGCTTACTTTACGTCTTTACAGTTAGTCTGCTGCCTTGCCCCTTCTGCCCCTTCCAAGCTGCTACTCTGTCTTGATCAGTGTCAGGGTCGCTCTCCTCTTACAGGCTTCCTGGACCCTGATTCTCTGGTGCCCAGAGCCTTAGCCAGGGGGAGGGACCGGCTGGGGGGAGGGACCGCGGGAGGTTGGCAGGGCATGGGAGATTGGCTGTGGGAGTGCACTGACCACCAGGGGGCAGCTCCTGCTTTGAGCATCTGCCCTCTCGTTGTCAGTGCACATCATAGCAACTGGTCGACTGGTTGTTCCAGTCATTTGGTCATAACAGTCACTTAGGCTTTTATATATATAGGTAAGACTGAATGTACATAATACTTTGTAGAGATTTATCAGTGTAATCAAACAAAGACTTAGTAGCACTGTCTGATTTCCACCCCTTTATAGGTTTCTTGGACGCCTTGTCACACAGGTCAGTCTATAGGTCCTGTTGCCACAGACAGGGATGTGACACCAAGAACAACTCATATTCAGTCACTGTTTCCCATAGCCATATTATGTGCTTTATATGCTGTTACGTAGGTCCTGTTATTATTTACATTTTCCCTCCAAATAAGCCAAATCTTACTTTACTTAAGAAAAGTTAAGTAACTTGCAAAGACTACATGGTGATCCTGTGATAGAGGCAGCTTTCACACTTGGGGTATCTGAGTCTGGGATCTGTGCTTCCAGGTATCATGTTCTCCTGTCTCTTTTAAAAACCCTCTGGACTGGTACCTTCAATGAACTATGATGAGTACCTGATGTAACAATCAGGATCTTGTTAGTATGTCCACTGTGGACAAGGTCTTGTTATGCCAGATGGAGTCTATGACAGTCTGAAAACATCACCCCATAAACATTGAGTAAAGCTTGCACTCTGCCCAGGCTGCTTACAAGCAAGGCCAGGAATTATAGGAATTACTACATTAGACAGAGGAAAAGTAACAGAGTTTTAAATAGCAAATTCACTAAGCATAATTTTATTTGTTTACTGGAATAAAGCCAAAATTTTGATTAGTGGCATTTTATTCTTTAACTAACCGTTACTCTCCCACTAGATGCTCAACCCCTCTGAATGAAGACACAGCTCTTGTTTCTTTTTGTGTCACTTTTGTATTACCATCACAGCACAAAGCACAATATTTGGCACTTTCTTGGATGTTTAGGAACAGATCCAGCGGTTCTCAACCTGTGGGTCGTGACCCCTTTGGCGGTCGAACGACCCTTTCACAGGGGTCACCTAAGACCATCCTGCATATCAGATATTTACATTATGATTCATAACAGTAGCAACATTACAGTTATGAAGTAGCAACGAAAATAATTTTATGGTTGGGTCACAACATGAGGAAATGTATTTAAAGGGCCAGAAGGTTGAGAACCACTGGATTACACACTTTTCTGTGTCTTCACAGGATGTACCTGTGAATTAAAGAATGAGTGAGTGACAAATGAATGATTCCTCCAAAATCAATTTTGAAACTCAGTTACCATGAGCTTATTGAACCAAGTTGAAGTTTTATCATTCAGATTCACACTCCAAACTACTAAAATATGAGTAGGCATAAGGAAATCAACCATTTCTTATTCTATATTAAATAAATGGACATCCAGAGCTGTCTCTTCCCATCTTAGCTAACAATGCCGCAGGGAAAACAGAGGCTGTACTGGACGATGTGAGAGAATCATGCCAGGGTCAGGAGGGCAGCTGCCTGCACAGTCTTACATTTCTCCAGACGCTGGGAATTAGATATATTTATGGGCTTTGGGAGCAGAGTAGTCTGTAATGCAATTTTAGCTCATCTAATTGAGAAAGAAAAATGGGAAATGTTCACCCGACATGTCTGCTTAGGCCTTCCCTGAATCCATAGCATTTGTATCAATACAGGAAGTCGTGGAGATAAATTGAATTTATAGACTTGTGAAAAATAAATCAATTCCCCATGGAAAAACCCTGGTACCAGAGCTTACAGAGTAAGCTTCCTCCTTGGGTATTTTTATCTGCGCTTGCTTAGACCACTGTACAAAACAAAGCATCGTGACACACTGAAACCAGTCAGTTTTGGAATGAAACCGCTTGAGATTTTTCTCTAATAATGGCACTTTCCTATTTCCACATTAGCCTTGATTACACAGCAAGCTATGGCATTGCAATAACACTTAGGTTTTAATCACTCTTAAGACATTAAAACAGAAGGAAGCAGAACTTATCTTTCTAACAAGTTCAAATTCCTTCTTATATTCTCTTCTTTAGATAAAAAGACACATTTGAATATGTTGAGACAGTGTGATGTTTTAGAGAGGCACATATGATCCAAATGACTACAATGAGCAACATTTATATCTTAAATAAATTAACATTTTTCTGCTAGTACCAGGCAGGGAACAGAATGTCCACTCAAATGAGCAAACTGAACAAAGGTCAATGACCGGGCTACTCACCAAAGTGTGTGCTCACAGTATATATGGTGCAATGTGTCATAGGGATGAGGGAAATGAACTGTTAGGGACAGGCTGCTGCTGTAGGATAGGCCTATAAAGAGAAACGTGGGCCGTGGCTTGGCCAGAGTCCGGATGGGGAACCAATGCCCTGACCTTTCTGCCTGTTCACTCTCTGGTCTCTTGATGATGCCTCTCATCGTTGATGAGTAAGAAATAAGGGTTAACTTGTGCAAAATCGACCCTGCAGGCTAATCTTAAGAAAAATGGGCTTGCCTCCTTTAAAGTTCCATGGAAACTGGCTACAGCCCAGTTCTTATGATCATAAATCCAAGATGACCCCAAGTCTCGGGCACCCAAAGATGTTGCTCCTCCTTCACACTCAGCTGAAAGGAAAAGGCTAAAACTGAAGTGTTTGGCCTATTGTACTACAGTTCAGTGGCCCCTAATCACTGACAAGGAGACCAGTGCTTCCCCAATCTGCAGCCCAGAATGCCAGGGCCCAAGGCTGTCATAACAATGTCCAGTCTCACCAGACTTCTGTGCACTGTTCTAGAATCAGTGGGAAATGAGGGAGCCATACTGGTCCTACTGACCCCCTCTCCTTGAGTTTTCCCCAGTGAGTGCCTGGTATGTGTGTCGTCTGGTCTCTCGCTTTTGTTTGCATTGAGCCTATTTGATGCAATTGGAAGAGGTCATTCTCTACTGTGGTGAAGGCGGCAGTGTGCAGATCTGACCTGGAG
Organism: Myotis brandtii; assembly: GCF_000412655.1. Taxonomy (NCBI): domain Eukaryota; kingdom Metazoa; phylum Chordata; class Mammalia; order Chiroptera; family Vespertilionidae; genus Myotis; species Myotis brandtii. The sequence goes on from NW_005353752.1 coordinate 1,174,895, forward strand.
GGGCAGACTGTGCCAGTCTCAGTATCTCTGTCCATTTAAGCTGTATAATCCTATCCTATCCCCATTTTATTGCACATGAGAAAGGTTAAGTTACACACGCAGGTAAGGAGTGTGTTAAGACTCAGCACTCCTTTCTCTATGACCTGGCTTGTCCAGGTTATGAGCAGTTGATGGGCCACAGCTAAAGAGTGTGCAGCCAATCTGACATCCACGCCCCCTGTAATTGATTTCACTCTTTTTGGTAGCATTTACTGGGCCAAGGGAGACGGAACTGATTTCTGTCCATCTCTGTTAAGGTGAATGCACTTTGAACTTTGCATCATCTTCATGTTTAAAGTCCAGTGAATTTTCAGGGATTTTAGTCCTGTGTCCCTACTTCTGCTGAACATAAACCAGGAATAACAGTATTAGCAATTGCAGTAACAGCTACTATGGTTAACGATTGTAATTTTTCTATGTGTACATACAATTTGTCACATTTCTCATTTAATTCTCTCAACAACCTTATTTTACATTTTAAGTATAAAAAAATGGGACCTTTGAGAAGATAAGTAACTTGTCTATGTTCACACAGCCAGTAAGTGGCAGAACTTGCTTCAAACCTAGCATTAGTTTCAATTATTAGACTATACTCTGGAACACTAACTGTAGGATTTTGAAATGGCACAGTCCCTTAAACCAAAAGGCCTGTTCTTATTCCTGGGGACCAGCAGGTGATCCCCTGATGTCTCAGGCCATGAGCCAAGGGAAAAAAGTATCAAAGGTCATAAGATTTTTGAGATGAAGAAATCTTTAGAGATATGAAGTCCAATTGTTTGTTTGGAAAATCAGTCTTAGTTACCTGACATTATACTGGAGAACCTAGAACCCTGACCCCAAAAACACTCTTGTCTTTGGGAGAGAGAGAGAAAGAGAGAGAGAGAGAGAGAGAGAGAGAGAGAGAGAGAGAGAGAGAGAGAGATAGAGAGAGAGAGGACATGAAAAAGAAAAGACTGTTGTGTCTCAATGTCTGCAATATCAAACAATTTACCTGCTAATCTCCCACCCAACTAATACAAAGTAAGACCCCTACCACTTCCCTTTTTGATTGATGTCATATAATAATTCAGAGAGACCAATCTCAGTGTATGCAATCCTTAAACTTAGGCATAAACATCTAATCTCTCTGCACTCAAGTCTCATTTATAGCATGGTGATGACACCTGCTTTGTTTCACCTCAGAATAATACAGATTGAGTAAAAGAATCTATAGACATGTAGGTCTCCAATCTAATAGTCCATATATATTGTGGGCCTGCCTTGTGCCCAAAAGAATGTTAAATCAAACAGCAGTAAGAATCAAAGCTGTTAAAGGGCCTTGAGATTTTAAAGAAAGAAAAGGCATTGCTTTACAGAAATGTACACTTCTGTGTTGGTTTGATGCACTGCTCTGGTTCTGGCACTCCTATGTGCCCGCCCCATGTGGAATGAGTGCAGCAGAGCAGCTGTGTCAAGAGCAAAGTTTTGGGTGCATGGGCTCATGGGACCGATATGCTCTCTTACACTTTCAAATTTGACTTCAACAGACTGAGTTATGATCACATGTAAGGATACCAACAACTACCTAGAGAAATATCTAGGAATTTGAGGACCGTTGACACAGACTGCATATTGTAACTATGAGACCCAATGAATGAGCTTCAATACTGTGCTAGTTCTCAAGAGAGAAATTGCCCATCTGACTCTACTGATTAAATCCTGCTGTTTATTTAAGATGGGCATAAAAATCTTTGGGAAAGAAATAAATGATTAAAATTCACTTAAAGGTTCCAAGTCATTAACAGCAGAACGATGAGTACAATATGTCCACTGAGTGTATTTTTAATCAACTCTTCATTTAAATATTCATTTAGCCCTGATTTTTGTTTTAAAAATGGGACACCATTGATGTGTTGCATTTCCAGACTATAAATTTGTACATGTTAGAGGAAATTCCTAATTGAGTAGCATTTGAGATTGGATCTCAATTCAATAGAAACTAAGGAAATTGTTCATTTTCATTATCTGAAAATAACCAGGGGACCTTCAGCAAGTCATCTGAACTCCTTTACACCTGAGTTTCCGCATTTGAAGATTGAAGGGGGGGACCAGATTATTTCTCAGTTTCCTTCCAGTTATGACATTGTCGGATTCTAGGATTCTTCCAAGGCTGGTTAATGATAGACGGCACAGAAGGCAGCAGAGACAACCAAGGGAGCAGGACCTGTGGTGGTGAGATATCAGTGGACCACTCACTGTGTGCTTCCCTGTGCATGGGACTTTCCTGAAAGATGCTGTAACTGAGTTGTATGTTTTCACATCTGCAGTGGCTCCTCCACCTCTCTTTACCCCATTAGCTCAGCTGGGCCCTGAGGCCTGCAGCCAGTTCTCTCCAGCTGAGGCTTCTGAAAGACAGCTGCAAAGAAAGACAATGACAGAAAGTCTAGATTCATCCCATGGAACCACCTCTTCACATCTGGCCCATTGCACAGGGGAACAGAGTTAAGTTGAACAGCATGTGGCAAAGCACATTGTGCTCATATGAGGAAAATCATTCACAGAAGAGAAATTGCTACTAGCATTTTATTGATGAAATCTCTATCACACTTTCCCTTTGTTTTGTTTTTTTGTTTGTTTGTTTTGTTTTGTTTTTCTCAATTCTGATGAAAATAACAACCCAAATTCTTGACCTATGTTTTCTTCATAGATGCCTGTTGTATTTTCTAATTATAGGATTGTTGCCTTAAGTCTCCTTATGGGCTTATGCACTATCAATGTAAAAGGTTAGGATCCCCAAAAGGAGTAATGTGAGAAGGAAATAAAATGCGACCTTTTGAGGGTGTGCTTGAGGAATAGGAGATTGAGGTGGGTTTTTTTCTTTGTTGTGGGTTTTATGCTCACTATGGGAAAAAACTGAATTGTCTGGAACGAAGAAGGGCATTTTAGAGGCCACAGTGAAGGGTGGGGTGCGGGAATGGCATCAAGAGAGGGACACATAAGAAAAACAAAGCCATCTCTTGGAATTATTTCCTTAGTGACTCCTCTTCCTCATGCCTCCTTGCTATCTTTAGAAAAATATTCACTTGCAAATATGTCATGAACTTGTATCTGTTTATCAGAAAGTCTTGCTTCAAAATCCACACAGGATAAAAATTAAGTCTGGCTAAGAGGGACCAGCTCATATGGATGATGCTTTGTGTCCATAGTTTTCCCTAGAATGTAATCCTTGGGAGAGAGGACTGTATCATCTAGTCAGTTTGATTTATTTGAAGAAAATTTTAATGTAAACAAAGGGAAGAGAGCAATTATTCCAGGAACTTTCGACATGATTTGATTAAATATGTAAGTTACAGAAAATAGAGACACCTGAATATTCTGCTGTGGAAATATTTTTACCCTTAACATAAACGTTATAATTATGAGATGATAGACAAAGACATTAAAGTTCATTTGCTCAACAAACTCACTGCACCCTTGCTCTGTGGTCGGGACTTATGCTCAGTGATGCTGAAGAATCACACAGTCCCTGCCATCATGGATTTTACATCCCAGCAAGAGACATAGACATTATGTAACACAGTTACTACTCTGATCAGTGTAAAAATTGGAAATAATACCACAAGTAGACCTGCCCTGATCTGGGAAATCAAGGAAGTTTCTCAAGTTTCTCTGAGGAAATGATATTTAGCTAAAATCTGGTGGTTGGGAAGAGATACTCAAGTTAGAGGAGAAAGAAGAACAATGGAAAGAGCACGTATCAAGGCCCTGGGGAGAAAGCAGAAAGAATACCAACGTGACTGGAACTTTCAGAATAAATGAAAAAAAGGCAGGATATTCAGGGACTTTAACTATTTTCTCCCTGAACTAAGGTAACCAACTTGATCCAGTTTTCTTAGATTTTCCCAGTTTCAGCACCAAGAACACTGAACCCAGGAAACCCCTGTGTCCCTAGCAGCTGGGGACAACTTTCCCAAGACTGTCCTGGTTCTAAAACTGGTGGCTCACATGTTGAGAATCTCTCAGTTTTGGACACACCAGGACCATTGGTCACCACACCCCATGGAATCAATGAAAATGACATGATCATATTTGTTTTACATTATTTTTAAAATTGCTTAGTTGCTGGTAGAAGGGAAGATTGAATAACCTTAAAACTTGACTCTGAGACATGAGATAATCATAGTGTAGACTTTGATGAAAATAAAGTGAAACTGATAACAGTTGATAGGAAGAGAAGCTGAAGGCTATGAGTCTTCATCGGCCAAGGGGATAATCCCCAAGTCTGTAGTTTGCACAATTGGGTGACTAGTGGCATCTTTCACTGAGACGGGAACCAGAAGAAGAATGTAGGTTTAAGAGGTAAAAAAAACAGATGTTAGGTGTGGACGTGAGAGGTTGAAGGGCCTGTGAGTCTTCCTGATGGTGGAATTTACTAAGTTACTGGAACTCTGGGAAAGCTGTAGATAGTTTGGATCTGAGAGGAAAATATTTAGAGAGGAGATATTCATCTGAGAGTTATCAATACTAGTTGAAGCTTTTGGGAGTGACTGAAACTAAGGCAAATGTGAACTGAGAAAGGGATCTAATGACTGAGGCTGAGTGACACTAACATTTGAAGATTTGGTAAAAGCAGATAATTCAAGAAAAAAAGCTGAGAATGTGTGCCAGAGAGGTAGGAGGAAAATAGGAGAACAAGTTATCATGGATCCAAAGAAAACATGTCTTTCAGGAAAGATATCAATGTTACAGGGGCCTCAAAACCACCAGTGTACTTGTTGAAATTATTCTTACTCTGATAGATGGAATTATTAGTCATTTTTTACCCACTAATTAATAATATTATCTTGAGATATATGAACCAATTGGATCCTCAAAAATAATAGGTTGCATCTATTTATCAGTATGGTACCAAACTGCTTGTTTCCCTGACATGCAAGTGAGGTATTTGGTCATGTTGGTGCCACATGGGCCAAATCTTGGTCAGAGCTAAGAACCAAATGTGAGGAAATAAGGTTTCCACTAAACATTTTGATGTGGAAAGCATGAACTGTAAACACTTCAAAGAAAAGTAGTGACTTTTTTCAAATATACAGAAAATGCTCCATCTTGAAAGGCATACTACACTAAGGATTGGAAACCTGTTTCAATAAAGGGCTAGAAGTAAATATTTTAGGCTTTGAAAGCTAAAGGACAAAATCAAGGCTGCATATAGGCATTATTATATAACAAGAGAAAAATTTCCATAAACATATGTATCTACACTAATAAAAGACAAACATGCAAATTGACCGTACCTTCACTCCGCCTTAAGCCACGCCCACCAGCCAATCAGAGCGACTATATGCAAATTAACCCAACCAAGATGGTGGCCGGCAGCCATGGAGCTGGAGCGAGCAGGAGGCTTAGTTGGCCCTGTGATGGAGGAAGCCAAGCTTCCTGCCTGCCACGGCCGGCTCTGAGCTCCACTCAAGGCAACAAAGTTTCAATTATAGAAGATAAATAAACCCCAGATACCTGCTTTCAGC
>NW_005353752.1:1181237-1222615 GCF_000412655.1 Myotis brandtii
AAATTTTTGTGCACCGGGCCTCTAGTAATAAATATAATTGAGTGATTTTTTTTTTTGTGAAACAAGTCTATTAATGGAAAGAATAATTGGGGGGAGGAGTGGAGAAATAGTTAATTTAATTGCTGTACAAAGTTAATGTTTCCTATTATCATATTTACTGTAAATATATTTCTCTAACTTGCATTCTTTGATTGTTGGTTGTACAAAAACAGTCAGCAGTCTGTATTGGGTCCATGAGCCATATTTGCCAATCCCTGTATTACACACACACACACACACACACACACACAACAACAACAAAAAACCACGTGTTATTGGTGGGAAGAATTACTGGTCCCCACCTATTGCTTGTGGGAGTGGAATTCTTGTAATATCCAGAGAAAAAGAATTTTCTGAGACTCACACAGGAGAATGAGTGATTTTTTTTTAATTTTAAATATATTTTGTTTATTCTAATATATCCAAAATAGTAACATTTTAAACTGATAAGAACAGATCTTAGCCAAAAGCCTGAGAAGTGATTATATTAACATTTTGATATATAATCAATGCAAAAATTATTAAAGTAATTTTACATTCTTTCTCATTTTGTTTTTAAGTCTTCAGAATCTGGCATGTGTGTTTTATTCTCTGTTTGTTTTATTTTTTTCTGTATTGATTAAGGTATTACATATGTGTCCTTATCTCCCTATAGTCCCCCACCTCCCACCCCCCACTCGTGCCCTCACCTTCCTAGTGTCTGTGTCCATTAGTTATGCTTATATGCATGCATACAAGTCCTTTGGTTGATCTCTTCCCCTTCCCCCCACCCTCCCCTTCCTTCCCTCTGAGGTTTGACAGCCTGATCAATACTTCTCTGTCTCTGGATCTGTTTTTATGATCTCACTCATTTGTGGACTATAATGAACAATATAAACTGATGAATGAGGGATTTTCATTTCTGTGGAATTATATTCCTAAATTTCCAAGATCCCATTTCCCCTTGTCCCACTGAGGAAGAAGTGTCGTTTCAATAGGGCTACAATCGAGTCAGTGTTCTGAGTTTCCATCCCATGTCTGTGTACTCCAGTCCAGCATCCATCTAACTTAGCTTGTGTTCCCAGTTGCAGTCCATCAGTCAGTTGTATGTGGGTCTGCAGGGCAATATGGGTATGGAGGAAACATGGACAAATGCAAGGAAGCAGGACTGAGTCAGCCCCATGAGCCAAGAGCTAAGAGAGAGAATTTTTTTTGTTTAAGGGATTATGTATTATCAATTTGTCATGGGCTTGTAGTGGCCATGCCCATTCTGGCCAATGATCTCTGTTCCCAGGTGTGGCTGACAGACACCTTCCATAGTCATCCCAACTTCACTGCACATGGGTCTGTTCATCCTTTGTTGAACCCCTTCCCCCAGTGTTTTGCAGGGAATGGGCCTGTGGTTCCCTAGGGAGTGTGAAATTGCAGCTTCCTGGTGAAGCTGCTCAAATGACATGCCTATACTGTCTGGCCTTCCATTTCTCCTTTCTTATTATTAATAACTATTTAATTACAACTGGCTGGATAGTTCAGTTGGTTGAGCATGCACCAACGTGTTTTGGGTTCAATTCCCAGTCAGAGCACATACCTAGGTCACAGATGTGATGCTTCTCTTTCACATCTATAATTCTCTTTCACTCACATAGATAATTTTCTTTTTCTCTCTCTATTTCTCTCTCTCTCTCTCCTTCCTCTCTAAATTAATTAAAACATAACCTCAGGTGAGAATTTTTTTTAAAAGACATTTTCATCCCTAGCCATTTTAACAGTGGTATAAACCTCTAATTCCCTCTGCAAACCACTGATTGAGCTGGATCTCACTGTTCATTATCTAGTTGAAGTAATAAACACCTGTGAGTGTTTCTTTTCCTTATTAAGTCTGTTTAAGCATCCTATATAATAAAGAGGTAATATGCAAATTGACCATCACTCCAACACACAAGATGGCCACCCCCATGTGGACACAAGATGGCCGACAGGGGAGGGCAGTTGTGGGTGATCAGGCCAGCAGAAGAGGGCAGTTGGGAGGGACCAGGCCTGCAGGGGAGGGCAGTTGGGGGCACTGAGGCCTGCAGGGGAGGGAAGTTGGGGGGACCAGGCTTGTAGGAGAGGGCAGTTGGGGGGAACCAGGCCTGCAGGGGAGGGCAGTTGGGAGCAACAAGGCCTGCAGGGGAGAGAAGTTGGGGGCGACCAGGCTGGCAAGGGAGGGCAGTTAGGGGCGACCAGACCTGCAGGGGAGCAGTTAGGCATCGATCAGGCTGGTAGGGGAGTGGTTACGGGGTGATCTGGCTGGCAGGCAGAAGTGGTTAGGGGCAATCAGGCAGGCAGACAGGCAGGCCAGTGGTTGAGAGCCAGCAGTCCTGGATTGTGGGAGGGATGTCCCAGATTGGAGAGGGTGCAGGCTGGGCTCACACACACACACACACACACACACACACACACTGCATGAATTTCATGCACTGGGCCTCTAGTTTAAAAAATAAAATTCATGTAATAATTGTCTAGTCTGATAGAAAGCCTAAAATTTCAGGATTGTATTTGTGAATAAAATATGTATATTAACACCAAATAATATTCTGTGATATCACCAATAGATGCTAAGAAAATTATTTTAATCACTATGATAAAATAAGTTGAATAGAAGAGTGATAATTGGTAATTAGGTAGTTTGTTAAATATTTTATTTAGCAAAAATCTACTGAATACTTACTATCCAAATATGTGCAAGACTGCATGTTGGATGATAAATTGGATAAGAAATGGTGTTTGCTCCCAAAGAATTTTTAATCTGGTGAGTTACTGAAGGAACATATAATTAACTATATTCCAATGTAATAATAATAATAACAACAACAACTAGCACATAAGAAATACATATTATGTGTCAAGAGCTGGAATAAGCAATCTTAAATATGCAGCATTATTATTTGCATTTCACAGGTGATAAAACAAAGGCTTAGGAAGGTTTTGCAACAGAATAAACAACTTGTAAAGGAAGCACAGAGGGGGCAGAATTCATTCCTTTGGGGAGAAACTAAGGAAACCCAAACAGTAAGTGATTTTTTACCCAGACTTGAAATTATCCACATGAAGAATATGTAGAAATTCAAGATAGAAAAATCGGAAGAGGCATATAGAAATACAAAGAAATGATATGTGGTCATGCATTGCTAGAAAACAGAACATAGAAAGCTACTGACAGATGATGAGGCTTCAAAGGAAGTAAAATACTTCCTGAATTTAAATTAAGGTTCTTAAATGTCAAGGAACCAATAATAACATGCTTTCTATCTAGCCAGAATATCATTAATTTTTAATGAATAAAAGTAGTTTTAATGTGTACATAAAGTTACAAATTGACCAAAGGGGGACATATCATCAGATTGCTTGCAATTCTCAGTTAAATATTGTTAGAAATTTAAAGGTTTTCATTTACTGTCACATAAATACATGGTTTTCAGCTGTGTTGGATGTGGTTGACCAACAGTTCTTTTGAGTTTAATAGCATGCAAAAGAAGCAGAATATATATCCCTGTAGTTTGAAGACTACCACAGACACCTGTGTGCCAGCAGTTCTTCATACTAGCCCATCCACTGAGGAAGAAATTCCCATGTTCAGAGTCACACTCCTTGAGTTTAAGACAAACTTTTTAAAATAAAATAAGTTAGACAGAGAAATAAAAATACAGTATCAACTCATGTATATATAGGATCTTTCTTTTTTAGTTAAATTCAAAGGAATAGTAAGTAGAACAGCAGTTTCCAGGGGCAGGAAGGTAGGAAGGTGAGGGAATAGAGAGATATTTGTCAAAGGGTACAAACTTCCAGTTATAAGATGAGTAAATTCTAGGTATCTAACAGCATACTAGCTATAGGTAGCAATACTGTGTAGTACACTTGAAAGTTGCTATGAGGCTAGATCTCAAATATTCTCACTACAAAGAAAATTGTAACTATGTGAGGTGATGAATGTGTTAAATAACCTTATCATGGTAATCATTTTGCAATATATATGTGTGTTATATTGTCACATTTTAAATCTTAAACTTATACAATGTTATATGTTAATTTTATCTCAATGAAGCTGGAACAAAACTAAATAAAAATAAGACAAACTTCTCAATAAAAACACCACTAATGGCAGAAAAGAATACAACCATGTTTACTACCAGCATAAATTCCTATTTAGTTTTATTACTAATCTTAAAATTGAATATGAATTAAAGGTGATACTCTATAATATATCCATACATATAAAATAAATCTATAAAATATTTATATGTCATTTAAATCATTACTCATCACAAAGTAACCTTAACACATCATGAGCGGGAATAGATTTATCCTTTGAGTTCAAATAGCCTGCATCAGGTGGCCAGGCTCCAATTGGAGAAGTACTGTCCTAACATACTATCTTTAAGCTCTATATTCAGTTGTAACTTTGTCTTTTTATAGGCTAACTGGGTATTATCTTGGAGATTAAAATACACAAGCAGGAAGGAGCAGTATGCAGATGTTGTGAACTTCAATAGGATTGGAGCTAGATGATGAGTAATGTCTAAGGACAGGGCATTGTCAGGGAAGGCAGAGAATGCCTAAAAGGTGCTTAAAAGAATTAGGGGAAGGTTAGAGAAATGGTGGGGAAAAGAAAAAGATGAGGTTACTAGCTAACATTAACATTGATGGAACTTATAAGTTACAGATGCAAAAGAAGAGAACAATAGTGTCAACAGAGTTATTAACATAAAGGTAAACATTAGAATGAAAATACAAACTTTCTCAAATAGGAAAAATATTACAATAAATTAAATAATTGTAAATTATAGACCTTATTTCACATCTTAATTAAGATAAACTTGAAATATTTGAGACATTCAGGGGACTTTTAATGCTAATGGATATTTGATGAAAATAAGGAATTATTGTTTGTCTTTTGTGGTGTGACAATAGTGTTATATATTTTAGAGTTCTTTAAAGAAACATGTTGAAAAGTTAATGAATAAAATAATATGATGCCTGGGTTAGCTTAAAATAAGCTGGTGTGAGCAGGAAGTAAATGGGGTTATAGATTATACAAGACTGGTCATAAATAATGATTATTGACATTGGGAGATGCATATACAGAGTTCATTACAATATTATCTTTATTTTTGTACAATTTGGACATTTTCTATTAAAAATTAAAAGAAATAGCAAGAGTAACATTCAGAAGCTCAAAGGAAGAGAGCTTGGGAAGACCTGAATGGGGAAAGTCGGGAAGAGAGGGCCTAACAGCAGTGTCAAGAGGGACTTGGAAGTGAAGACATGTCACAGGAAGGGTTAAGTCTATTAACAATCTGTGATATTTATGCTTTCCCAATTTCAACTATAAAATTTTCAAAAAATTTTAATGTTTCATGTTTCAATATTTTGGACTGAGTGTGCCCTCTCTAGAAAATCCAAGTCATTCTGAATCCCTGCAGCAAGGTGGTTGGCAGGCAGCAGTGGACAGAGATGCATGTCCCAAGCGAGGGGAGGCATACAGAGTCATAAAGGGCATTAGAAGCTACTGTTGAGAGAAGACTAAGAAAGAGCAATGAGTACAGTTGAAACCTCACCCTATGGAAGAGTGTATACCTGTCCCACTGTTGTTGTTTTTTTATTTTATTTTTTTGTTTTGTTTTGCAAATAGCAGCTTACTTCAAAATAAAATAGAGAAAAGTAACTACCTGAGGAAAAGGTAAATTTTGGAGGGTAGTTTAAATTTGGAGCAAGCAATTGTCATGTCACAAATTCCCCAATTTTTGCAACTTTGCCCATAGGGCACAGTCACCATGGTGGCAGTATAGTATCTAACATTCCAATACCAACCCACTGTCTTTATGGTAGAAGAATCAGGGCAGCCTCCTCCACCAGATTTATGTGGCAACTTAAAAAAGAGAGAACCAGAGGAAACGTTTGACTCAACTCAAATCTCCATAATTCCTAAACCATGTATGTGTAGAAAAAAAATGATTTACAGTGAAGGCATGAAGAACTGAACTGAGAGCTGTGCTGCAGCCCACCACAGCTGTGAATAAATACAGCTTAAATCAAAGTTAATTATCTCCTAAAACAAAACATCAATTCTCAGAGCAATGAGAAAAATCCAGAATTTCCACAAAAGTCAAGAATGGAATCTGTAACTATTTGATATACAAGTACCCTATTGAATAAAAGCCTAATATGCAAATTGTCCCCTCAGATAGTCGTTTGACCAGGAGACCGGGAGTTCAACCACTCGCTATGATGTGCGCTGATCACCAGGGTGCCTCAACGAGAGTGGGACCATGGTCGGATGGTGGAGCAGGTAAGCAGGTGACACCAGGCCAAGGCAGGTGTGAGTGAGGCCCCAGGTGTTCCCAGGGCCCAGAGGTCAGCTGGGACCTGCCCTTCCATGCCAGACGCTCACACTTTTCTTGCCAGCCAAGCCTAGGGACCACACCCGTGCATGAATGTAATATACCTGGCCCCTAGTAATTTTATAATGGAAAACTGTAAAACAACTTTATAAGCAAAGCCAATTAATTAATACCAACTTTAGATCAATCAGATGATGTAATTAGCAAACAAAGACTGTAAAGCAGCTATAATATCTATGATCAATGAGGTAAAAACTATACACAGCGATATACACATACATATACTATAGCACATGTTTTATATAACACATGTATTATATAGTATGTATATAGGAAAATAAAAAGAAACTTTAAAAAATATTTTTTATTGATTTCAGAGAAGAAGGGAGAGAGAGAAACATCAATGATGAGAAAGAATGATTGATTGGCCGCTTCCTGCACGCCTCCCACTGGGGATCAAGCCCACAACCCAGGCATGTACCCTGACCAGGAATCAAATAGTGACCTCCTGGTTCATAGGTCAACACTCAACCACTGAGTCATGCTGGCTTGGCTGAAAAGAAGTTTTTAAAGAGCCAAAGAAAGTTTCAGAAAATAAGATTGCAATACCTGAAAAAATTTCATTGAATGTGTTTAATAAAAGAACGGAGATGACAGTTGAAAAATCAATGGACTTGAAAATAAGTCAATAAAATGTACCCAATCTAAATAAGAAAAAAGAAAAAATGATTTTAAAAAAACACATAGCCTCAGGTACCTCTAGAAAAAAGTGAACAATAACAATGAGCTAAGTAAGGTCAAGTACAAAGAAAATCATACAACAGAGAAAATTAACAAAGTTGAAATCTGATTCTTTGAAGGGTGATAAAATTGACAACACCTTGCTAGATTAATGAAAAAAAAAGACAAAGAGCAAACAAAAATTGCCAATATTAGAAATGAACAAAAGTTAATTCAGTTCCTAGAGACATTAAAAAAATAGGAAAAAAGTGAAAACAATTTTATGCAAAAAAATTCCACAATTTTTAATTAAATGTACAAAACTAGAGACTAATACCTCTCATGAACATATAATAAAAATTTTTAACAAAACTAAAGCAAAATAAATCCATAAATATATAAAAACAGTAAAATATTATTACCAGGTGAGTTTATACTTGCAATGCAAGGTTGTTTGATATTAGAATGTTAATCAATAAATTGAACTTTTTAACAGGGATGAAGGAGAAAACATGGTGATTTACATACATACAAAGAAAGTGCTGGCTAAATTTTCCTCCCCTTGGGACACTAGGACTAGAAGAAAACTCAATCTGCTAAGGAGCATCTACAAAAAATCCTTTAGTCCTGTCATATGTAATGTTGAAATTGTGAGCATTTGCTCCCTATGATTGTGAACATACTAGGAATGTTCACTATATTAACTTTTATTTAGCAATGTACCGAACTTCGAGGCAGTACAATAAAATTAAAAAAAATTTATAAAGATTAGGAACTAACATATAATACTGTATTTATTTGTAAATGACATTTTTGTTTACATTGAAAATCGTTAGAAATCAACAAAACACCTAAAGAAACAAAACACCTAAATTTAACAGGAACAGCATACAAGGTTAATAAACAGAAACTATATCATATAGGCAGCAAACAATAAAAATAGAATTTGAACATTTCATTTTAATAGTGTCTAGAAAAATGCCTAATGAAAGACTTAAAAACATCTACTCTGGGAACTACAAAACATGACTGAGAGTTGCATTGCTCAGTGGTTAACTCTGGTTGGCCACCCTGTCAGGCTTATAACTAGCTGAGCTGGTAATTTCACATGTCTAATTCAATACTACTTATCAAATAATTTTTGAAGTTTCTTATTATATAGGTCACAATGTGAGAGAGAGAAAATAAAATAAGATTTATGTATTCTCCCCATCGTTTTGCTCCATTGTTACTTACAGCAGCTTTCTAGATAAAAATGGCTCAAATTTACAGAGAGAGAAATAATGCCAGGTATTTGGACACACGTAGTACTAGTAAGTAATGTCTCAGAAGGATTCAGAGAGCAGTGAGCTTAGTTGCAGCCATTGTGTTTTGATTAGAAAGATACCAACAATGGTCCTTTAAAGTTAACATTATTCATTTTGAAGAAATGAATGATGGTGTTTTAGAAAGACTTAATCAGAAGTATAAGAAAAAGGGAATTTGCTTCAGCATGGAAATGTATGGATGCAGAGAATCATATTCTCAAACATTATAAATCTCGTGTAGCCCAGGATTGAGAACCAGAGGGCTATTGAGGTGGAGTCCATGACACAGCAGCTTTCCAAAAAGTAGACAACTCTAGCCACTCATTATGCCAAGTTGTTGCTGTGAAGAGCTGAGGACGCTTTCAGTCAAGTAGAGACATTTCTGGATGAGACATGATGGCACTGGGTGTGGTCAAGATATCCACAGAGAGATCATAGACTAATACCCAGCACTGACCCAGAGGTAAAGACTGAGCAGATGAGTTCTTATAATTATAATGCCAAGGGAAATGACAGATGTATATAATTTTGACAGATGTTTCTTGTACTTATAGTATATTCTTGATCACACTCTACATTTAAGACATTGGGATGGATGCTGTAAGAAAAACAAGCATAATTTAGATACAACTTCTGTCTTCAAGTAACTGATGAGTTATTAGGGTTAAATAATTTCTACAAAGAAGCCAAGAAAGTTCAATGTGAAAAATCTTTTTAGCAGTTTTTTTTATGAGGAAATACTGGATATCTTTTGGGGGTGGGGTAGAACATTAACCCTTAACTCATAGTAAACACAAAAATTAACACAACATGGTTCATAGGAATAAATGTAAAATTTTATGAACATAAAAAAATACAATTCATACAAGAATAACTACAGATTAAGGCATAAAGAATAAAACTCAAAAAAAAAAACAATACAAGGTTTGGTAAATTATTCAAAAGAGGACAAAATTACTTCCATGAAAAGAAACTATAATATTTCATGAGGAAGAAATCATTCAGGTTACTCTAATGCTGGTTTTTAAAGTGGTGGGAGACTTATAGTTTCCCTTTGTCAAACACAGACAGGTAGCAGAGAGTGTCTGCATTGACCACTAAGTACTAGGATGAGATTTAGTGGGAGATCTGGCCCCAGAGCAGGCTATTGAGTAGGAGAAATACAGTGTCCCTATGTGGGGAACCCAATGACCTTCACAACAATTTCTGAGAAAGTGAGCACTGGATAGAAGACAAAGGTCAGATTTTGTAGCACAGAACTGCACAAATAGTCAGGTGGAAGAATATCATCTGCAATATACACCCAGAGGTGTCAGAGGCCCAAGACCGGAATCCAACAACAGGAAGACAATTGGCAGTAGTAACACTGGGCATCAGAGCCTTCAGTGAATGGTGCTTCAGAGGTGTTATGAACTGAATGTTTGTGTCACCCCAAAATTCATGTTTTGAAATTTAGTTGCCAACGCGATGATATTTGGAGGTGGGGCATTTGGGAGGTAATTAACTCATGAGAGTGGAGCCCTGGCAAGTGGATTTAATGCCTTTTTAGGAAGAGCCAGAGAGCTAACTTGTTCTCTTTATTCTATGTGAGGATACAACAAGAAGTCAGCAGCCTGAAACCCAAAGAAGATTCTCACCAGAACTCTGCCATCCTGGCACCCTGATATTGAACCTTCAGTCTGCAGAACTGTGATAAATAAATTTCTGTTGTTTATAAGCCACTCAGTCTATGTTATGGCAATGAAAATTAAAGCACTTAAAGAAGGCTGGATGTTCACTAGAGTCACTGGTCAGAGCTGGAGAAAAATAGAAACCAAGTTCTACAGCCTGAGATGAGCTTGGAGAGGTAGGAGGGTGTGAAACCTGGATTGAATATATAAGAACTTGGCAACACAGAAACTCAAAGAATAAAGTGAAATTCATTAATTGTGGCTAGACCTTCACCAATTCCTATCAATATATAGTATAGGGAATATTGGATATGCCAGTCAAAAACTGAGTCAAGCAGAGGCAAATGGTGATAGTCTCAGGTTGGGTTCCTTTAGAAACACACCTTGAGACAAAGATTGAGTGCAAGTCACTTTTTGAGAGATAATCTCAAATGCACTAATAGGGCAATGTGAAAGAAAACGGGGGAGGGGTGGATACCAGAATCATTACTGAGCAGGTTACCACTGGCAACATTTGGAGCAACTAGTAAGTCCCATGGCAAACTTCTGGGATACAGTATAGAATATGCCAAGAGAGGGCCTTCTCTGAAGCCAAGACCCCAAGCCATTTCTACTCCTGCTCCTTTTTGTCATTGACTGGAGAATACAGCAGGGACTATGGACTCCCTATAATTCCAGCCTGCCTGGTGTGTAGGTCAAATATTATTCACTGAAGAATACTTAAGTCAGGAATTTTGTGTTTTAGAAAGAAATCTTTAACGGGAATGAAAATGCTGGAAGGAGCCTGGCCGGTGTGGCTCAATGGTTGAGTGTCGACCCATGAACCAGGAGGTCACCTTTTGATTCCCATTCAGGGCACATGCCCAGGTTGCAGGCTCCATCCCCAGCAGGGATTGTGCAGGACGCAGCCAATCAATGATTCACTATCATCATTGATGTTCCTATCCCTCTCCTCTCTTTCCTCTCTCTCAAATCAATAAAAACATTTTTAAATAAAATGCTGAAAGGATATTGGCAAGGCACCAATAATACTCACTACTGTACACCTCTTACACTGTTCAGACCCACTTGTGTCCCATGCTCCTGATTCTTCAATATGGTGGGCACTTACAGTTTATAATAACAAAAAAGTTTTGCATGTTTTACAACGAAGGAGTTATTGACATGAGTTCTAGTCCCTGCTACTACAATTGCTCCCCAAATAATAATTCATATTTAATATTTCCTCTTTTACCAGCCATCTTACCCTGTCCTTGAAGAAGGTTGGAATGCTCATCAGGATAACTGGTCATAGTTGAAGAACCATAGTAACCCAGTTCTATAGGGTGAGATGAAGCAATTGTCCATTTGTGGGTTTTACTGGGAATGAAAGCACCAAGAAGGTGCCTATGTTCCTTCATGTTCCTACCCACCCACATTAAATCTCAGCAACCTTACCTGATCATGATTATAGAGGCATGCATAAGCTTCACCGTCCAGCAGGAAGGTGTCCAGTCACAGAGACAAGTTCATCCTATGGACAAGTCATCTGTCTACTTAGTTGTTTAGTACCCCCTCTGAAGCTTGTGCTCTCCAGCAGGCATTTGACATAAGACACAAACATTTGCACACTTTGTACTCATTTCCATAGATTCCTTTATATACCTCTTCCCCAGATTTCCTTTGTCCAACCCTCTCTTATTGTTCCTTTCAATCCCCTGACCAAAAACTCAAGGCATTAGCCATATCCCAGAGTCCTTGTAAAGTGTCACCTCAGGCCATATCTCTCTATATATCAACATTATGACCGGGTTTATTGCTCCAAGCCTTCCCATTAAAAGGATGTACCCTGTCCATGTTCTCTCAGAGCTACTCTAGTAGGGGTGTAATGTGGCAACAATCTTCTGTTCACATCAATTTGTAAGACTAATTAATTCATGAACTAAGCATGAGATTTTTAATTCTCTGTGAGATGTGACCACAAGTGTGAGCTGAGGGAGAAGTGTCAGTGGAATGGAAGCCATGACATGGAGGGCTGAGCTCCTATTGTGGGGCCTGTTCATGCAGGTGCCTTCTGGACCTGCTTAGACATGATCCATAATGCACCATTTCCAGTATCTGATGGATGGCTGCTGTGCTCACTCAACCTTAGGACCTAGTAGATAACAGCACCAGTTCATGATGGACAGTTCCAGTGACCTAGTTGTTTAATGTCCAATATCAGGCACTTAGTCTCTACTGACATCTAGTTGCATACCAGGGACCACTTTTCATACAGTTAGTTGTTGGAGAATCTGAGCAGGGTGTAGGGAGACAGCTGAAGTGACATTGTCAAGAATATGTCCGAGAATCTACAGACAACACTGTGTACATTAAAGACAAATGTCCGTCACTTCAGCTTTCTCACAGTACCCTTCCTTTAGGGTTCTTGTCTCCACACTTCCTGGGAGCACTAGCAGCCTCAAAGGTGGAATTACTTCCTCTAGCACTAAGATAAGAAAGCAAACCTACAGTCAAGAAATCAGGTAAAAGTAGGGCAAAGAGCCATTGTTAGTCATGAAACTTGCCATTTTTCTGCATTTTACTGAATTGAAACGTTAATTAAAGTTGTCCAGATGTTGTCGTTTCAGGGGAGCATTAAAGTAGAAAACACAAAATTGCTTTAATTGCCTTGAGGTGATTAAATTTAGAAGTAATGGGCTCTCCATCAATATAGTCTCACTTTATTAGAAAACACCAACCAGGTCATGTTTTAAGAATATTGATCTATGTGAGCTGAGTGTATATTCTTAAATAACTGTTGGCAGGTTATAAATTGATTCTACTTTCAGATTCTTAGTAAAGTGCCCCAAGCTTTCCTATTCATCCCATGGTAGCTTGTCTGCTTTCCTGGTTCTGCCTCACTAGCTTAGAAACTCCTCACCTGGGTGCACACACAATAGCAAAACTATACAGGTAAACTCTCTGGGGTGGAAGTTAATATGGTGTCTCTAATGTAAAAATAGACTAGACTGATGGGGTCAGTATTAAGTTGGCTGCTTCGAATGAGTTAGAAATTCCCCTCTGTGCTATATCCTGAAGTGGAGGAAGCCAGGGAGAAAGGGCTCACTGTGACATGAGGACCTCTTCATCAACATTAAAGTGACAGTAGGATAAACTGAAGGCAGGCCAGAGGGAGGCCCTGAAGGCAGGCTTAGCCTAATAATTGAAGACACAGAAACAAAAT
The DNA here is from genome assembly GCF_000412655.1 of Myotis brandtii. NCBI lineage: Eukaryota > Metazoa > Chordata > Mammalia > Chiroptera > Vespertilionidae > Myotis > Myotis brandtii. The sequence goes on from NW_005353752.1 coordinate 1,194,538, forward strand.
TAAAATGCTAATTCAACATTGAGTGACCAATTTAGCTGTAAGAAAGGAACCCCTTTTAATCTATAAGCATTAACCAAACAAATAAGCTCTACCTCCCCAAAGGATCAGTTGGCAAGTTAGTGTGTCCTTGGAAAACAAGACACACCATGTATTCTTCCCAGTGTGAGTGGCACTCCCATCACTGTCCCCAAACACTGGGAGTCTTGGCTTCTGATGCTGCACTTGCTGGTGTGGTGATATGCAAGGCTAAGGTGAATCCTAGCAAAACTGGACTTAGATTAAAAGTGCAAAGGAAAGTGACTGGTCACAATGAAATGTTTATGTTTTCAGGTAAATTATATGTATAAAATCTATGCTGGAGCCATACTCACACACTTGTAGGATGTCATCTGTGGAAAAATTAAGGCAGAAAATGTTGCTGCATTTACAACTGACTTTAAAACTTTAAGGCAAATCCTTCATTTTGCTGGCTAACATTCAAGATTGATTTGTTTCATTCCAATTTACAGAACTGAAAAAAAAAATGATTCTCAGAGCTGTAAGAAAATCACATCCCTGTATTTTCTGTATCGTCTCCTTTTGAAATTCAACTAGAGGACTCTGACTTCACTCTCCATTCCTATCTAATGAAATATTCTAGTGGACATTAACACCTGCTGCAAATGGATTAGGTTCTTCAAAGTGGAGTGCCGTGGACAACAGTTAATTCAAAGGAAATGTTCATTGTCAGGGCAGAAACACAAGGTTCCTTTGGGAATCTGCTTCCAGACCTGTCAGTTTCAATAGCAGTTGTTTTCAGGATAGTATAGATGCACAGCCCAGTAAGAGAGGAGAGAAGAAGAATTTAATAAGAATTCCATACTTATGGGAAGTGCCACACCTGCAGAGGACGCATTCTTCAGCACCCTCTGAAATTAATTATGTTTCAATTTAACATTGTTTTGTGATCAAAATATTTTTATTTTTATCACACTTAAACATATACAAAAGTGAACTTTTATGATTGAAGTATAAGCCATTAATGCTTATTTTAATAAGCAGAAATCACAAGTTAGTAATATACTTTGGAGGCACCTGCTCTCCAATCATATGATATGGATCACACTTTCTCTTTCAGAGCTTAATCATCAAAGGTTTTGTCACATTTCTACTTGATAAATGGAAGTGCTGCCTTCCACTCAAAGTCACAGCAAGACAAACAAAGCTGTGGAAGGTTGTCACCATGAAATTTGCCCAATGTTAAAATAAATTGTTTATAGTTTTCTGGTTTAGCTCAATCAAGTAAAGCATCAGAAGGGGAAGAAAACAACAGTGAAAAATAGTGAACGGAGAGGGCAAGGACAGAACTCAATGTCAGTCAAGTGCCCAGCCTCATAAATATTTATTAGGCTGTCTCCAAATGTAAGTTTTTTAAAAGCCTCTGTACTGATGTATTTGGCAAACATCTTTTGAGAGAATAAATCTGGTGACTAAAGAGATAACAGCAACCGTTTTTAAAGAAAGAATCCCACAACAGTACTAAGTCTGGGCTTTTCTTCCTTCAACTCCATTGTAACATTTAATATTAAAGGGAAATATTTATTAAATAAATAATACTTTTCTTTTTTATATCTCATCTGCCTTTCAGAGCAGCAGAATGTATGGTTATTATGTGTTCACATAGACTTTTAAAATATTTAAATATGTAAGGTGTTATTTAAATATTATAAAGTATTAAGTAAAAATCTGTTATAAAATGCAGGAGGAAATGTGGAGTGGTTCAAAAAAGGCCAGTATAATTGGAGTAAAGTGTATCCACATCTGAAACATGTGCTTTCATGAGGTCACAATCCAGAGCTGTCCTCTGAGGGCCTGACTGAGGAAGAGTCTGCTTCCAAGTCAAGTGATTATTGGCTTCTCCTAAAGCTGTTAGCCTGAGGGCCTCCAAGACTAGCTGACTTTTGGCCGGGCAACCCTCAGTATCTTGATACATGGCCTTTGCCAACATGGCAGCTTCCCTCATCAAAACATGTAAGCCAAGAAGGCAATAGAGTTGACTAGCAAAACAAAAGTCACAATCTTATGCAACTTAATCACAGATGTGACATCTCATTTTCTTTACCGTATTTTGCTGGTTAGAAGCAAGGCACAGGTCCCACACAAACTCAAGGGGCAGGATCACTCAAAGGAATAAATACAGTTGGTGGGAATCATTGGGGTCATCTTAGCGTTTTCCTGCCACAAATGGTTTCTTCCCTCATGGGATTCATATTATCTTATGACAAGCACCTAGTAAATACTAATTTCTCCCTATTCTCAGGGTACCTTATCTCCTCAATTGTCATTTTATTCAATTACTTTGGTGGTGGTATCTTCATAGTTACATTGTTTCATCATATGGGTTTCTATGAATTATGCTTCAGACATTGTTCTAGTCAATTATTGAGGCTCCTTTCTTAGAGATAACATCTGACCTGATGCTTTCCTATATTTCTTTTAACTATTCCTTATATACCATGCTTAATAGACCACTTACCCCTGAGAACAAAAGGAAAATAGAAAACCTGTCATGAAAGGTAGCACTTAGGAGCTAATCTTCCATGCGAAGATAAACATTCCTAACAATAAACAGACAAGGTCATGCTGTGCCCAATGATGGAAAAAGACAAAAACAGGACCACTCCATAAATGCATCTGAACATAACACAAAACAAGGATGCTACACCATCACAAAGCAACCAAACACTCCTCTCTCCCTGCCCACATGAGTGACTAGTGCTGCTTTATCAATGACAACTCTAGACCCACTTTATTCATTCCAGTTTCTAAATAAAAATAAAGATAACCCAATCTTTATGTTAGCATTATCCATACAACCACAAGCTGAAAATAACCCAAAAGTCTGTTAAAAGATAAATGAATAAACAGAATGTGTGTTTTTTTTGCAAAATAAACTATTATTCTGCCATAAAAAGGGAAATAAAGTGCTGATATATGTAACAACATGAATGAACCTTCAAAATATGCCAGTGAAAGAAACCAGACACAAGACCTCATATGATATGATTCTATTCATAAGAAAGACCATAATGGGGAAATCTGTAGCTACAAAAAGTAGTTTTCATGGTTGCTTAGGTCTTAGGGGGAGGGGCAGGTATGGGGGTGATAACTAAGGGTCTGGGGTGTCTTTTGATGGCTATGAAAATGCTCTGAAATTGATTGTAGTGATGGATGCACATATCTGCTGTGGAAGTAAATGAAGACCAACTGGATGAGAACAGACAAGGAACCTTTATTCAGATATTGATATAGCAAAGGAGTCAGTCACCATCACTTGCATTTGGCAGATACTCAAAAGTTGTCAGAGGAATAGAAAAGCTTCAGAGTGGAAAAAAAGAAGGCTTCACATGCCCTGAATGTATGTTGTTGGCCTGGAGAAGGCATAAGTAGACTAATTAGAAGTGGGGCATCTTGTGTGGTATACTTTACATGGATGAATTGTATATAATATGAATTATGTGTCAGTAAAACTTTTTGAAAATGTAAGGAGGTAGAGAAAAATACCCTTATCATCAAATTGTATCTGCTCCCTTTAGCACCATGGTCTCAATCTTCACTTCTTTAAAACTTCCCCCAAATCACCCAGCACAATCCCAGCCCTGCAATATACCCATCCTTCCTTCCCCTTGCTGGGATGTTCATGGTTTGTATGCTATCTTGCTGTAGCAAGTTAATAAACTGGTAGTCTTTGGGCAATTAGCTTGACCCCTACTTCAGCTTTTCTCCTCTAATAACGTCAAGTCTACCCATACCCTTCTTGCATCATGTTACTAAGAAATCCTTGTGCATGGCCAGATCAGTATAAAAACAAACAACATTCCCATTTTTCTCCCTGTTATCATTGAATATAGTCTGATTTTTTTTTCTGACTGAAAAAATGCAGAAACATATGTCTTTATCAATAACAAACATCTCAAAACATGAAAAGGCAGATTATTGTTCTCCTTCTTCTCTGAGGAGTTTATAGAAGACTAAAAAATGTATATATACTAGAGGTCTGGTGCACAAAATTCGTGCATGGGGGTGTCCCTGAGCCCAACCTGCACCCTCTCGCAATCCAGGACCCCTCAGGGGATGTCCTAAACCAGCAGTCTGACATCCCTCTCGCAATCCGGGACCGCTGACTCCTAACCACTCTGCCTGCCTGCCTGATTGCTCCTAACTGCTCGCCTGCCTGCCTGATTGCCCCTAACCACTCTGCCTGCCTGCCTGCCTGATCACCCCTAACCGCTTCTGCCTGCCTGCTTCATTGCCCCTAGCCACCTCTGCCTGTCTGCCTGATCGCCCCTAACTGCCTCTGCCTTGGCCCTCTGCCCGCTATGGTGGCCACCAGGTCATCCAAAAGGACATCCAGAAGGACATCCGGAAGGTTGTTTGGCTGTCCAGTCTAATTAGCATATTATGCTTTTATTATTAAAGATATATTTATAGCATACATATACATATAATAGATGTTTATAACATACAAATTTATGCATATACACATACAAATACATGCATAAATGTACACATAAAGCATACATATATACACACACATGAGTGTCTGTGGATCTCTGTGTGTAAAGCTACACGTCAGAATTGGCTATGAGTCCATATTAACTCCCTTGAGATAAGCATTCATATGGAAATAGTAAAACATAACAAAAATTGAGAATCAATATTGAATAATTTAAGTCACTTGTTAACTTTATTACATTAGCAGTAGCTCATTCATTTCAATTATTGATCTAGCCTCCATAATCAGAGCAGGCAAAGCTTCTTGTATTGCCAATGAGCCAAATAGAAAACAGGGAGAGACAGAAAAAGGAAGATATTCTTTACATCAGCCTGCCCCTTTGTAGCTTTGAACTAGAGAATTTGATTGTAACCATCAAGGTCCAGAATCAACATGAATTTTTGTCTCATGGTTCTATAGAGCAGAAGCCTGAAATCAGTCTCACTGGGCTGAAATCAAGGCATCGGCCTGACTGATTCCTTCTGGAGCTCTAAGGGGAGAATTTTTGCCTTTTTCAGCTTCCAGTGGCCATATGTATTCCTTTGTTTGTGTTTCTTTTATTCATCCTTAAAGGGCATCACTCCTGTCTTTGCATCATCATATTTCTTTCACTTCTAATATGACTTCTGTGTCCCCCTCATAAGGGCCACTGTGATCACAGAGGGCCCATCCAGATAATCCAAGATAACCTGAAGGTCTTTAACTTAATCACATCTTCAAAGTCCCCTTTTTCCACTTCAGGTAGCAGTGAAAGGTTATAGCCATATAAAGCAAACTGATTAATTGTCATGACTAAGTAAATAAGCTGTTTTAACTTTATTTATAGATAAAAATGAATAGCATAACAAAAATCAACCATCATCATCCTTGTCATACTTTTTACCTACTACCACCTTTAGAAAAAAACAAAATGAAATCAAACCTTGGCTCTCATAAACCAGAATTACTATAAGTACTTAAGAAACAAAATTATTATGCTAAGCGAAATAAGCCAGTCAGAGAAAGACAAATACCATATGTTCTCACTGATATGTGGAATCTAATGAGCAAAATAAACTGACAAACAAAATAGAACCAGAGGCATGGACACATGGAACAGACTGACAAAGGTCAGAGGGGAGAAGGAGGTTGGGGAAGAGGCACTGGATAAAAGGAGGTAAAGAAATTAGCCAAAGAGCATACATGCATAGCCCATGAACACAAGATAACAGTGTGGTGAAGGCCACTGGAGGTGAGGGCAGGGGCTGGGTAGAGGAGAGAAAGGGGGTGAGGGGAATGGGGGACATCTGTAATAGCGTCAACAATAAAACATTTTTTAAAAATTAAAAAAATGTTAAAATCACTCTTGAATTGTAATAGTACCACCTAAATATACTGTTATATGCACAAGTAGATTTAGACAAAGAATAAAATATTCACAAGTATGAACTGATAGCCCACAAAGCCTTCTTTATACAGAAGTTTCTTTGGAGAGAGACCTAGGTAAGACAGTACATTTCCCACACCTCTTTCTACAGCATACACTGTGGAATCTGGCTTTATAATAACTCATTTCCCTTCCGAAGGGTTCTCTCCATGTGCTGCTGAGGTAATGTTATGAACCAAGGTTTAATATAGAAAAGTAAATAGAAATGACAGTTTCAATAAAATAATTTGTAACCTGGAGAATGATCAAGAATTCAGTCTTGCTCAGCCTTTGTTTGGACCCTATTTTGACCTTGCTCAACAAAACCAACAAGAAACAAGCTGTGATGGATAATTTCTTCTGGAACTAAGAAATGGAGTCATCATGGTATGATTTATCCAGGGAAGAGTCTGTTCCAGTAAAGTGATTAGTAATTCCAGAATCAGAGGCAGAGCCAAGAAGAGAATCTGATGATGTAAGCTTATAACCTTCATGACCTAAGCACATCTACTGTTAAAGTAACTCAAATGCCATCATTTTTATTTTGCTAGCAATCAACCTGATGGGTCAAAAAAAGAGGAAAAACAACCCAGGAAATCATATTCAGCCACAAGTACCTTATTTGGTTTGTAGCAATTAAATAACAATATCTAAGGTGAACAGCTAATAAAATCCTCTTCTCTTTACATCCAATCAGAATTTGCAGCCAGAAGCAACATAGGATGTGTGTCCCAGCAAAAACATTAATTATTCTGGTGCTAAAAATGTCTTAATGGTGGGCTTCAAGCAGACACATTTTTCTGTGACCAAAAGTGCTTAAAGCATCATGTTCACCCTTCGATGTTTGAACATTTTAAATTAGATAGGAGAGAGGACAAATACGCCATCCAGTTCCCAGTAGGTCCTAATGGCAACATGAGAATCAGAAAAAACAAACAAACAAGGAAACAAAGAAACAAAAAAAAACACATGTGAATTTATAGCTCTTGTCCTTAAAATTCTGAGAAAAGTGGAATTTACTTTCTAAAAGTCATGTGCATAAGAGCTATGCCAAATTCAAGAGATTCATTGTTTCAGCCCAATTTAGTTAATAATAAAAAGACTCTAGTTGTTCTATTGCTGCAAAATTTATCTGACAGAATGCCAGCATTTCTTAAAATTAGAACAACCTTGGACCTGCTCAACCATTGTAATGTTTTCTCTAAATGTAGAAGTGCATGAACATGAAGTACCACAGGCACCTCCACCATCAGAAAAAAACAGTTCTACACACCTGCTTCTTGCAGAGTTCTGGGCATAGGAATCTGGAGAAAAGTTCAATGTAATTTAGCAAACATATGGCCTGTTTTCAGCTTTTTTTAATGGCAAATATACATGATGTTCAACTGCCATTTTGTGAGCAACCATATGTAGAATTCAATGCTAATCTGTAGTTAATATTGGTTGGGAAAAGTTTAGTTTAATATCAATTGCAATAACAATATTAATAAAAATAGTCAGCATTTACTGTGTGCCACATACTTTTGTAAAGACTTTACATAGATTATATCACTTAACCCTCATATTAACCCTGTGATAAAGATATACCATCATGCCTTATTTATACATAAAAAAATTTGATTCTTAAAGAAATGTGTAACTTTTCCTAGGTTACACTAGCAAATTGAGGAGCAGGATTAATAATTCATGGTCATATGAGTTCAGACCATTTAAATTCTACCATCTGGGCAAAGAAATATCAGCACAAATAATTCTAATAGACATTGAGCATCAATGTGCAGGTACTCTTCCAAGTGCTTTAAGTCACATAATTCAAACATCCCTATGAGATAAGTATGACATGATTATCATTATTATTGTGATATTGTTCTTATTTTTATTTATGGATAAGAGGATCGGACATAGGGAGAATGTCAGGTGACCAAGGACACACAGCTATCTATTGGTGGGACTGGAACCTGAAGTCTTTACTGGCTCTGGAGTCCACACATTACTCCGTACACTACTCTTAGAGCTTCTTGGCTTTCCAGGCAATTGAGACATGCATCTACTTGTTACTGTGGTATTAATTGGATTTTATTTTAAAATTTTTAAACTTTAAAGCCTGAAAATCAGAAAATAAAGCCCCTAATTCTGATTTAGGTAACTATTGGTAATTAATTTATATAATCTTGAAATAATTTTAGATATATTATAGGCTTTATTTCCATGATTAAAAAATGTAGGAGTGTACCAGGTAACTTATAAGGCCTTACCAATAAAACTTATACCAATCTTTGCCATTGTTCTAAGTGTATTTGTAGGTTAGCGCTCAACCTATTGTGGGTCCTCTATTATTTTCTCTGAAGGCAAGACATGATCTCCCAAATTTCTTCTAGGGCTCTCTTTATCTGCATTTGGAGACTAACCTTCTAGTTTGCTTCTAGATGAAGCTTTTATTCCTCCAGGAGAAGTCTTAGAAGAAAAACACATCACCTCTCTTGAGAATATGTTTTAGCATTTTTGTAATAAAAGGGAAACCAGCACACCATGCCCTCCATAAACCTTGGAGGAAATCATTACCACTAATTAACCATGGGAAAATGGACTTCCCAAGATGAATTTTCAAAAACACCTGAGACTAAAAAGTACTACTTGTCAAGCTTGTCCCCACTTAATAGACATGTTTAAGTTTTCTTCTTCAAAAAGCAGATTCTCGCCAGGAGGCTCGGGAGATCCTCCTCAAGAATAGGTACAGAAGGAAGACATACATGTTTGCTGGGCTAAGGTAAAAAAAAAAAAAAGGAATCTCAGAAAAGGAAGAAAGGGAATGTGCTAGGGACAAGGAGATCATAAAAGCTGTGCTTCACACTGAGGAGGAAATTATCTACAAAGAAGAGCTGGACTCCAAACAGGAGTTAAAAATGCTGGATGTGTCATCATTTTTTAGTGAAAAGAGATACAAAAGTAATTCATCATGACTAATTCCTTAACAATTGTGCTTCCATTTTATTCTCCTTTACCCAACTATACTTTAACATTTTTTTAAATAAAGTATGTTGCTATCCTATATAATAAAAGCCTAATATGCAAATCGACTAAATGGCAGAATGACAGTTGGCAGGGGGCAGGGCTGGTGAACAGGCAGTGCCAGGCCAGCCAAGGCGGGTGCCAGTGGGCAGAGGGAGGGAACAGTGATGGGGGGAGAAGGGGTGGTGGCAACCAGCAGTGGTGGAGGGGCAAGCAGGGGGTGGGGCCGGCCATTCGCTGGACTGTCCCCCCATCAGCCCACCAGTCGCTTCCCACAGAGGGAAGCCACCAGAGATGGGGAGATGGGGGATGGGGCCAGAGCTTCCCCCTGGTGGTCAGTGCACTCCCACAAGAATGTCTGTGGGGAGTGGGCCTAAGCCATCAATCAGACATCCTTCGAGGGCTCCTGGACTGCAAGAGGGTGTAGGCCAGGCTGAGGGACCACCACCCCCCTGAGTGCACAAATTTTCATGCACCAGGCCTCTAGTTCTAAAATAATTCATAGAATGAAATAAATGTTTTCATTTTCAAAAAGCAGTCCAGGAAAATAACCAGAATATATAAAACAGGATTGGTAAAGCAAATGTGCCACTTTCAGACAATAGACTGTTGCACAGTCATTAAAAATAACATCTCAGCAACATTAATTTAACAGAAAGATGTCAATTATGTATTTTTATTTTAAAAGTATGTTCCAGAACAATAACCTAGTTGCATCATTTAGAAAAGGGTGTGCATATCTCAGTGTATACACCAATATGATAGCTGATTAGTTCTGAATGAATGAGCACCTTATTAATCTTATTATCTTATTAGTTTATGTGTACTTTCTGATTTTTCCATAAAAAAGAAAATATATTTTTTAAGTAGCCTGAGAGGGCAGAGCTGTGTGCAGTCAACAGGCCACACTCCATCTCCAGTGGCAGAGATTGGGGATTTGTTAATGTGCATAAGGGCTCTGGAGGGGAAGCTGCTCTGAGCTCCAAACCACTACTTTGGCTGTCAATAAATAACCTGGCTCTTTAGGCTTAACATAATCCACCTGTAGACAGCCACAGGCAGCTGAGTGTGACCAGGTGTTTAGCTGAGCAGAGCTTCACAATGGCTATAGTTGACCCTAAATGAGCATTGTCAAGGCTCCAGAACAAAGGACTTTTAAATCTGGGGCTTTTCAAAATAGCATCAATAAAATCACTTGAACCCACCAGGAAATTTAACCCTGTCACTGGCAACATCAGATTTACAGCTGGGGTCAAAGAGCCTGCTATTCCTCTCCTTGACTCACTCTTTAAAAGGAAAAGCACATTAAACAGATCAAGAAGGATAACTCAGGGAGAAGATATCTATTAAATAGCCCATTCTGCTAGTGGCAGAAGTAGTAGAAACCAGAAAAATAAAAAATAAAAACAAGGGAGAAGCCACCAAACTGAAATATGTCCTAAAACTCTTTGCATCCTTAGAATAAGCTCCCAGGAGGGGAAAAGAAAAATGTCGGCCTGTAAAATGCTTCACATTTATTGTATAAAAAATTATTTTGCCAAAATACCTTCAAATTTTCTATACAGAGTAAATAAGATTCATTTATTATTGAATCTAAACCTGCATTCACCATTCACATGAGGCATAGTATATAATTCAAAAATGGTCAAACTGGTTGTAGTGCACAGAAGCTGGGACATTTTAACAGGAATTTAAACAAACGGTGACCCTGGAATCTGGCAGCATGGCAGGACTGAGCAGTCTACTGCGTTCATATCAGACATTACGAAGCAACTTGCTTCACTGTACAGATCTCATCTGATCTTTATTTATTTACTAGAGGCCCAGTGCACAAAATTTGTGCACTGGAGAGGGGGGGACAGGGAGGGTGTCCCTCTCAGCCCAGCCTGCACCCTCTCCAATCTGGGAGCCCTTGGGGGATGTCTGACTGCCTGATCTTCACAGGGATCAGGCCTAAACCGGCAGTCGGACATCCCTCTCACAATCTGGGACTGCTGGCTCCCAACCGCTCGCCTGCCTGCCTGCCTGATTGCCCCTAACCGCTTCTGCCTGCCAGCCTGATGACCCCCTAACCACTTCCCTGCCAGCCTGGTCAATGCCTAACTGCTCCCCTGCCAGCCCGATAGCCCCCAACTGCCCTCTCCTGCAGGCCATTTTGTGGTGGTCATCTTGTGACCACATGGGGGCAGCCATCTTGTGCAAGGGTGTGATGGTCAATTTGCATATTACCTCTTTATTATATAGGATTTTTTATGTAGAATTATTTTCTTTATTTTAGCTTTACAGGTAAATTACTTGTCAAAATTACTTAGGTTGTTCCTTTTTTTCATCCCTGTTCTCTTCTGTGTGGTTATGTTATTCATTTTCAGTATGATTTGGTTCAAGTGTTACTGGTAATATTCTACTTGGAGTAGAATTCATCCAAGGTTACTTTTAGCACTTGTTGGTTTTCTTTTATTATATTTAATTAGAGGCCCAGTGCATAATATCCATGCATGAGACGGGGGATCCCTCAGCCAGGCCTGTGCCCTCTCGCAGTCTGGGACCCCTTGGGGGATGTCTGCCCGCCTGCTCACTGCTGCTCCTTAGCGCTGACAAGGAGGTGGGAGAAGATCCCGCCACCGCTTCTGTGCTAACCAGCTGTGAGTCCAGATTCTGGCTGAGCAGCACTCCCCCTGTAGTAGAGCACTGACCACCAAGGGGCAGCTCCTGTGTTGAGCATCGGCCCCGTGGTGGTCAGTGCATGTCATAGTGATCAGTTGTTCCACCGTTCGGTATATTTGCATATTAGGCTTCTATTATATAGAATTCCCTGAGCCATTTGGATTTATTATATGGTTTGATGTATGAATCTAATTTTTATCTTTTCCAAATGGCTTTTTTGTTGACTCAGCATCGTTTATTTTAAAAAAAAATCAATCATTATTTTAATTTTTGGCAAACTGTTTTTATTTATTGTTATTACTTTAATTATTTTTTATTTTTAAAAAATAAATCTTTGCCAATATTATTTGAGATATTAACTTTATTATATATTACATTTTCATATGTAATTTGGTTATTCTGATCTTTTTGTTTCATTCTCTCTTTTGTTTTTCTATTTATTTGCCACTACCCTAGATTAATAGTAGAGATTCAACAGTATATTGAAACTAAAACATCTAGTATTAATGTCTTTTTTAAAATCTTTATTGTTGAAAGTATTACATAAGTCCCCTTTTCCCCCCATTGATCTCTTCCATCCTTCCCCTGCCCCCTACACAAGGCCCTCCTCACCCCATTATCTGTGTCCATAGATTATGCATATATGCATACAAGTTCATTGGTTGATCTCTTCCCACCCAACCTCTTCTGCCTTCCCTCTGAGGTTCAACAGTCTGTTCCATGGTTCTATTTTCCTGGGTCTATTTTTGTTCATCAGTTTATTTTGTTTATTAGATTCCACATATGAGTGAGATAATGTGATACTTATCTTTCTCTTACTGGCTTATTTTGTTTAGCTTAATAATCTCCAGGTCCATCCATGCTGTAGCAAGTAATAAGAGTTTTTTTTTCTTTTTTTACAGCCAAGTAGTATTCCATTGTGTAAATGAACCACAGTATTTTTATCCACTCATCTCATTGGATCTTTAAATGTACTCAGTGAAGTACATAGAGCAGAAATGGTTGTTATTATTTCCATTTTTCAGGTGGGAATGCTAAAGCTAATCAATTATTCACAACCAGAAAGTTTCAGTATTTAAAAATGAGATTTCTCACCCAAAAATGACAATGTCAAACCCTCAAAAACATGGAAATACCTGTTTGTAAATCATTACTCTAGGTCCCACTCTGTAGGATGAGAAAATTCTTAACATTAAAGAAATTCTTAACATTAAAAAAAACTACTTCAAAATTGTCTTCTTTTTTTAAATATCTATTCACATCTTTCTGGAAGAAAGTGTGTGTGTGTTTTTTTTTGTTTGTTTGTTTTTAATTAAGTGAAATTTACACAACAAAAATTATACATTTTAAAGTGAGAAATTCAATGGAATTTAGTATATTTACAGTGTTATGACACCACCAGAGTCCAAAATATTTTTATCATCCAAAAATATGATTATGTGCCCATTCAGCAACTACTCTCCTTCCCCCACTTTCTTCAGCCCCTGGCAACCACCAAGTGGTGAAATCTCTAAGGATTTACTTACCTTGGATATTTCATATATGAACTTTGGTGTCTGCCTTGTTTCAAAACATAATGTTTTTGAGGCTCACCATGATGTAGTTTATTTCAGAACTATATTCTTTTTATGGTAGAATAATAGTCAAATATATATCTCTCTATATATAAAAGGCTAATATGCAACGTGTCCCCTCGGGAGTTTGATCAGGAGATGGGGATTCAATGGTTCGCTATGATGTGTGCTGATCATTAGGGGGTGGTACAGAACATGGCGGGTGACCAGCGGCGGTGATGGGGCACTGAGGGAGCAAGGGAAGGAGGAGATGGGGAGGCGGGGAGGCGGGGAACCTGATTGGCCCTGATCACCAGCCAGGCCTAGGGACCCTACCCATATACTATATATATATATATATCACAATTTTTAAAAATCCATGTGTTGGCTCGTGGACATTTGAGTTTTATTCACCTTTTACCTATTGTGAATAGTGCTATGAATATTTATTTCAACCTTTATGTATCTTTGAGTCTAAGGTGTTCCTCTTGCAGTCAGGATATAGTTGGGTCTTGTAGTTTTTAATCTATCCTGCTAGCCTCTGCCTTTTGATTGGATAGTTTACTGCATTCATATTTAAGATTACTATGGATATAGTTAGACTTAGTCTGCCAATTTAACTTTTTATTCTCTGTGTGCCTCATGTCTTTTTTTTGTTACTCTTTTATTTCTTTTTTGCATTAAGTGAATATTTTCTAGTATAACATTTTAATTCTTTTAATGGTTTTTCAGTATATTTCTGAATTATTTTCTTAGTATTTGTTGTTGTGTTAATAATATACATTTTAACTTATCAGAATCAACATCAGGGTTACACTAATTTAATTTCAGTAAAATCTAGAACTGTTACTATTATAGAATATTCCTTCTATCCCCTTTTAAGAGGAGCATCCTGGTCACACAGCTACATAACGTCATCAAGGATGGTCAAGAGAAGGTCCTATGATGATCCAATGAGACATTGTCATCTTACTTTACTTCTTAAAATTCAACACCTGAGCTTTCTAGTAGCTACTTTCTGTTGCTTCCAATATCACTTTTATGCTATTTTCCCCAGATTTACTGAGATATAATGGACATACACCAGTGTATAAGATTAAGGTATACAGAATGGTTTGACTTACATATATTACAAAGTGATTACCACAATAAATTTAATTAGCATCCATCATCTCATGTCAATATTGTCAATATTTTTCACCAAGTTTCCAGCCATTATTTTACAAATGTTTTCTGCTGCTTTCTCACTGCTGCTTCCGGTACTCACATTGTGCATATATGTTTGTATACTTACTGGTGTTCCACATTTCCCTGAGGCTCTGTTCTTCAGTTTCTTTGCCCTGAGGGATCAACAGCTTTTATCAGAAATAATGATATGTTAAAAATTAGCTAACTGCTGAATAAACATTCAGAAAAATAATTTATTTGCAAACAAATTTCTTGTTACACCAACTAAATTTTCTTTTTCTTATCTCAAACTCCTCTGGATTAAGGACACCTGCTGGCAAATAAATTCACAACTCCTTAAAACATCACTTACTGCAATTGTTATTTCATGCCAATCTTGAAGTCACAATCTCTCCTTTGGGTATAATCTTATGGGTATTGCACATTCTGAAACCCTACTGGGAATTATTTTTGCAGAAGAAAAAGTATTAAGTAGGCTGCTTCAAATTGTTCAGAAAAGCATCTGTTACCAAGGCTGAGGCAGCCTCCTCATTGTTGCAGAGTCATGGGGAAATGGGTGGACAGTCAAATTTGTTTATCTCTATCAGCTGGAAAATCATATTTTATTTGAAATCTTTTTTAGTTTTGGACTATTACAGTGATCGCTAAAAACAGAAAATGCCCACAATAGACCTAAGCTGAGCTTATGCCTACAGTTATGCTATACTTTGCTGATGATGCAGTCCCATTGAGCACACATCAATGTTACGTCTGGCACTCCAGCTTCTGTATCTGTCTGGCTCTGATGTAGAGTAGAGACCACAATGTCATGGGTGGGCCCTGAATTAGAAATACAGTGATTCTAAAGAAAATCCTGACCACCAAAGGAAAAAGAAGAGAAATGATTAAAGCTCTTTAAATACTCAAGTTGAGAGTCTTGAATAATGATGATAATAAGGTGGGGAGGAAGTGGGAAGATTAGTGAGGAGAGGGAAAGGAAATCAATGGAGGGAAGAGAAATGACATGATCTACTGCTTTAGTAGCAGAACTGGGAACTACTTAGGACTGTCATTGCTCTGATCATAAAACCCCAAAGGTTCTTCAACTATTCTGCAAAGACATCCACAGCTCTCAATCCCATTCTGGGTGTTTCTCAGGATGACCAGGATCCCCTCTCTGAACCACAGGGCCTCAGGTCAAAGGAAATAAATGCCACAGGAAGATAAACTTACAATTCTACCCCCTTTCCTCTAGTTCAGTCAATACTAGAAACCATTTTTGTTCCCACATATTACCTGGATAAAAACTAAGTGCCTACTGATTGGAGGCCAGGAATTAGTGTTATTATTTAGTCTAGCTGTAGTGTCTACTCCTACTGCTCCAGGCTCCAAGGTGTTGTTGCTTTAAAGGAAAAGGGATAAAGAAAAGGGCTATGAGAGAAAACCCTATCTATGCAAAACTGTTTTCAGGACCATGGACAGCTCTGTCCCTGGAACAGTAGTCCAGAGTGCAGGCTGATAGCTGGTGTGTGTTGTGGGGCAGAGGGTTGGGAGTGAAGGCCTGGGTGAGGGGACTGGGGGAATAGAGCAAAAGCAAACAAATCTCATGGACATGGACAACAGTGTAATGATTGCCAGGGGGAGGGTGGTGGGAGAAGATATGGGGGTGGTTAATCTTAATAAAAGGAGACTTGACTTGGGGTAGTGAATACACAATACAATGTATAGATGATGTGTTGTGGGACTTTGCCTCTGAAACTTGCATAATTTTGTTAATCAGTGTCACCCCAATAAATTTAATTAACATGAAAACTATTTACAAAAGTTATTTAGCAATTTCCTTAAAATGCATAAAAATCATTTAACTTATGCATTCAGGGACTCTTTTCATGGTCATATGTTCAGGAAACACATCAGTAGTGTGAGAAAGTTGGGTACCTATGTAAAAAATCTTATTAACTTACTGTAAATGACTTTTGAATAAAGTATTATTATTTTTGCAATATAAGTTAATTGTCTCCATGTCCACATTAGTCATATAACTTGCTTTATATAAATGAATGTGCACCTATAATCTATACACATGTGTTCAATTATTGTAATTGCTAGAACACTAATGGAGCACTAGGGCCTTGACATGCTCTGGCCCTGTTTCTAATGTTAGCTTCACATTAACTATTTAAAAATAGAGGTTATAGAATAGCATCCTTCACCAACTTAGGCCAGAAATTTGAGATTTACTCCTGGGGCCAAGCATGTTTGTACAAGTACCACAGGAGTTTCTGAAAAGCACCTATCTACCCAGTTATTTGTTAATAACTTCTACTTGATTTTAATTTCAGACATGGCTATTGGTCATGTTATCTGTTAAAGCAAAAGAATATGGATGTCAAACAAAGAACAATGGATCAGGGAAAAGAAGTCTTGGGTTTTAATCATGGAACTGGTACTAAATAGCACTGGAAAGTCACTTCACTTCACTTCTTGGACATCAATCTCCTGAAGTGGAATATTTTAGATTAAATTTCTAAGTTTTCTTCCAGCTGAAAATTGGCTTTGTGTGTGTCTTTTATGGTAGCCAAATAAGTCATCTAAAAATTAATCACACTCATAGTTTTAAATGATTCTACCATCAACTGGAGTTTCAACAACACTTCAGTGTCCTGTAGCTAATTTAATGTTTCAATTTTAATGTGAGTTATTATCATTATCTTCCATTCAGATAGTTATTTTTCCTATAATGAAAACCTAGTCCCAGTTAATAACTTCTATACACAGAAAAGGTAAGAAGAAACTTTTGTATTCAACCTAAGAATTAAACCTGCAAAAAAAATTATATAAACTAGACAAAAACTTACCAAAAAAAAAAGACAATCAAATTTTCCAAAAGTGTTTATCTTACAGCATTTATATTAAAAGAATTGTTTAGCCTGTCTTCTGACATTGCGACTCTCCTTCTCCTTTCACTTTCTCCAAAAATTTATCTGTTAAAATCAGTTCAGTCTTTGAGTGTATTGCCGAAAAGCCAATGGAAAAGAGCTAATTGATTTGGCATTAGACTCTGTTCTAGTTTTCTCAAAAAAGATTAAATGTAGCAACAGATAAGACACTTGGGGACAGATGTCACAGCACCTCCTCCTTATGAATGCATAGCAGAAGGGTTTGCTGTGGCATACATCACATTTTAGCACAAGCTCTTTTTGAAGCTTCTACATGAAGGTGACAAAGGTCTTCCTAACAGGAAAAAGGGGGAGTCAAATTTGCTTATATGGAATCCAGAGGAAGAGTTTGTACCGGGAAATTGGTTGGAAAACTTGCACATAGTACGTCCTCAATAAATGGCTGTAGCATTACAAAATCCTACTCAAACTGAAACATGATTTGATATGCAAAGTTAACAGTTTACAAATTATACTAAGACTTGCCGAACATCCTATCTAATAATAGACAAACATGGTAATGGACCGTACCTTCGCTATGCCTCCCATTGGCTAATCAGCGTGATATGCAAATTAACCGCCAACAAAGATGGCGTCTAATTTGCATACTGCAGGCAGGGCGGGACAGTGCCATCCCGCCTGCCTCGCTACCATCTGGGCCTGCTATTTGCCACCCGGGGCAGTGGAGCGGGACAGTGCCATCCCGCCTGCCCTGCCACCATCTGGGCCTGCTATCTGCGACCCGGAGTGGCGGGCGTCCCCTGTGCGACCCAACCCGGGGGGCTGGGCTTCTGCAGCAGCGATCGGCTGGCCCACCCAGCCACCATCTGGGCATCCTGTGTGCGACCCGACCAGGGGCAGCCGAGCGGGGCAGCAAAGGCTTGAAGGCAGCTCTGGCTGGAGCAGCGAAGGCTTGAAGGCAGCTCTGGCTGGAGCAGTGAAGGCTTGAAGGCGACTCCGGCCGGAGGGAATGCCAGGATCCCGGGTTCTGGAGGAAAACCGGTGCCAGCAGCCAGGGGAAGGGAAGGCCTATTGCAGGAATCTTTTCGTGCAACAGGCCTCTAGTTGAAAGATAATATTCATGCTGTTGAAAAAACCTGGAGTTCCCTCACCATTTCCTGATGAAACTTGGAGGTTTTGTTCATTTTGTTCATTTCCATCCCTGTTTTAGTGTTATATAAGTTTGTCCCATGTCCTATTATACCAAAACTAATCATGAGCCATCCTGCTGCCACATCATGTTCTTCAATATGGGAATAAGTTCAAACGACATGATATAGCACCACACTGGAAACAGTTTAATTATTAAAATAATATCTTACAGCTGCACCACCTTTTCCATTCTGAAAGGCTATCACTTTAACGGACTAATTTTTATAAGCCCTGAGAACACCATTATGACACCTGCTAAGATTTTATTTTCATTGTTACTAAAATCACTGTGAAAGCACTTCCACAGATTTATAGACAAAGTCCCAACCTTAAGAATATTAGAGTAGAATAGCATATATTTTCAAAGATTTCTTTTTTATATTATCTTTGCTCCACACATTTAGTTTTATTTTACTCAGCATAGTCATATATCTTCATTAGCTTGTTTGTCCATAGGTTTCCATATTAAATGCAATTACTTAAAAGGAATCAATAACACAGCTAGGACAGTTCAGACCATGGCTGGTTCCTAAAATAAGTCTCATTTTTTTCTATCAGAGTAATGTTTAGTCAAGTTTGACGAATATTTTAAGAGGCCCTAAATCAGATTAAGTGTTGGCTCTCAGGTCTTGATATCTCGGAATTCTGCCAGATAGCAATCTCTTTGATTGAGTCATTTTGCATTAGGAGAGCTTGTTCCAGTGATGCCCAAATGACTCATAGCTTCTAATTCTCTTAAAAAGAGCCCTGAGACCTGCAATGTTAATTACATTATGGGGCACAGTGGAGAAGTGTTTAATGGAGATGAATCCAAATTATGCATCTCAAGCTCCTGCTGCAGAGTCATTTTGGAGTGAGGATTTATCCTTACAGAAAAGGCATCTTGGTCTCATGGTACCAGATAGTAGTTTTCACTTAGCAAATACACCTTTAACAAAGAAATACTAGCTAACATGACCAGAATAATTAGAACAGATGTAATTTGCCCTCATCTCGCCCAGGCTACAGTAGAAAACAACTGTGTAAGGCAGCAGCTGTGGGTACTTACATGGAATATCAGGTATAGATTTCATCCCCAAAGGAACATCTGTCTGTAGGAAATAGCCCTGTCCCTGAATATGAATGATAAATCTGGGGGGAGCCTGCTCCAGACATGTGTTTGATGAAAGGAGGTTTTGTTATGCTTTAACCAGCAGACACTGCTCACATCAATCAGGTACTGTTGAATTTCTGTTTCCTTAAATGAATGAAACAAAGGAGTTGGTTTGGTGAACTTTGCCTGGAAGTCCTGAGCTTTACCCAGTAGAAAATCTCTTCCACTTCTCCTTTATGCATCTGCTTTGGCAGTACATGTGTCTTTGCTGAAATAAAAGGAATCAGACTGTATCAATCCAAGACCCATATTCCTAGTTGCTGGGTAGGTTGTACAGGTATATCGGGCTTTATTCTCCACTTACCCAGAGCATGTTTGGGTCATGAGCAGTCAAATACCTTAAGAGGGTTTTGTCTTTTTCTAGACTAGAAAGAGTTTATTCAGCTTAGCTCTGTTAAATAATGGGGACAACCCCTATCAGCCACTCTGAGTTCTAGGAGCATATTAGAGACAGGAGACAATGTGAATCAGTACCACCAATGAATCTGCAGCCTTATAACGCAAAAGACCACCTGTCCTCAGTCCTAACCTGTGAAACCAGAGCCAGGATGTTGAAATCTGTTGAGATGACAGCTGTGAGGCAATGGCCCACACCCAGGACCTTCTGAGTAACAACAAAGAGGGAGGATCTTTTTCCGGAGACAGGGAGGCTAACTGCATATGAGAGAAAATTGCAGCCTCTGAGACAGGTAGAGAAAGGAGAAAAGCAGAAAGGAAAATTAATGGTGAAATTGAAACAATGGGGTTGAAAAAAAGAGTGCCTAGGAATTCTAAGCCTCTTCTAAGCCTGTTCTGTCAGGTTCCCCCAGCCCTGGGGAGAGTCTTAATGGTTTGATTTCATTTTATCTAAACTGCACTAACAGTTCATATATTTTTAAAATAATAGAGTTAAAACAAAAGTACTCCTTAAGTGTCCTCCTCAAATTCCAGGAACCTTCCCAGGGGTCACCATTGTGATCAGGTTAGTATCTTTCCAGGCCTCTGCAGATGCCTGAGAGAGTGGGGTCCAAACCCAGCTGCATTCACACATTGAGATCAGGGTGACATTGCAGCTGCCCAGAGGAAGTGATCCTTTTTCTAATTTATCAAAACTAGCAGTGGTTTGATACTCTTCCAACATCTTTGCTGTACATTTATATACATATATTTAGATGAACCACTCAGTTTTGCTTTATAATTTTTTTATTGATTTAGAGAGAGAAATGGGGGAGAGAGGAAGAAAGAGGGAGAGAGAGAGGCAGAACAGAGAGAGAGAGAGAGAGAGAGAGAAGGATGTGAGAGACAACCATCGATTGATTGGTTGCTTCCTGTAAGTGCCCCGACCTGGGATGGAACCTGAAACTTGGATATGTGCCCTGACCAGGAATTGACCCACAACATTTCAGTACACAGGACGACACTCTAACCAACAGAGCCACACTGGCCAGGGCTAGTTTTGCTTTTTTAAATAAAATTACACATGTTGTTTTGTAATTTCCTTTTTACACTCAAAAATATATCTTGGAAGCTTGTCCATGTCAATGAAACATAGGTTTACCTCATCCTTTCTTTATTTGCATTTTTTGCATCTACTCATAACCAAGATTCCAAAAATACAATTTTGGCCATTTGCAATATTTTGCTACACTTCATATGGTTAAACATCTTTTGCCATGAAACCGTCTCCAGGAGGTGGTTGGGAGGAAAGGCTGATGTGGTATCAGTTCAAAGGCACACCTCCAGGCCTTCCTGGTACACTGCCAGCAGTGTAGGCGGGGCTTCTGTGCAGGCGAGGGAGGCCTTGCACTGGGCTCCACACCTAAGAAGCCCTTCTGGGAGACAAAACCAATAGGAAATAGGTGTGTTAGAGGACTCTGGGGCATTGGTCACTGGACCCAGTGCTCTGTTGGCGTCATTATCCATAACAGAGCAGTCCACTCAGTTGACTGATGCTGCTGCTGTGTGCTATGTCCCCACACTGAGGCTTGTTGAGGTGCCAGGGCCACCACCAGCACAAATACCACCCACAGTACAAGAATGGTCTGAATGGGAAGGCAGGAAAAGAGAGGACTTGAACTTGCCGAAAGGTCTCAGGTAAGGAAAGTCAGAGTCCTTAGTACCGTCCTTTCCCAGGAACACCAAGAACCATGTTCTTGCTTCTCTTCATGCTCCCAGACACACTCACAAAGTAACAAGGTGTGCACAACATATACTCATGGCAGCTTAGGAACATTTTGCAATATTTTAAAAAGTAATATAATTGGTGAAAATTATATTACATATACATGAATATATGCAGCTCTAGATACATTATGCAATGAATAATATTGATTCTTTGTATTGCCAACTAAAGGAGCATTGAACACTAATGTGGTTAGTTTACTTCTATGTAGCATATCTATATATATATAAAAAGCCAGCGACTGGAACACTGGAATGACCAGTTGCTATGATGCCCACTGCGGCCAGCCAACCAGTCTGATCAGGGGCGGGGCCAGCTGGCCAACATCCCATGTCCCCTCCCCCCCACCAGCCTGGCCCCAATTGGGCCCCCAACGGAGTGGGCAGGCTGGACCCCGCCCAAGCATGAATTCATGCACCAGGCCTCTAATCTATAATAAAAAAAGCATAATATGCTAATTAGATCATACATCCTTTTGGATGAAGCTGGGGCTGCAAGGGAAGCCCAGGTCCCAGGTGCCTGCTGGCGGCTGTAGGGAAGCCCAGCTCCTGGTGCCAGGGGCCAGAAGGAAGCCCGGGTCCTGGGTGCCAGAAGGAAGCCAGTATCGGCACCTGGGGGAAGGAAGGCCAACTCTTGCATGAATTTCATGCATCAGGCCTCTAGTAGTCCTATAAAAATCTTATAAACTAATGGTATTTAATTAAATTTTTCAAATAATTACATATAAGATTTCTAAAATAATTTTATTTAAAAGGTTAGTAGATGTTAATTGTATTTACACTCCACTTTTTAATTGTGTGTGTGTGTGTGTGTGTGTGTGTGTGTGTGTGTGTCTAGATACCACAGTAATATCAGTGAGCCTCCAGTTTCTCCTTTGGCAAAATAGAGAGCTCACCCCCATGACCTGGGATGGAGCTGGTGAGTACTTAATCTAGCAGTTCTCAAAGTGTGGTCAGCAGAACCCTCAAGGTCTGTGCCATCCACAATATATATTTTATTGTTTGAAGTATTACAAATAGTAGAACATATGTCTCCTTTATCCTCCATTTACTTCCCCCGGGCTCCCCTACCCTCCACCCCCTGGCACATGCCCTCACCCCCTAGTGTCTGTGTCCATTGGTTATGCTTATAAGCATGCATATAAGTCCTTTGGTTGATCTTTTACCTCCACCCCCCAAACCTCCCCTGCCTTCCCACAGAAGTTTGACACTCTGTTCAATGCTTCTTTGTCTCTGTATCTATTTTTGTTCATCAGTTTATGATGTTCTTTATATTCCACAAATGAGTGAGATCATGTGGTATTCATCTTTCTCTGACGGGCTTATTTAGCTTAGCATAATGCTCTCCAATTCCACCAATGCTGTTGCAAATGGTAAGAATTCCTTCTTTTTTACTGCAGCGTAGTATTCCATTGTGTAGATGTTCCACAATTTTCTAACCCACTCATCTGCTGATGGGCACTTAGGCTGTTTCCAAATCTTAGCTAATGTAAATTGTGCCACTATGAACATAAGGGTGCATATATACTTTCTGATTGGAGTTTCTGTTTTCTTGGGATATATTCCTAGAAGTGGAATTACTGAGTCAAATGGCAGTTCCATTTTTAATTTTTGAGGAAATGCCATACTGTTTTCCACAGTGGCTGCACCAGTCTGCATTCCCACCAGCAGTGCACGAGGGTTCATTTTTCTCCACATCCTCTCCAGCACTTGTCGTTTGTTGATTTGTTGATGATAGCCATTCTGACAGGTGTGAGATGGTACCTCATTGTTGTTTTGATTTGCATCTCTCGGATGATTAGTGACTTTGAGCATGTTTTCATATGTCTCTTGGCTTTCTGAATGTCCTCTTTTGAAAGGTGTCTATTTAGATCCTTTGCCCATTTTTTGATTGGATTGTTTATCTTCCTTTTGTTAAGTTGTATGAGTTCCCTATAAATGTTGGAGATTAGGCCCTTATCAGATATAATGTTGGCAAATATGTTCTCCCATGTAGTGGGCTTTCTTGTTGTTTTGTTGATGGTTTCTTTTGCTGTGCAGAAACTTTTTATTTTGATGTAGTCCCATTTGTTCATTTTCTCTTTAGTTTCAACTGCCCTAGGAGCTGTATCAGTGAAGAAATTGCTTTGGCATATGTCTGAGATTTTGTTGCCTTTGAATACTTCTAGAATTTTTATGGTTTCCTGTCGTACATTTAAGTCCTTTATCCATTTTGAGTTTATTCTTGTGTATGGTGTAAGTTGGTGGTCTAGTTTCATTTTCTTGCATATATCTGTCCAATTTTCCCAACACCATTTATTGAAGAGACTATCTTGGCTCCATTGAATGTTCTTTCCTCCTTTGTCAAATATTAATTGAGCATATTGGTTCGGGCTAATTTCTGGACTCTCTATTCTATTCCACTGATCTATATGTCTGTTCTTGTGCCAGTACCAGGCAGTTTTGAGAACAGTGGCTTTGTAATACAGCTTGATATCTGGCATTGAGATCCCACCTACTTTGTTCTTTCTCAGGATCGCTGCAGCTATTCGGGGTCTTTTTTTATTCCAGATGAATTTTTGGAGAGTTCGTTCTAGATCTTTGAAGTAGGCCATTGGTATTTTAATGGGAAGTGCGTTGAATTTATAGATTGCTTTGGGTAGTATGGACATTTTAATGATGTTGATTCTACCAATCCAAGAACATGGTATGTTCTTCCATCTCTTTATGTCTTCCTCTATCTCTTTTTTCAACGTCCTGTAGTTTTCTGAGTAGAGGTCTTTTACCTCTTTAGTTAAGTTTATTCCTAGGTAGCTTAATTTTTTTGGTGCTGTTCTGTTCCATTGGTCCATATGTCTGTTCTTGTGCCAGTACCAGACAATTTTGAGAACCGTGGCTTTGTAATATAGCTTGATATCTGGTATCGTGATCCCTCCAACCTTGTTCTTATTTCTCAAGATTGCTGCAGCTATCTGGGGTCTTTTTTTATGTCAGATGAATTTTTGGAGAGCTTGTTCTAGGTCTTTGAAGTATGTTGTTGGTATTTTAATGGGGATTGCATTGAATTTATTGATTGCTTTGGGTAGTATGGACATTTTAATGATGTTGATTCTACCAATCCATGAACGTTGTATATTCTTCCATTGTTTTTTGTCTTCCTCTATCTCTTTTTTCAGTGTCCTGTAATTTTCTGATTACAGGTCCTTTACCACCTTGGTTAAATTGATTCCTAGGTGTCTTACTTTTTTTGTTTCAGTGGTAAATGGGATTGTCTTTTTAGTTTCTCTTTCTGTGAATTCATTATTGGTCTATAAAAAAGCCATAGATTTCTGGGTGTTAATTTTGTATCTTGCTACATTGCTGAATTCATTTATTAATTCTAGTAATTTTTGATGGAATCTTTACAAGTTTCTATATACAATATCATGTCATCTGTGAATAATGACAATTTCACTTCTTCTTTTCCAATTTGGATGCCTTTTAATTCTTCGTCTTGTCTGATTGCTATAGCTAGCACTTTCAGTACTATGTAGAACAGGAGTGGTGAAAGTGAACATTCCTGTCTTGTTCCTGTTCTTAGGGGAAATGGTTTTAGTTTTTTCCCATTGAGGATGATGTTGGTTGTAGGTTTGCAATATATGGCTTTTATTATGTTGAAATATGATCCTTTTATTCCCACCTTGCTGAGAGTTTTTATCAAGAAAGGGTGTTGGATTTTGTCAAATGCTTTTTCTGCATCTATTGATATGATTATATGGTTTTTATCTCTCAATTTGTTTATGTGGTGTATCACATTTATTCATTTGCAGATATTGTACCATCCTTGCATGCCAGGAATAAATCCCACTTAGTCATGGTGTATGATCTTTCTAATGTATTGCTGGATCTGATTTCCTAGCATTTTGTTGAGAATTTTGGCATCTATGTTCATGAGGGATATTGGCCTGTAATTCTCTATCTTTGAATTGTCTTTATCTGGTTTTGGGACTTTGGTAATGATGGCTTCATAGAAAAAGCTTGGAAGTGCGCCTTCCTCTTGAAATTCTTGGAATAGTCTCAGGAGGATAGGTTTTATTTCTTCTTTGAATGTTTGATTAAAATTCCCTGTCAAGCCGTCTGGTCCAGGACTTTTGTTTGTTGGAAGTTTTTTGATTACTGCTTCAATTTCCTCCATAGTTATTGGCCTATTCAGAATTTTTTGTTCCCGATTTAGTTTTGGAAGGTCATATTTTTCTAAGAATATGTCCGTTTCTTCTAGGTTGACCAGTTTGTTGGAATTGAGTTGCTCATAGTGTTTTTTTACAATTCTTCATATGTCTGTGGGCTCTATTGTTATTTCTCCTCTTTCATTTCTGATTTTGTTTGTATGGGTTCTCTTTATTTGCTTCCTGGTGAGACCTGCTAGAGGTTCATAAATTCATAAATCTTGTTTATCCTTTCAAAGAACCAGCTCTTGGTTTCATTGATTTTTGTATCTTTTTTTTGTCTCTATGTCATTTATTTCTGCTCTGATCTTTATTATTTCCTTCCTTTTGCTCACTCTGAGCTTTTCTTGTTGCACTCTTTCTAAATCTTCAAGTTGCAGAATTAGATGGTTTATTACCAATTTTTCTTGTTTTTTTAAGGTAGGCCTGTAATGCTATGAACTTCTCTCTTAGAACTGCTTTCACTGTGTCCCTTAGATTTTGGATTGTTGTGTTTTTATTGTCATTTGTTTCCAGGATTTTTTAAAAAAATTTCTTCTTTGATCTTTTTGGTAACCCACTCATTGTTTAATCGTATGCTATTCAGCCTCCAAGTGTTTGAATTTTTGTGATTGTTTTTATTGTAGTTGATTTCTAATTTTATGCCATTGTGATCTGAGAAGATGCTTGATGATTTTAATTTTCTTGAATTTGGAGAGACTTTGCCTGTGTCCCAATATGTGGTCTATCTTTGAAAAAGTCCCATGTGCACTTGTATATTCTGTAGCTTTGGGGTGGGATGATCTGAAGATGTCGATTAAATTCATATGATCTAGTGAGTCATTTAGGATTGCTATTTCTTTGCTGATTATTTGTCTAGAACACTGGTTGGCAAACTACGGCTTGTGAGCCACATGCATCTCTTTGGCCCCTTGAGTGTGGCTCTTCCCCAAAATACCACATGCAGGCATGCACATACAGTGCTATTGAAACTTCGTGGCCCATGTGTAGAAGTCGGTATTTTGTGGAAGAGCCACACTCAAGGGGCCAAAAAAGAGCCGCTGGCTTGCGAGCCACAGTTTGCCGACCACTAGTCTAGAAGATTTATCCAGTGTTGTCAGTGGGGTATTAAAGTCCCCTACTATGATCATATTGCTGTCGATCTCTCTCTTGATATCTTCCAGAAGTGTTTTTATCTATTTGAGTGCTCCTGCATTGGTTACATATATGCTTATCAAAGTTATATCCTCTTGTTGTATTGATACCTTAAGAATTATGAAATGGCCTTCCTTATCTCTTGTTATGGCCTTCAATTTGAGTCTATTTTGTCAGATATAAGCATTGCTACCCTAGCTTTTTTTTTTTTCATTTCCCTGAAAGATATTTTTCCATCCTTTCACTTTCAGTCTATGTGAGTCCCTTGTTCTGAGGTGGGTCTCTTGTAGACAGCATATATATGGGTCATGTTTTATTATCCATTCAGTCACTTGTTGTCTTTTGATTTGAGCATTTAATCCATTTACATTTAATGTTATTATTGATAGGTACTTGTTTGTAGCCATTTATATTGTTTACTAGAGGCCTGGTGCATGATATTCATGCATGGGTGGGATCCCTAGGCCTGGACAGTGATCAGGGCTGATTGGGGCCAGGTCAATCAAGGCCGGGCTGGAGAGGAGGCAATGGTCGCTGGGCCAGGTGTAGATGGAACAGACACTGGATGCTGACGCCACCATCATCGGCACTCTGCCACTGCATGGTTCTCTGCCTCCCCCCTCATCCTCCTCTCCCCACCAAACCACTCCTGGCGTGTGGGTGGTGGGCCAATTGGGCCTGCTGACTTGGGAGAGGGACGGGGCACAGGAGGTTGGCTGCCAGCCTCAAGGAGGGAGCCAGCCCTCAGCCCCACTGGGAATGGGGTCACATCTGCCACCATCCACCCCCGGTTCCCCATCCCAGCCCAGGTTCCAGCTCAGATCAGGTGATCAGGGCCTGCCTGCAGCGGGTAAGGGGGAGGCCCGCAGGAGGTTGGCCGGCCAGGAAATGTTGGCCGTGGCAGCACACTGACCACCAGGTAACAGCTCCTGTGTTGAGCTTCTGCTCCCTGGTGGTCAGTGCACATCATAGCGACTGGTTGTTCTGTTCATTCTGGTCATTCCAGTCATTCCGGACACTTAGG
>NW_005353752.1:1222644-1239676 GCF_000412655.1 Myotis brandtii
ATATATATATATGCCTGTGTTCCTTCTTCCCTTCCTATTTCTTCTTTTTACAACATTTCCTTTAGCATTTATTGCATTGCTGGCTTGGTAGTGATAAACTCCCTTCGCTTTTATTTTTTGTCTGCAAAGCTCCTGATTTCCCCTTCAATTTTGATTGATAGTCTTGCTGAATAGAGTATTCTTGGATTCAGTCTTTGCTTTGCATCACTTTGTATACCTCCTACCATTCCCTTCTGGCCTGACATTTTGCTGTTGAGAAATAATTTGATAATCTGATGGGAGATCCTTTGTAGATAACTCTCTGTCTCTCTCTTGCAGCCTTTAAGCTTATTTCTTTGTCGTTAACATTTGCCATTGTAATTACAAGGTGTCTTAGTGTGGGTTTCTAGGCTTCATCTTGTTTGGGACTGTCTGTGCTTGTGTGACTTTTTTCTTGCCCATATCAGGGAGGTTTTGTGTCATTATTTCTTCAAATAGGTTCTTTAATCCTTGCTGCTCTTCTTGTCCTCCTGGCACCCTTATTATACATATGTTACTTCATTTTATGTTTCGTTGTCTCCCCATTTTTGCTATCACCAGAAGATCCAATCATCAAGTTGTGGGGACCTGAGCTGCATGCAGTGGGTGCATTGCACAACCCAAGCATCCCTGAAAAGCTCAGGCACCAAGACACTTGGCTGCCTTGGGTCAGCAGTACCCATGCACACCGAGAATCAGAGTCCCCACATGCGTGCACTGACAATCTGAGTCACTGGTGCTCAGTGCAGCCTCACATGCATGCTGAGAATTAGTGTCCACTTTTTAATTTTTTAACTATTTTGAGCACTTGAAAATACACTTTTTGGTAGTATACATTAAAATGTTAATTTTTACATTTAATTAACATTTTTATGAAAACATATTCAAGTTTATATACTTTTAACCCAATTATATTTTACTCTTTAACATATTAAATCAATAATTTAAATGAAATCTTAATTACAACATAGTGTTCCTGTAAAATATCAAGATAAATAAAATGTTATTTTATTACACATCTGAACATTGCTGGTGCATCAACAGAACACTCAGGGATGTGTCATAAACAAGAGTTAAATTCAACTCTCTGCTATTTTTCAGACCTTATTTTTTTTAAAAAATATTTTTATTGATTTCAGAGAAAAAGTGAGAGGGATAGAGAGATAGAAACATCAATGATGAGAGAGAATCATTGATCTGCTGCCTCCTGCACACCCCCTGTTGGGGATCAAGACCATAACCCAGGCATATGCCATGACTGGAAATCAAACCACCATGACCTCCTGGTTCATATGACTACACTCAACCACTGAGCCACACCAGCTGAGCCAGACTTTCAGTTATATACGTATACATCATATTATTAAAATATGATTTAGAAAGGTAGAAAATTATACATGTTTGCCTACATAGGCATATATACACATATATATGCTTATCAGCTTTATTTGTAACCTTTAAATGCTTACACACATGTGATGTGAGCTTCCACTTATATACTTAGTTTATGCCCTACAAGTAGACTGGGTCACTCAGCACTGGCCATTTCCTATGTTATGTTTTGTTTTATTTTGTATCTCACCTATTTTCAAAAATTTCAGCG
This sequence comes from Myotis brandtii, assembly GCF_000412655.1. NCBI lineage: Eukaryota > Metazoa > Chordata > Mammalia > Chiroptera > Vespertilionidae > Myotis > Myotis brandtii. The sequence goes on from NW_005353752.1 coordinate 1,224,266, forward strand.
ATAATTTGCAATAAAAATATGCCCATGAATATATAGTTTAATCAAATCTAACATCATCAGAAATTATACAGTACATTTGCTAATAAACCTACTGTGAAAAAATATTATAATATGAAATTATACTAAAATATAAAATTGCTAGAAAGTCAAGCTCAAAAAAAGAAAGAAAAATATGAGGATTCCAACAAATTTTTGAGGTTGGGCTTCCTTTTAGCCTGAGCCCACATGGAAGCAATCAGTTATATATTTCTCTTCAAATGAAAGTAAAAAACACAAAAATTTCTCAAAAAAAGCAAAATTCTAAAAGAAGTTTCTTGTGTTTAAGTCTATGGCAACATTTTTATAGTGAATGCAATAAAATATATATGAAATTTTTGGCATATACTTACAATAACAGTTGAAATAAATTAAAATGTAAAATATAAATTAATTAAAATTATTATTTTATCTGGCAGGTGACCTTCTGGCGATTCAACCAAAACATGACCCAGTTTCTTTTTAGAAAAAGCCTGGAGTCTGCCATCGCCCACGAGTTTGATGATAGCCTTCTGCATGTCTGATGAGTAGGGGTTATAATGATGTAACTATTGCTTCTGGCTGTTCTTGATTGTCGCATGCAGATAACAGGACTTGACACGTGTACGGACCTTTCTCCACAAATACCTGTGAGCTGAATAAATCAGTCCCTCCAGGACATCAGTCCACATCGGGTGGACTGTGTTGTAACTGAATGTGCTGTAAGCTGAAGGCCATGGAGGTCTCCTTGCTGGTCTCCTTGCTTGTCTACTTTATCACAACCTGGGATCCTGGGAATATCACTGGCTTGTCTGGAAGATAGTGTTCCACCAATTTTTGAGTCATTGCTTTTCTTTTTCAATTTCCTTTAGAGCTTTTGATCTGGGTCCTGGAGCTGAATATTTTTGTGATAAATTTAACTTAATTAAACCAGTGTATGAGCTAAGTTAAATTAAAAGAGCATTTAGTTGCCAGCAAGTCCATTTAGAGATTTAAAAATATTTACCTCTTGCTAAATATGGAAGACCTTGCATATTTGGTCAGAAAGATAATGTTTTCTCAGAGTTGTAATCAGGGTCAACTGGAATAGTTTCCATGGTATGAAATACAATTTAATGTTATTACAAAAGAGAAAATTATTTGGCATTTATCATTCCATCCCTTGCTGCCTCAAAGAAAGAAATGTATTTTCCAGACTTTGACTCATCACACAGCCAAGTTAATCTTCATAAACTTTCTGACAACAAACAGCATCCTCTCTCTACAGGGCCAGCTAAGCTGCACACTTTGGACATTTTGATTGAAGTGCTGCCTTTTTATACATCTCACTTTTCATGGACAGCAAATATAAGAATTCATTTTGAGATCAAAATAGAACAATTTAATGGTGGACCTGACATTACCATTGTCGGTAACTGTCAAAACAAACATTGATGGGATGACAGATCATCTTGTTAAAGAGCTTTGCTTCAGTGGTTTGAAAGATACAAGCAATTTAGTCAGATTGGCCACGAGTTCCTTGTGGTACTAGGTACTCATTTCAAACAATACAAATGCATTAAATATGATTTTTATTCATGAAATAAAGTCCATGAGCTCATTAACTATGGACAGGCATTGGATCATACATAAGCAAAACTACTTTTAATATTATACTTATAGAGATATATGATTGTTATTGGGCAAAACACTTCATTTCATGATTTATGGATCTTGTAAAAGATATACTTTATGTTATCATTGGAAATACATATTTAAAGAATAAAAGGAACCTTATTATTTCATTAATGTAAAATTATCATTTTAATTTAAACATTTCATCTTATTTACAGCTGTTATAATAAAATCCAGTAAAAAATGCACAATAAAACATTGTATGCCTGGACCAACTTATGCAAAAATACCAGTAAAATGGGAGAACCATTTCAAGCCAGTGATTCCTCATTATTTAATAAGAAGTAGATATTTGTATGAGCAGATCTGTAAGAATGTGTATTAATTCATCCCACAAACATTTACTTTGTGCCAATTTTCATTTGGGGACTGTGCATAATGTTCCATTAGACTGACCTCAGGCAATATTATGCACTATTTAACTGGGTTTCAGTATCTCTCACCCCTCTTTTTTCTGTGCCTCTGCCTTCCAGATGTATCACCTCTCTAACACCCAGGCTTCTCCCACTATTCCAAGTGGGAAAGGAAACTGTATGATGTAAGATTTTTAATCCTTTCTCATGACACTTTCATATCTTTAAAAAAAACTGTAAAAGAGGACTGTAAAGAAATAAAAACTTTGATGATAAAATTGTAGGTCATGAACTATTTCACCATAAACTAAACTAAACTTTTTCTGAAACTTTCCTAATGATTCTCAAGTCATTATGCAGAGATCATTTGTCTGCTGTTTTCTCTAGATAGTCAGATTCTTAATAGAGTATCATTAGCCATTTTCAGCATTTACACATGCTTAAATATGGTATTCTCCACTGGGCTTGGACCAAGTGGTAGACAAAGGAATTCAAAATAGTAAGTTTATTACTTGTCAAAGTGGAATGGACAATGTGACTTAGATGTGCAGCCACAAGGGCTTAATTAAATGTATATCCCAAAATTATAGACAAGGTAGGGAGGTATACCAACCCTCCCTGCAATCAGGTTGACTTAGAGGAAAAAAAGCAGAGCTCAGGGCAGCATGCTCAGCCTGCTGTCCTCAACACCCCAAGTGAACAGTTCAGTCCTCCTTCCATCAGGGGCAGTAGAGAGAGGGCATGGAGGTCAGGGTTTAGTCTAGTTCACAAGATCAATTACAAAATTGGAGAGATGTAACATATGGGAGCCAGGAATACATTTCCAAACTTTACCTTGATTATTTTGATTAATTTTTGTTAAATTTCTATGAACTAGATATTATTTCCTGCTACATTTTTTTAAAATATATTTTATTGATTTTTTACAGAGAGGAAGGGAGAGGGACAGAGAGTCAGAAACATCCATGAGAGAGAAACATCGATCAGCTGCCTCCTGCACACTCCCCACTGGGGATGTGCCCGCAACCAAGGAACCCGCCCCTGACCGGAATCGAACCCAGGACCCTTGAGTCCGCAGGCCGACGCTCTATCCACTGAGCCAAACCGGTTAGGGCTCCTGCTACATTTTAGAAAGAGAAACTCTGAGATATGGTATTCTGTCTAAGTAGCAGGGCTGTGATTCAAACTTGGGTTTCTCCTAATCAAAAGCCAGAAGCTTCTTATCTCCACACAGTGCCCACCTTGATCAGGTAACAGAAAACAAACAAGTAAGAGCATTATATTTCTTCAGAGTTGGTTGCATCAAATATCTACCCTTTCTTATCAGTTGGATAAAATTTTATTTACAGAAAAACAAAACATCCATTGCTACCTTATCTACTTTCTAAATTCTAGAAAACACACACGTATTTCAGAAGACACTGAGTTACAAGAAATATAGAAAGTTTATAGCAGTGGCCTATTATCCTGAGGGGCACAAAATTATCTCAAAAATCAGAGATATAAAACATGAAAAAAGAAAGGATTCTTTGATTATAAAATTACATATCTAAGTACCATCATCAATTTATATTAATTAATCAAAATAAGCTCCTTATTAAGATAGTTCAAATTTAGGGTCAAATTTTAAAAAAAAATAATGCTTATTTTGGTTTCACAAACACTTGCTAAAACTTGCACTGAGGCATTTCATCTGAACATTTGAATGAGCAGATCTCTTTGAGAAAGAATGATATGAAGAGATTCAAGAAAATTATAAAAATGGCTAAAACATCAACGCTAATTTAAAAAAATTACTTCTCAGAGTTAATAATGACTTGAATAAGTGCTGCGCACTAACTTGGAATATGTGAGCGGGAGGCATGCAAACAATGATCTGGCTGTCAGGAACTCTCTAACTTGAAGAACAACACCAAGTATGCAAGCCAAGAGTCATGCTTGCTCTTTTTTTTCTACTTTAGCCAAAAATCACAATTATGGGCAGTAAACAGGGCTTGTATTCTGGGATCACAAAGACCTGGTATCAAAGCCTAATTTTACCTTGGTTTTCCATTCATAAAATTAGGAAGTCCAGACCTAGCTTCACTGGACTGTTTAGAGTGACGGGAGTTAATATGTATATCTAACACAGTGCCTTACCCTTCTCCCTTTCTTCTACCACAGGCCCAATATCACTGCTTACAAAACCAAAGCTCATATTGCAGAGCCTCCACTGTACTGCACTGAAGAGTTCTGAGGAATTTTAATTCTATTGAGGAAATAAAATTTAAATTTGGAGAATAAAAATAACAATGCTTAATAAGTACTGTTTTAAGCTCTTCTATATATCATCTCATTTTATTCTAATAGTTACCCTATTAAGTAGATGCTGTAATGACATCCAGATGAGGAAACTAAGACATAGAGATTTGTCCCAGGTGACAGAGAGAGGAAGTTGTAGAAATGAGACAGGAGTGCTGCATTCATTCTGAGTGGGAGAACATGAAAGCTTTCGTAAAAACAAAAATGCAAGTCAATACCTAGTGTGTCAGACATAATACTTAGGATATCAGATATCAATAACAGTTGAGGTCACTAATAAAGGAACTATCTTTTTAAGTATCTTTAAGTATCTACATTTCTTTTTCTTTCTTTCTTTTTTTAGAGATAAAGGGAGAGGGAGAGAGAGATAGAAACATCAATGATGAGAGAGAATCACCAATCGGCCTCTTCCTGCACATCCCCCACCAGGGATCGAGCCTGAAACCCAGGTATGTGCCCCTGAATGGAATTGAACCTGGGATCCATCAGTCCACAGATTGATGCTCTATCCACTGAGCCAAAACGACCATTTCTTTCTTTCTTAAACCATTAGCTTCTATTTAAATGATACAGAGAGAAGATAATATTCACTGTATTCACATAAAGGTAACATTGATTTTTATGATGCCTATATATGTGCTGTTTCCATGTTTTGTCCTTCGTGTTCTCCAGCACCCAGTGGTACCAAAGTTGGTCTGACCATGACCAAGGCTGGAGCCAGGGTTGGTGCTGATGGATTTAGGTGAACTATTCCCGACCAAGAAAGGAGATACCTTTAGCTTGATGGATAAACAAAACTTAAGCCTACAGGAGAAAGCTCAAACCCTTGGAAGAGCACATAAAATCACCAATAGGAGGAGCCACAGGAGAAATTAGTGTGAGAGGATTTGGATTGAGAGTGGAGAGCAAGATGAAGATGAGAAAAGTGGGAAGGTGAGGGCAAGAGGAAATGGCGTTGATGGGGATTATCCAAAGTGCTTTCCTTGAGAATAAAAGCTGGACTTAGAGGTTCAAATGGATTAGCCATATATTTCCTGATATATTAATGAGGCATTTTCACTTGAAATATCAAGAGAAGGGAAAAATCAGCCATGCTTAGATTTGTCCTCTCTATCTGACATGCAGAATCTAACATAGAGCCAGCCCCCAGCCGGTGAGAGCTTTTCCTTTTCCAGGCATCAAACCAGTGGTAAGACAAAATCACTCTCTGAATATCTAATCTTCCAAAACCAGAACTACAAAATGACTATCAGTTTCTCCCCCTCCAACACATTCAAAAATTGTTTTCTCATGTTCCAATTCCCCAAGCCTCAGAGAAAGAATTTGATTAGAGAAACTAATTCATGTATTGTGTCCATGCATATAAACATAATTTTATATTAAGATCCCAAGGTCCCTTTTCTCTCTTTGACTGGTGGGACATAGAGGCAATGAGTCAAATAATAAACAAGAAGAGAGACACCAGAAACAAGAAGCAAATGATAAATAAGGTGAAGGGATTAGCTAAAGACTTCATATGCATACTCCATGGACAGGGACAATAGTTTGGTGAAAGCCAAAGGAGTGGGAGGGCGGAGGAGGGAGGTGGGCAAAAGGAGGGGAAAAGGGGGTACCTGCAATAACATTAACATTAAAAATTTTTAATAAAATAAAGAATCAAAAGTCTCTGTGAATCTGGATGGCCCACTGCCCTCATCAAGGATGTCATTTCCCAGAAGGGCATGGCTTGTCTATGGGCTGAATTGTGTCATCCTAAAGTGCATATGTTGAAACCCTAACCCCCAATGACTGTGATTTAGATAGTCTCTTTAGGAGTTAATTATGGTTAAATGAGGTCACAAGATTGAAGCTCTAATCTAATAGGACTGCAGCCTTAAAGGAGAGGGGAGAGAGAGAAAGAGAGAGATCTGCCACTTGAGGACATAGCAGAGCGAGAAGGTGCCTTTGACAAGGCAGAAAGAGGGCCCTCCCCAGGAACTGAACTCTGGCCAGAACCTTGATCTTGGACTTGGACTTCCCGGCCTCCAGAAGAACGAGAAAATAAATTTATTTAAGCCACCCAGTCCATGGTGTTTTGTTATGGCAGCCCAAGCTAACACAGCTTTCATCAAGAAGTTTCTTTCATTAAGAAAGATTATGAGAGTGAAGCAGCCCTAGAGGAAGCTGGAATAGTTTAGAAGGTGTCCTGATCTGACAGATATTAGAATATTAGCTGTCATTCATTGAATTATTAAATTCAGGTTATATACTTCACACACACACACGCTCAGACTTGCACATGTTTGAAAGCACATGCAGGCATATAGTGCACACACTCACACTACACATCACAACTTCAGAATAACCCTATCAGCCTGATATGATTTCCCATTTTCTACTGATTGATAAAATTGAGTCTCAGAAATGTTGATCAATTTACCAAAACATACACGACTAGTAAATCCAACTTTTAAGGACTGATCTCCAAGCCTATCCTTTCAACCATTATATTATACTGAATCTAGGCAAAGGATCCATCTTTGGGGCTATTTTAGAATGCCTTTGTGCTCTGTATTTTCAAATCAGTCATAACCAACCTGATTCTAGATCTCTGACAGTCCCAGACATGTCCATTTCAGTTGTGTTTTGGGCACTGGGATGAGGTGAACTCCTCAAATTGGGTTGTGTAGAAAGCTTCAAACACAGTCTTTCCAATATTCACAAACAATACAAACTCTTCTGGATGTACTTCATGAAAACCTACAAGAACCAAGAGTAGTATTTAAATCTAATATATTACATCTGGAAGGACTCATCAAAATATATTTTCACAGCTTTTTTTCTTTTTTGTCAGCCTCTGTCATCGATCACCAGTAGACCATCATACTTGCCACATAGTAAACACAGCACAGTCACAGTTTACATTGTCACTGCCTGAAAAAGTAGCCTTGAAAACACAGTATTCAGTGTAGATCCAACCTGGTTTAGCATTGCAGGAGCTCTGTCCTGCAGGCCAAGGAAAGCAAGCTATTTGTCCTAGCTCTGTCCAGTTTGTCTTCAAGTAATATTGCAGAGCTGGAAACTTAAAATAATCCAGTTAATGTGAAATATTTATTCTGCCCCTAACTGAGCCTACTCTGAATGTTTGCCAAAATAGCTATTAGCAGTGATTAAAAGTGTGAAATGAGTGAGATGAGATTCTCTCAGGAACAAAGAGAGAAGTACCTTTCAACCCTGGGCTCATCAATGCTAATGAAAGATCAGCAAAGAGCCCAGTTGGGCATGGACTAAAAAACAGGAGACAAATAGCTCAAGAACATTTCTTCTGATTAATTCAAGGATTTTATGTGGTATGGAAAAGTAAAGCAGAGTATTTTATTCATGTTGCTTTTTTGGTGAGGAGCCAGGAATCAATCAAAACAAAATTCTAACTCCATGTATTATGAGTAGACTTCATCTTATTCTGATGCAAAACCAGTTCAAGCTATTGTCACTTGCAGTGACCTGATACTAGAGTCTTCCTACTGTGAGTAACAACCTATACTTAGAACCATACTTAGAACAATACTTAGAACCATACTTAGAACCTATACTTAGAACCATAGAACTCTTACAATGGTGCTGCCTTGGCTCTTCTTAGAGTATCAACAGTCAGAATTATAACCAGAAGACAGGACTATGCAAGGTGCATTTAAAGGCTGGGAACTAACAGCTTTAAATGGAAATCTGGGCTAGTATTCCTGAAATAACATATTAATTCTGGGAAAAGTGTGACAATCAGTTATGGACCAATCTGTCTTTTCACAGTAATACTTGAAAATGGAGTTAAGAAAAGTATGGGATATTGTGTCTTTTCTCTTTGCTGTGAACATATTTTCCCTATGGGCCTTGGGTCTATGTTACAAAATAGTATGAAAATGGTGAGAAATCCAGCCACAGCTTTCTGTCGGGGTGGCACATATGCCTTGGGACTCATCTATGGCAAATGCACATGCCACAAATCAGTGAGGACACTATAGATCCAGAGTACTTGGTAGCACAGGGATACTCTGGACTGTGATTCCTGTTGTATACCAGTAAGGCCACATACGTGCCATGTTAGATTAAAAGCTATGGAATTGTGTTGAGTTGGGTTCCCTGTTAGTTTGGACCCTGACTCAATGTAATGCTATCAAACAGCTTTCCTTTGACTATGGCAACCTCTGAGGGACTTAATTGAACCACATTAATTCCAAGAGTTGGCTTAGAAATCCTAAATAAACTTGAGTTCCTATTAACTTTGAAATACCCTTATTATCTCAAGAATCAATCAGCCAAGTTGGCTCAAGATTTTCCAAATTCAGCCAGATTCTCAGTCAAATGTTCAGAATTGAATGATGACATAAAAGTGAATGATGACCCATATAAGACCCACTTTTTATTAATAGAAAAATATGAATCTGTCATTTTGAACATTTTACACAGTAATCCTGAGACTAATTAGTTATCTCTGAAATCAAAATTAGTATAAATGATGTTTATAGAAGTTTTACACACCCTGACTAAAAGGAGGAGTTGGTCACTAACTTAGAATGGTTAGTGGCTTCTCTGAAGAGAGAGCCCAGGTTTCTCAGTGAAGACAATACATTTAATATTATCTGACAACCTCCCACTGTAGTCTCATACCATGGGCTTCATGAAAGTGGATAAAAACTACATTAGTCCTCAAAATAAGGCTAAGTGTATCAGTAAGTTTAGTCAGGAAAATGAAAACCAATCTGAGTTTAAAAGAAGGTGATTCATAGAAACTTACTTAGAAGTTACTGAAAACCTTACATTCCCATATTTTTATGGGTCCATCAGTTGCTGCCAAAGGACATTAATGGTTTCCCTTTCTTTCACACCCTCCAAATGTCTATCATTCAGGTGATTCTTAGTGGTGAAATGTAGGCCAAAAATGTCAAAGGCATATGGAAAATATGTTTTCAGGTTTCTAGCCATTGGGATACAAGTTAGAGTTTAGAAGATCTGAGATGGTGTTAATTAACAATCTATGCACAACATCTAGCATAATCAGAAACACGAACCACCCGAGAAGAGACAAAGGGTGCCAAGTATTCACCTATATTATATCCTTTAAAAGGAGAGATAGCTGTCTGGCCAGTGTGGCTTCATGGTTGTGCATTGACCTATGAACCAGGAGGTCATGGTTGGATTCTCAGTCAGGGCACATGCCCAGGTTGCAGGTTTGATCCCCAGTAGGGGGCATGCAGGAGTCAGTCAATCAATGATTCTCATAATTAATGTTTCTATCTCCCTCTACCTCCCTCTCTGAAATCAGTAAAAATATGTTTAAAAGTAGAGAGAGCTGCCAATTATAATATGAACAAAATGATAATATATTGCATGACAGCTAAGTAAACAAATAAAAGAAAAATAATGGCAATAAGAAGGAAGAAAGATAACAAAAGAAAACTAAAAGCTTATTCTGGACATTACACAAGGAATGGAATAAAATCTACAAATGCTTTAAGCTATAGAAAAATTTAAGAATCAAACTTGTTATTTTTTTGACATTTTAATCATAGTGTTTCTAAAAAATGTGAAGTTATATCTCATTGTGATTGTGATTTGTATTTCCTTGATGATTAGTGATGTTGAGCATCTTTTTATATTTCTACTAGAGGCCTGGTGCACAAAATTTGTGCATGGGGGGGGTTCCCCTCAGCCTGGCCTGCATCCTCTTCAATCTGGGACCCCTCGGGGATGTCTGACTGCCTCTCACATTCTGGGACCACTGGTTCCTAACTGCTCACCTGCCAGCTTGCCTGTTCGCCCCTAACCCCTCTGCCTGACTGCCTGATTGCCCCTAACCACCTTTGCCTGCCTGCCTGCCTGATTGACCCTAACTGCTCCCTTGCCGGCCTGATTGCCCCTAACCACCGCTGTCTCGCCCCACACCTGGGACCCAGGATTCCCTCCTCTGGTTGGTCACAGGCACCCAGGACCTGGGCTTCCCTCCCTCTGTCTGGCCACAGGCACCCAAACCCAGACCAGCTTCACCTGGGCAGGTCACAGCCACAGGGGACCATGGGAGGGCGCCACAGGGAGCCAAAGGAGCCTGAGACCACAAGGTGGGTGGCTTGTCCCTCTCCCAGGCCACAGCGCAGGCTCTGGAACCCAGGACCGTGGAGCAGGAGGCTTGTCCCTCACCCGGGCCATAGGTGCCAATGCAGCTGCTGGTGCGCCGGACAGCGGGGTGAGTGGCTTGTCCCTCTCCCAATCACAACCCCAGCCACTGGTACCCAGGACTGCGGGGCATGTGGCTTGTCCTTCTCCCAGGACAGGCCGCCGGCACAGGCGCAGCCACTGGTGCCCAGGACCATGGGGCGTGTGGCTTGTCCCTCTCCTGGGGCACAGGTGCAGGTGTAGCCACTGGCACCTGGAACCATGGGGCGGACAGCTTGTCCCTCTCCCAGACCACAGGCGCAGCTGCTGGCGCCTGGGACTGTGAAGTAGGAGGATTGTCCCTCTCCTGGGCCGCAGCCTGGCTGGTCCCCATTCCTCTCTCCCCAGTGTTGAGTGTCTGAGCAGTTACAGCGTGAGGGCATGAGAGCATGATGATGAGAGGGCATGATGACCATTTGCATATTAGCTCTTTATTATATAGGATTGGCTATCTGTATGTCTTCTTTGGGAAAATGACTATTTGGGGTCCTCTGCCTTTTTTTTTTTTTTGGTTAATCATCATTGAGGATATTTTTCCTATTGATTTTTTTTTTACAGAGAGTGGAAGGGAGGGGAGAAAGGAGAGAGAAAGATAGATAGGCAGAGAGACTTCAATATGAGAGAGACACATGGATTGGTTTCCTTCCACATGTGCCTCAACCAGGGCCAGGGGACTCCCAGGTACATGCCCTTGACTGGGAATTGAACTCGAGACTCTCCCATGCATGGTCTGATGCTCTAACCACTGAAATGCATTGGCCAGGGCACTTTGCCATTTTTAATTGGGTTGCTTGTTTGTTTGATGTTGAGGCACACAAGTTTTTTTATATATTTTGGATCTTAAACCCTAATTAAATATATCATTTGTAAATATATTCTCCTATTCAATTGTGTTTCTTTTTAGTTTGTTCATGATTTCTTTCACTATACAAACTTTAAGTTTGATGTAGTCCCATTTTGTTATCTTTGCTTTTAATACCCTTGCCCAATGAGACAGATTCAAAAAATATATTATTAAGAGCAATGTCAAAGATGTTACTGCCTCTGTTTTCTTCTAGGAGTTTTATGGTTTCAGGTCTTACATTTAAGTCTTTAGTCCATTTTGAGTTTATTCTTCTATCTAGTATTAGAAAGTGGTCATTTCATTTTTTTTGCATATCCAGTTTTCCTAACACCATTTATTGAGTACACTGTCTTTATCACATTGTATATTCTTGTCCCCTTTGTTATAGATTAATTGATCATAAAGGCAAGGATTTATTTGTGGGCTTTCTATTCTGTTCTATTGATTTATGTGTCTGTTTTTATGCTAGTACCATGGTGTTTTTAATTACTATAGCTCATGACCCTTCGGTGTATGGGATGACATTCCAACCAACTGAGTTACTCAGGCCAGGACAATATTCTTTTTTTGTAATAACTTTGTCTGGTTTGGGTAACAAAATAATTCTAGCTTCATAGAATAATTTTGAAAGTATGCCTTCCTCTTCAATTTTTTGAATTAGTTTAAGAAGAATAGGTATCAATTTTTCTTCAAACTTTTAGTAGCACTCACATGTAAAGCCATTTGTGTGAAATTTCTTGATTACTGCTTAAATTTCATTTGTAGTAATTGGTCTTTTAGATTTGCTGTTTCTTCATGGAAGGTTATGTACCTGTATAAATTTATCCATTTCTTCTAGATTATCAATTTTAGCATATTATTTTTTGTAGTATTATTTAATCATTCTTTGTACTTTGGCTGTTTTTGTTATAAATTCTCTTTTATTTATGATTTTATTTATTTGGGCTCTCTTTCTTCTAAATAAATTTTGGCTAATGGTTTTGCAATTTTGTTTATATTTTCAAAGAACTTGCTCTTAGTTCTATAGATCTTTTCTATTGTAGTTTTAATTTATATTTTATTTATTTTCACTCTGATCTTAACTATATTTCCCTCCTATTTACTTTGTGTGGTTTTTTTTCTTCATTTATATTTCTATTAAAGAGTTAAGAAGGATAAAGGGCAAGATCATGAATTAAAGTATAATATGCTAATACTTGAGGCCTGGTGCATAAAAATTCATGCACTGGAGGGGGGTCCCTCAGCCCGGCCTGCTCCCTCTCACAGTCTGGGAACCCTCAGGGGCGGGAGGCAACCCAGTGATCAGGGGAAGGTTACGCCTCATCACACCTCTGCTGCTGCCACTGCTGGCAGCACAAGCCTTGGGCAGCCCTGGTTACCTGAGCCTCGGGCAGCCCTAGGCGGCTGGGCAGCTGCCATCCAAGGCTTGCCTGCAACTCAGGCTGGCCCTGGTGGATGGGGGGCTGATGGGACTGGGGGACTCCGGAGGCAGGCATGCGGAGTGGCCGGGCCTGTCTGGGGGCAGGCCCAGCCTTGCTGTGCACCTGCTGCCCCAGCAGGGCTGAAGGGACTGGGCGCCACCATCTTGTGGCTGTGGGGACTGCCATCTTTGAGGGTGTGGCAGTCAATTAGCATATTCCCTCCTTATTGGCTGTGGGTGCCACCATCTTGAGGGTGGGGCAGTCAATTAGCATATTCCCTCTTTATTAGATAGGATTATATTCTGGCAAAGAAGAAAAATGCAACTAAAAACAAAAAGGGGCAGAGGAGAAAACAGACCTGCACAACACTAAAGGAAATCCTCCTGGCAAAGATAAAATGACAGCAGGTAGAAATCTCTGTATTCAAAGGAGTCAAAAGGACTGGAAATAGTAACTGCAAGGATAAATGTTAAATCTCTGTAGAAGATAATTGACAAAATAAATATTATAATAATACATTGTGGGATTTATGCAATATATAAGTGTAAAATTCATGATGATAGCTTAATGGCTATAAGGAGACAAATGGAAGTACACAATTGTAAGATATCACTCATTCAGTAGTATATTATTTAAAGGTAGACAGTGGTAAGCTAAAACTATGTATGTATTAAAAATTATAAAACAACAATTAAAATAACAAAATAGAGTTACAGATAATAAGTTAACAAAGGAGATAAAATGGAATCACTTAAAAATATTCAGTTTAGGCAGCAGATGACATAAAAGAGGAAACGGTTAATAAAGAACAAATGAGACTATAAAATAAACAGCAAGATTTAAACTTAATCATATCAATGATCACATTAAATATAAATGCTCTAAACACCACAATTTACTTTTTAATATATTTTTATTCATTTCAGAGAGGAAGGGAGAGGGAAAGATAGATAGAAACATCAGTGATGAGAGAGAATCATTGATTGGCTGCCTCCTGCATGCCCCCTATTGGGGATCGAGCTCACAACCCTGGGCATTTGCCCTTGACCGGAATTGAACCTGGACCCTTCAGTCCTTAGGCTGATACTCTATCCACTAAGCAAAACCAGTTAGAGCTAGACACCACAATTTAAAGGCAAAAGTTATCAAATGGAATGAAGAATAAGACCCATCTATCTTCTGCTGACTAGAAATGGTCTTTAAATATAAAAACACAAAGAGGTTCACAGTAAGAGTATGAAAAGGTATATGATGTTAACACTATCAAAAGAACAACAAACAAAAACAAACAAACAAAAAAACAAAGAGGCAATTTTAGACAAAGGGAAAAAAGAAAGAATGTCCATTCTCACCACTTTTTTCAACATTGTATTAGTAATTCAAAAGAGGGCAATAAGAAAAAAATAATAATAAAAGTAAACCTAAATAACTAAATCTACTTTGAGACAAAGAAGTAAAATTATCTTTATTCATCAGTGACCTACTCAGCTATGTAGAAAATCCAATAAAAATTATAAAAGCCATACAAGAACTATTAAGCAATTTTAATTAGGGTATAGGCTACAGGCTTAAAACAATCAGAAAGTAAAATTAAAAAACAGTATTTATAATTGCTTCAAAAATATAAAATATTTAGTGATAAATCTAACAAAATATGTACAAGACTTGTAACTGAAAATTATAAAACAATGATATAATAAGTTGAAATGCATGGGTCAGAAAACTCAATTATGAGAACATGATCAAATCAAATTACAAACTAACTTGCCCCACATTTTTAAGTAAGCAGTTTTTGATAAATTGACCTCAAATAATCAAAACAATGCTTTAAAAAGAAAAAAGGTTGGAGCACCACCACTATCTGACTTCAAGGGTTATAATAAATACATGGTAATCAAGACTGGGAGGAATTGGCATCAGATAGATACATTTATAAATAGAACATAATAGCATGTTCAGAAATAGACCCCTAAACAATAACTATTAATTTTTTACAAATGTATAAAAGGAATTTAGTAGAGAAAAGGTAGCCTTTTCAACAAATTTAGCTGAAAAAATCAGTATTCAAAAAGAAAAAGAAAATGACCTTTGACTCACACCTCACATCTTATTTAAAAATTATACAAAATGGATCATGAACCTAATGTGAAAACTAAACCAAAGCATTTCTAAACTAAAACATAGACCAATTTTTTAGACATGATGAAAAACACCATCTATAAAAAGAAAAATTTGACAAGGTGAATTTTATCAAAATTAAAATTGTCTGCAGATCATATATTATATAAAGGATTTGTATGTAGAATATATAAAGAATGCTCAAAACTCATTAATAAGATCAATGTAATTCTTAAAATAAGCAAAAGATTTGAAATAAATTTTATAAAAGAAGTTATATATGTGGCATATAAGTGACATGAAAATATACTCAATATCATTAGTCATTAAGTAAATGAAAAGCAAAACCACAACGAAATACTATCGTTTTCATATTTGAATGGATAAAATTTAAGTGGCTGACCATACAAAGTGTTTTCAAGGGTGTGGAAGAGCCCTGGCAGAGTGGCTAGGTTGGTTGGAGCATAATCTCATACACCAAAAAGGTTGCTGGTTCAAC
>NW_005353752.1:1239769-1241482 GCF_000412655.1 Myotis brandtii
GATTCTTACTGGAGGCAACCAATCGATGTTTCTCTTTCACAGAGATGTTTCTCTCTCTCCTCCTCTTCCTTCTTCTTCTTCAAAATCAATATAGACATATCCTCAGGGGAGGATTAAAAAAAAGAAGGATGTGAAAGAACTGGAATTTTCATGCTTCTGCTGGAAACATAAAATGTTACAACCACCTTGAAAAACAGTCATTTCTTTAAAACTTAAACATACATTTACTATACAAGCCAGTCATTCTGCCCAAGGAATTTATCCCAGAGGAAAACTTTGTCCATGTTAAAAATTTGACACAATGCCCTAGCTGGTTTGGCTCAGTGGATAGAGCATCAGCCTGTGGACTGAAGGGTCCCGCGTTCAATTGCGGTCAAGGGCACATGCCTGGGTTGCAGGCTCGATTCCCAGTAGTGGGTGTGCAGGAGGCAGCCGATCAATGATACTCTCTCATCATTGATGGTTCTATCTCTCTCTCCCTCATTTTGACACAAATGTTCAGAGTCTTATTTTTAATAGCCAAGATCTGGAAACAACTCAGATGTCCATGAGCACATGAGTTGGTAAAATGTGGTATACCCATGCCCTGGAATATGATACAGGGGGAAAAAATGAAATGTGTAACAAAGTAAATTTCTTTCAAATTTATTGACTAAAACTCTAGGAAATAAATGCAAGTTACTCTATAGTGACAGAAAGTCAATCAGTGGTTGGCTGACGAATGGGGGAGGGTGTTGGAAGCAGGATAGTGGGATTATAAAATAGCACAAATAATTTGGGGGGATGTTGTATATATGCATAGGTTTACATGCCAAAATTACCAAATTATATGCTTTAAAAAGTACATTTTCTCATGTGGTATTTGTACTTCAATAAACCTATTAAGATTTGAGGAAGGTGGGAAATTCCAAAAATTCTTTTAAGAAATAAGAAATGGCACAACTTCTCTTCATGAGAGAAATGCAAATGATAGCTCTGTACTGAGCTATCATTTACATCATCAGCTTGATAGAAATTCAAAAGCTTAACAATACAATCTGTTGGCAAAGGCTGCAAGAAATAGGAGTTCTGCCTAGCTGGTGTGGCACAATGGTTGAGCATCAACCCATGAACCAAGACGTCACTGGTTCGATTCCTGGTCAGGACACACGCTTGAGTTGCAGGCTTGATATCCAGTAGGGGGTATGCAGGAGGCAGCCAATCAATGTTTCTCTTATTAATGTTTATATCTCTCTATTTCTCTCCCTTCCTCTCTCTCTCTAAAAATAGATAAAAACATATTTTTTAAAAAAAGAAATAGCAGTTCTCATATATTAATTGTAGCAATAATATATTAATTGTATTAATTATTAAAATAATTAATTATTAATTATTAAAAAAATTAACTATTAAAATAAGGGCTTGATCCCCAGTAGGGGATGTGCAGGGGACAGCCAATCAATGATTCTCTATCATTGATGTTTCTATCTCTCTCTCCCTCTCCCTTCCTCTCTGAAATCAATAAAAATAAGTTTTTTTTAAAATATCTTCATTTAACACTTTAAAGTATTTTAATAAATAGGACAACATTCCTGGCATGCTTTTGAATGACCTTCTATAATAGGTTTTTATTTTATTCAATGCTTATCCCTGCAAATCCTAATTTTTATACTATTTATTTATTTATTTATTTTTAGAAAATCTTTATTGTTCAGATTATTACAGTTGTTCCTC
>NW_005353752.1:1242953-1263184 GCF_000412655.1 Myotis brandtii
GGGGTGGCGCTGCAACCTCCCCATCGACCCTGCCTTGAGTGTGACAGGGGGCGGTGCCCCAATCCCCCAATCGGCCCTACCCTGAGCGTGACTGAGGGTGGCATCGCAACCTCCCGATCCGCCCTGCTCTGTGCATGACAGGGCGGCGCCCCAACTCCCCAATCGGCCCTGCTCTGAGCCTGACCAGGGGCTGCACTTAGGGATTGGGCCCGCCCTCTGCCACCCGGGAGCAGGTCGAGTTCTTAGTGAATCAACAGGGTGGAGCAAACAGCTATGGCTGATCCTCAGCCCTGCCCTAAGAGGCCCCAGGGTCTCAGTGTCCCTTCTCAGTGTCCCGAGGTAATCGCTGCAAGCACCTCTGAGAAAGCTGCCCTGGAGTTCTGCCTGCTGCCAGACAGTCCAGTTTTTCCCCGTATGAGTCTGGGTCCCCAGAGACTTGCCCAGAACTGGAGTCAGGGCAGTTGGGAGCTTGAGACTCCCTCCCGATTGAAAAAGACACTGGCGTCCTCCGTTGCCAGCCCTTTCCCCGCACGCACACCTCCGTACCTCTGCACTTTACTTCTGCACCTCCTGAGTCTCAGTGTGCTTTTCTCTTTCCTTCTAGTTGTATAATTTCCACTCAGCCAGCCTTCCTGTGGTTCTGGGTGATGTCTGTTTTGTCTTTAGTTGTAGTTTTGAAGTGGTTGTGTGAGGCAGCAGTTTCAGGTGTTTACCTATGCCGCCATCTTGGTTTCTAGCCCAAATCCTAATTTTTAAATAAATAGTGTCTAGGAGTAATGTCATCAAGATGGTAACATATGTCATTTTTGACTCCAGTCCCCCTCACAAGAAGACCAATGCACAATGCTCATAGACAAGACACCATTTTGAAAGTCCCACAGCCCCAAAATGAGTCTGACGCAACCTCTGGGCAAGAGACAGAGAAACACCATGTTAGAAAGGTAAAGAGTAGTGGCTACACTTTGACAAATTAGGCCCTCCCCCAGACTGGCACAGTGCCATATTGAGAGAACCCCACTAGGTCTCACCTTATAGGGATGATTGAGGAAATCTGCACAGCTTGACCACTGGGAATCAGATAGAGACTCAGAAGGGGAGTAGGGCTTACAGCAACCAATGCCCAGATCTTGGCAGATTGCATTCTTGCTTGCAGTGGTCTGAGAACAGGAATCCTAGCCAGCAACTTTGCCCATATGCAAAGCAAAACCAATAGTAATGTCTGAACAGGGGTCTTGTTAGGCAGCTCTGCCTGATTTGGATTCCTAGCTAATGAGCCATACCAGCTGTGGAGACCTTTCTATGGCCCTACCTGAGAAGGTGAGCAAATTCTCAGTCCTGCCCAAATGCTGAGCACTGACTACAAACTTGCCCCTCCAGAAAGTATAGCCATACTTTCCTGGCAGCCACAGAGCACACTGTATGGAATGCTCATGCAGGAAGCCAAGTCAGTAGCCTTGCCTAAATGTTGAGCATGATTCTGACCCCAGATAACCAGAGAGCCTGAACAGTGACCCTGAGTAGACTCAAAGCTCAAACTATGGTACCCCCAGCTACAAAGCCCAACCTAAAACTCCACCTAGCAGTGGAATCCAACATATGGTCCTACCCAACTGCTGAACACAGCTTGTGAATTTGTTCAGAGAGGAAGCCCATCTAGTGACCCTACCCCTCACAAAGTGTAGCCTGTGGCCTAACCCAACCATGAAAGCTGAAAAGTGACCACATCTAACTGTGAGCTCAGTCTCCAGCCCCACCCAACTACAGAGTACATCTGGAGGTCCCACACAACTAGAAAACCTGGCCAGTAACCTCATCCAACAGTAGAGCACAGCCACAATAGCCTGCTTGATTGCAAAGCCCAACTGCAGTCCCACCAAACTTTGAGGCACAGCCTATAGCCCTGCCTGATAAGCCAAGCACAGCCTGAAGCCCTGTTCAACCACAAATTCCAGCCTATAGACTCACCTGAATACCAGAAGCACCATCTGGTCAGGCAGTACAGTTTGAGGCCTCACCCAATCAGGAGCAATTATAGAGTACAGCCAACATCCCTGCCCAAATGTAGAATCCAACCAGTTACACTGCCCTGCCAAGAAACACAGCCTGTGACCTTACTCAACCAGAGTTAGGTAATAGCAGAACATAGCTAGTGGTCCCACCTTACCATAGAATACAGGTAGCAGCCCCACCCAACCAAGGAGCCCACCTAATGTCCTGATTTATAAGCAGAGCCCAGCCAGCAGGTCCACCCAACTGTGTAGCCCACCCAGTAGCAACAGCTCTGAAATCAGAGCATGGGTAATGGTCTTACCCAACTAGAGACATGGATATCAAGCCCACCATACCCATCATGAACACTACTAGTGGACCAATCCAGGAACCAGACTGAACTGAATGGTGAACGTCTTACCCTGCCAAAGCAAATCTATAAAGTCTAGGAGAAAAGAGCATCTATTCAAATGCACAAATACCAATGCAAAAATATAAGAATGACAATGAATGAGGCAAACATGACTCTACCAAAGGAAATTAAAAGAAAGCAGGAATAGCTATACTTATATCAGACAAAATAGACTTTAAGCTAAAAGTGATCCTAAGAGAAAAAGATCATTATACAATAATAAAGGGATTGATTACTCAAGAATATATGATAATTGTAAATATTTATGCATACAACATTGGAATAGCTAAATATATAAAGCAAATACTAATAGACTAATAGGAGAGTAATAGAACTTAAATACTCCCACTCTTAAAAATGGATAGATCATTCAAAGAGTCAATAAGGAAACAATACATTTGAACATATACAGAACATTTCATCTAACAGCAGCAGAATATACATTCTTTTCAAGTGTACACAGGTTATTTACTGAGATCAGTCATATGCTAGACCACAAAACATGTCTCAACAAATTCAAGAAGATAGAAATTATATCAAATACCTTTTCTGACCAGAGTGATATGAAACTAGAGATCAAGAATAGGAGGAAAGCTGGAAAACCCACAAATATAATGGAATTAGACAACATATTCTTGAACTATTAATTGATCAAATAGGATATTTAAAAAATACATCTTGAGACAAATTAAAATGGGAACACAGCATACCAAAATATATGGGATGCAGCAGTTCTTAGAGAAAATTTGTATTTATAAATGTATCACTAGGAAAAAAGGAAGATCTCAAATAAATAACCTAACATTACAGCTCAAGTAACTATGAAAAGATAAACAAACTAAGCCCATAGTTAGCAAAATTAAGAATAAAATTAAAATTTCAGCAAAATAAGTAAAAAGAAAATAGAAAAACAATGGCAAAGATTATCAAATCTAAGAGTTGGTTCTTTAAAGTATAAATAAAATTGAAAATCTTTTAGCTAGACTAAACAGCAAAAGAGAAGAAGCTCAAATAAATAAAGTTATAAATGAAAAAAGAGACATTATCACTGATACCAGAGAAATATAAAAAATCATAAGAGACTAATATGAAAAATTACACTCATATTGTATAATCTATAAGAAATTAATAAATTCTTTTATATATATTTTATTGATTTCAGAGGAAGGGAGAGGGAGAGAACGAGATATAGAAACATCAATGATGAGAATCACTGATCAGCTGCCTCCTGCACACCCCCCACTGAGGACCTAGCCCACAACCTGGGCACATGCCCTTGACCAGAATCAATCCCAGCACCCTTCAGTCTGCAGGCCAACGCTCTATCCACTGGGCCAAACCAGCTAGGGCAAGAAATGAATAAATTCTTGGAAAAATACCATTTACCAAGATTGATTCATGAAGAAACAGAAAATATGAACAGACAGGTAATTATTTAAAAGATTGAATCAGTAATTAGCCCCTCCTAACAATGAAAAACAAGATTAGATGGCTTCACTGGTTATTTCTACCAAACATGTAAAGAAGGATGAACATAATCCTTTATAAAAAATTTGAGGAGGAGAAAACACTCCCAAATTTATTTTACAAGGCCAGAATTATCCTGGTACTTCTGCCATATGAAAACACATCAAGAAAACAAAACAAATACAAGTCAATATCCCAGATGAATATAGATGCAAAAATTCTCAACAGAATATTAATAAACCTAATTTAAGAGCACACTAGCAGGTCATACACAGGATCAAGTGGGATTTTTCCCTGAAATGAAAAATGAAAAGCATTATTCACATATGCACATCCATCAATGTGATATACTACCTTAATAGAAAGATAATAATATGATCACATATAACATTTGACAAAAGTCAACATATTTTTATGATAAAAGCTCTAAGAAATTTGGTACGGAGGGAACATCCCTCAACCTAATATGGGACAAACCCACAGATAACATCATACTCAACAGTGAAAGGTTGAAACATTTTTTCCTAAGATTAGGATGGCCACTTCCACTACTCCTATTCAACATAGTGCTGGAATTATTGTCAAGAACAATCAAGCAAGGAAAAGAAATAAAAGCATCCAAATAGGTAAGGAAGAAGTAAAATTGTTCCTATTTATAGATGGCATGGTCTTATACATAGAAAACCCTAAAAATTCCTCTAATAAAATAAAAATTAATAAAAAAAATTAGTAAAATTGCAAGTACAAAATCAACTCAAAAATTAGTTGCATTTCTGTGTAGCAACAAAAATATATCTGAAAAGTGATAAATAGAAAAATTCCATTTATGATATTATCAAAAAGAATAAAATACTTAGGAATAAATTTAACTAAGGAAGTGAAAAAATTCTAACTGAAAGATATACTATATTGATTTAGAAATCTGAAGACACAAATAAATGGGAAGATATACCAGGTTATTATTGTTAAAATATCCATATCACCCAATCAAAATTTCAATGGCATTTTTTACAGAAATAGGACAAACAATTCTAAAATTTCTATGGAACCAAAAAAACACACACAAAAACCTCCAAATAGCCCAAGCAATCTTGAGAAAGAACAGAGCAGAAGGCCTCACACTTCCTGACTTCAAAATATAGTACAAAACAGTAGCAATCAAAACAGTATGGAACTGGCATTTAAAAAAATAAAAAGCAGACACATAAAACAATGGAACAGAATCAAGAGCCCATAGATAAGCTCATGCTTATATAGTCAACGAATATTTGCTAAAGGAACTAAGGACACACAATGGCAAGAAATACTCTCTTTGATAAATGGTGTTGGGCAAAATATCTATTTACATAAAAAATGAAATTGGACCCCTACCTTACACCATTTACAAAATTTAATTTAAAATGGTTTAAAAATGTAACTGTAATACCTGAAACTGTAAAACTCCTGGAAGAAAGCACAGGGAGTAAGCTCCTTGACATGGATCTTGGCAATGAGTTTTGAATATAATAGCAGAAGCACAAACAACAAAAGCAATAACCAACAATTGGGACTACATCAAACTTAAAAGCTTCTGCCCAGCAAAAATGACAATCAACAAAAGGAAAAAGCAACCTACAGACAGAAAAAAAAATTTTGCAAGCCATCTATCTAATAAGAGGTTAATAACACAAATATACAAGGATCTTATACAACTCAATAGCAATAATAATAATAATAATTAATAATACAATTCTAAAATTGGCAATGGACTTGACTAGATATTTTTCAAAACAAAAATTTAAAAAATAAATAAATAAATAAATAAATAAATAAACACACACACACACACACACACACACACACACACACTCACACACAAATAGCCAATAGGTACACGAAAGGTGCTCAACATCACTAATCATAAGGGAAATGCAAATCAAAACCACATTTAGATATCACCTCATACCTGATAGAGTGGCTATTATCAAAAAGACAAAAGATAACTGCTGGTGAGGATTTTGCAAAATGGAAATCTTTGTACATTTTTTGTTGGGAATGTAAATGCATACAGCTACAGTGGAAAACAGTATAAAGTTTCCTCAAGAAATTAAAAATAGAGCTACCATATGATCCAGCAATCCACATTAGGTATATACTCAAAAGAAGTAAAATCACTCTCTTGAAGAGATATTGGCACCCCCATGATCATGGCAGTATTATTCACAACATCTAAGTTATAAAAACAATCTTAGTTTCATCAACAAATGAATGGATATATATATATATATATTAGAGGCCCATTGCACGAAGAGATTCGTGCAATAGGCCTTCCCTTCCCCTGGCTGCCAGCACCGGTTTTCCTCTGGCACCTGAGACCCAGGCCTTTGCTGCCCCAGTCGGAGCCTTCAGTCTTCACTGCTCTGGCAGGAGCCTTCAGTCTTTGCTCCACAGCTTCGGGCCTATGTATGCAAATTAACTGCCATCTTTGTTGTGTTAATTTGCATACTCTCCTGATTGGCTGATGCACGTAGCGGAGGGACGGTCAATTTACATATTTGTCTATTATTAGGATATATATATATTTATATGACAAAGGGATGAATAAGTTCCAGAATTAATATATAGCTTGGTGACTATAGTGAACAATATTGCATTATATACTTGAAAGTTTCTAAGTGTGTAGATCTTAATAGTTCTCACCACACACACACAGACACACTCACGATAGATGTGATAACTAACCTTATTGTGGTAATCATTCCACAATGTATGTCAACAGACAGTCCACCTTAAACTTAAACTTATACAATGTTATATGTCCATTATATCTCAATAAACCAGAAAAAAATTTAAAGCCTAAAAAAAGGTTTATTGTTCTTATTTGAGGAAAAACATTGAACGTACCCAAAACTACAGCATCAGACATCAGGAATCCTGATATCACTCAGACCCATACACTTGTATATCTAAAATGCTCTTAGTAAGAATTTCAACATTTTATAGATTTTAATTTTATATTAGGACTGAAGTATGAGAACCAGATTCTTAAATCCAATTAAAGTATTTTGAAGTCTCCAGAGTGTACTTACTACCAGCACAGATTTTTTCTCCTAAGTGGCAACTCTTCAGAAAGAGATAAATTATCTCATGTATACTGGTACATACAACCTGTAAATGAAGTAAACAGATATTATTATAAAAACATAGTGTATTAGCATAGTGTCAAAATTTATTCAAAATTTTTATGTTATAAAACCTATTAAAACCTTAAGAAAGATCTTAATGAAAAAGTCAGACATAAATACATGCCTGATACCTAGATTACAAAAACCAAATATGGAAAACTGAAAAAAAAATGCTTTGGGGTTAAATTATTTGATTGATTTATTTGATTAAAAGCTCTTTATAATATGAAGCTTAAGGCAGGTGCCATTAGCAGCAGAATCTTTCACAGTAGTTCGAAGGTTTCAAAGGTATACTTATTTCTAAGGTTCAATTTTTGTTATACTTTTTATTTTTTGATGCCTGGAAAAACTCAGGAGCACACTTACACAACTGTGCAGTGGAAACTCAAATACATAATTGACTCAAAAGGTAAAGAAAAGACAGCATAGGTCTTCTTATCCAGTTTCAAAAATGTTGTTCACACATTTCAAAATAATTAATCCCAGCTTAGTGAAAGTCATAATGTCTCTGCTAAATACATTTTTAAAGTTAAAAACAAGGAGGAAAGAAAATATTGATAATATGGATTCAGGAGGTAGGTCAAATGGAATAGTGCTCAAAACTCTCCCTGTAGTTCATAGAAATAACAATGGCGACAATAATGAGATGCTCGGTATTATTTCACCATTAGCACATCTTCACACTGTTTACATTTGGGAAGTACTAGCAGTCTAAAAATGAGAATGTGTGCCATTCTGTTAGACACCTTTCCTTTATTTTATTTTACTTTTTGATGGTAAGGCCCTTATGTGAAATCTACATTCTTCACAAATGTTTAAGTGAAAACATACAACCAATGGGTCCGCGCTGCCTGTCACTCCTTGAGCCAATTAAGCAGAGACAGGGTTGAATTATGTATGAGCATTTATTCCAATAATGCCAGCAGTATGTGAGAGCAGCAGGTCATCCACAAAATCTGCTCTGCACTCCCCCATAATCCAGCTGCTTATATTGGGTAGAATAAAGATTACATGGGCAAAGTAGGCAAGAGGAATAAGAATGGGTATAACAGTTACAGATTACAGGCAATGCTAGTGGGATTTCATTGTTTGGGCAACAAGATTGTTAATCTTTTCATGATAATGGACTGCCTTCCAAGTTTGACTCCCCAGGTGAAGCGGGGAGCAGGGTGTACAACTCCCAGAAATCATGATTAATATTTCTTATAATTATAGCTGGTCCCCAACATTCTATTTATGCCCCTAACATAACTATACATTATTCTTATCTATAGGCACAGTAATGTTCTATATCAGATCTCTAGAACTTACCTTACATAACTAAATTTTACACACATTGATTAACAATTGCCCATTTCCCCCTTGAAACTGAACAATGGATGGGTCCTGGGTGCTCTACACCCCACCACCCCACCCCCCCACACACACACACCTCCATAAGTCAGCTGCTTATATTGGGTAGAAGGAAAAAAATTACATGGGGAAATAGGAATTCCAGGCATGGGGAAGTAGGCAAGATATAATCGTTACAGGTTACAGGCAATGCGGGCTGGGGGTCCAAAGGGTGGGTGTCTCAGGGACCAGATTGTTTTGGCAGCAAAGTTGTTCATCTTCCCATGATGATAGGCAGTTCTCAAAAAAGGAGAATGTTAACTCCTCCCATGTCCGGGCGTACAGCTCTCAGCCAGGTCAGAATGTGCTTTCTCCAATCAGAACAGAATAGTCACAGTAAACAGAACATGATTAATACTTCTTATAACTATAGCTACTCCCCACTATTCTATTTCTGCCCCTAAAAAAAATAAGCCAGTCATAGATTTGCTTCCTCTTATTCTTATTTGGGAACTTTCCATCTCTTTTTCCTCCACACCCCCTACCCCACCTCCACTTCGTGTTTTTTTTTTCTTTTTCTCTCATCAATACCCTGAACCCATCCCGGACAGGGTGATTAAAGTTCTGCTTAGGCTGCAGGGTCAAGAGATGGCCCATCGCTAACCCTGCACCCACCCTACCCTACCAGTTCTAGTACAGCACACACAAAGGCAGCATGGTTGAGCAGAGAAGAGCAGTGCCCAAGTGACAGGAGAACTTCCTCTTATTCCATCACTGCTTTTTGCCCCACTGAGTGACTTTAGCCAGTGAATATTGAACAGATTTAACAGGAGTATCTCAAAAGCATCTTTCAGTTCTAGCATCTCAAGGTTCAATCTTTCTAAGACCAATAAGACTTTATGTCTCTCTCTCTCTCTCCCTCCCCTTACCTCCTCTCACCCTCTCTAAAAATCAATGGGAAAAATATCCCCCAAAAAATATCCTTGGGTGAGGATTAACAAAACAAAATGATTTTTCTATTTTTTTAGAGAGAGGGAGAGGAAAGAGAGAGAGAGAGAGAGAGAGAGAGAGAGAGAGAGATTTGTTATTTCACTTATTTATACATTCATTGGTTGCTTCTGGTATGTCCCTTGACCTGGGATCAAACTCAAAACCTGGGTGTATGGGGAGGACACTCTAACCAACTGGGCTACCCAGCCAGGGCAAGATTAAAATGCAGAAGCATAAAGCTAATGGTGGAGATTCTAGAACCAAATAAAGTTTGGGGTTTTACCATTCAAAAGAGGAAGGAAAATGTTAGAAATGGAGACAGAAAAGGGTGAAAAGGGATCTATACACAAGCTGATATATGCACATCAAATGAAGGAGATGTGGCGAAGAGAGATGGACAGGAAGGAGTGAAACACAAGCGATTAGAGGCAGTTTGACTTCTTTATGAGGAGACAGAAAGAAGCTAGGTAGGCAGGGAGAGGACAATGGGTGGGGGGATGGGTGGGGGGGTGGAAGTAGAACCTGGAAATTTAGCTAGGCTGAAGTTACTAAGGCAACCCAACTGGGTGGGGAAAGAAGGGCACGTGAGGGAGAAGCAAGCTTTAAAATGTATGGATGTTGCTAAAACAGGTAGCTTACAAATAACCAATCACAAGTCAGTGAGACTTATAAACCAATCCCAAGGATGTTGCTAAGGCAGAATTCTTTGAAAGGACCAATCAAGAGCTAGCAAGGCTGTATCTACCCTCCCCCACCACACACACACACACTCCCCCCCCACACCCCAAAAGAAAAAACTTGCTACCTCTCTCTCTCTCTTTTCTTTCTGGGGTGCTATGGATCGCTGACGTTCCTGTGGTGGGGGAGTACATCCCTGCGCCAATGTGGCTTATGGCCATGTGGGACACTATGAACTAAATCACTCAGGTGTACTACACCCGATTGTAACATGGAACAGAAGCTCTGGACACTGGCCTACTTTTTACTCTCCTGGAATGCTAGCTGCACTTTTTCCAGGACTGGTTTCTCTCACTAAACTTTGTCGTTTTGTGAGACAGTGAACTCGGACTCCCCACATTTTGGTTTCACGTCCAGTTTTCAGAAATTCAGAAGGCATAGTTAAGGTCCATAATGAGTTTAAGATTAAAAATAGGAGATATGGCCCTAACTGGTTTGGCTCAGTGGATGGAGCATCAGCCTGTGGACTGAAGGGTCCAGGGTTCGATTCTGGTCAAGGGCACATGCCTGGGTTGCAGGCTCGATCCCCAGTAGGGGGTGTGCAGGAGGCAGCCGATCAATGATACTCTCTCATCATTGATGTTTCTACCTCTCTCTCCCTCTCCCTTCCTCTCTGAAATCAATAAAAATATATTAAAAATAAATAAATAAATAAATAATAAATAGGAGATATGGAAAGTGTAAGAGACTGGCTATATGGTGAAGGGTTCAGAGACACCCCACCACCATCAACCACACCCCTCAGAGGAAATAGTTGTAGTGCAAAGGGGAACTAATGTGAGATGTTTCTAATTTAAATCAAGTCATAGCATGAAGTTATAAGTGTCTTCAACTTATGTGTTAAACAAATGCATAATGTATTTGGTGTCCACTTTAGGCCTGGCATTGTACAGTGGTCCAGGAACAAGGTGGTGAATAGAGGCACATGTAGCCCTGGCCCCATAGCAGCAGTGGTTACAGTGTGGTCCTCATGTGCCAAGGTTGTGGTTTGATCTCTGTGAGGGCACGTGCAAGAGGCAGTCAATGAGTGCATGGATGGATGGAACAGCGAATCTATGTTTCTCTCTCTCTCTCTCTCTCTCAAGTCAATTTTAAAAATATATAAAAAGAAATGGATGTCTGGGCAGGTTGCTCAGTTGGTTGGAGTATCATCTCATGCACCAAAAGGTTGCGGGTTTGATCTCTGGTCTGGGTGCTAGGGAGCCAACCGATGGATGTTTCTCTCTCACACTCCTCTCTCTCTCTCTCTCTCTCTCTCTCTCTCTCTCTCTCTCTCAAAATAAATAAATGTATTTATTTCTCTCTCAAAATAAATAAATGTATCTTTGGGTGAGGATAAAAAAACAAAATGGAGGCACATGTGCTTAGCCTAATGATGTCTCTCTCTTCTGTAAGAACCTCGACAAATGCTAATGACTTCACAACACAGTGCTTCTTTACTAGCTGAAACCTGTGCAAACACATGTGCGTTATTATGAGCAAAACAAACCATGAATAGAAAGACATTTTCTTCCCTGCTTGGAGCCTTGAAGTTGGTGACACTTTAGGGGGCAGAAAGGTGAAAATTACTGTGGCAGTTTAGTCAGTTCTAACTATGCTGAATTCATTCATGAGCATGCCCAGCAGGCCGTCCACAAAAACAAGCCTCTCTGATTCTGCAGGCTTCACTTTCTGGCATTAGACTCTCCAGCAGCACAACTGCACTTAAGTACAATCACAGACACTTGTGCTTCTTATTATTTTCTGAATTACATAGAGGCCACTTGAGTAGATGTTAAAAAGAAGAAAAACTGTTGGCTGCTCCTTGGCATCTACAAATTCAATGTAGGAAATCATAATAACCATGCTGTTTACTTTCGGAACTGTCAGGTTGAACTGCTACCTCAAATTCAGAAACTTTAATTCTCTTTACAAAATAAAAGATTTCCCCTGCTGTGGTCTACTGCAGTGAGAAAACTTCCAATTCCCCAAACCCATTACCCATCACCCACTCTAGCTTTTGGAAAAGATGCAAATGTTCAGTTATTTCTTTCAGCTGTACCACCTCTCAAGATGCTCATGCACACAATTATCTTAAACAGTTTATTTTACAGTACAGAGGATGTACATTTCTGAGCAGTACAAATGTGGTGTACGTCTCCTAAACAGTCTTTTCACTAATCCCTTTACCATCTTTATCACAATAACCTTCCTAAAGCCAATAAGTAAAATATAACCTCTATTAAATTTCTCCCTTAACATATGTGCACACCAGGTTGTGATACTGATATATGGTCATGTGCTTATGCTTCACACAAATAGTGCAGCTGTATCCTTTGGAGTAAACATTCAGGAACACAGAGTGAATTTCGTTTTCATCAAGGTTGCCGTAAATAAATCTCCAAAGGAGACTGATAACATGTAACTTTGGACTTCAAATTGTAAAGGTTCTCATGTGCGAAAATAAAATGTGAAGTCGGTATGAAAGCCCACAGTGAAGGTGAGTTTACACGAAGTGTTACAAAATTAAGAAAAAAAGAAAGACAGCATCAATGTTTCAACAACATGGTAGATTAAATGTGCAACCTACACAAGCAAGGAAAATCATACCTGCTTTCTGGTTTTTAGGGTTTAGGAAAAATATTTTTTTAATTGTTAAGGGCAGCAGGGTTATGTCTCTCAATCTTTCTTATTCTGCTCTAGAATTAAAGAGAAAAGAAGTGAGAAGCAATGAATTTAAGAGAGACACCAAGATGGTCATTTTATCTCTCAAGAGGGCACCAGCTTTATTAAAAGTCAGAATGATAAAAATGTATTCTGACTCTCTACCCAATTATTTTGAGATCTTTGAAAAAAAAAAGAGCTCTGAAAGGAAAATGTAAGAAGTAATCAAGAAACTCATAAATATAAACATTAAAATAGATTTAAAAAATTTCTTCCTAGACACCCAAGATAATAAATACCCATTCTCTTCTCCCTCTTTGGTTACACTGGGGTTGAGACAACATTGCACAGTAGTATAGTCATAGCGGGCAGCTTTGGTTTCCTGCTGAAGGGGCTGCCTCCCTGCTGAATGCTGCCAAAGTTCTCCCTGCACCTAGCTGCCACTTTCTCTTCCTTCTGTGGACAGAGCCATGAACAGCAAGCATGTTAGGAACTCGATGAAAACTGTTCTTTCCACTCTTCAGCTGCTGAAGGCTGTGTAAACATCTGTACCCTAATTTTGATCAACATGTAGTAGAGCTGGGCCCTGAACCCCTTTAAACTAACAGCCCCAGTCATTTTCACTGCCTTTGCTCAGCTCTGCTCATGCTACAAGGTCAACCCCATGCTCCCCAGATATTAGGAATTCTTCTCCAGCCTCTTCTTGTTTAGTATTTGCCTCAGACATGTCCTATATCATCTCCAAGACTATAAATGTATGTTAGCTGATGGGTGTTGGCACCAATTCAATGCCAACAGGAATCCAAAATTTGGGGCACCATATAGGAGTAAACTTTATTCAGTGCAAACAGTTCAATTTTGGTACAGCACAGCTGTGAGAATAGCACAGCTATGGTTTAAGTGTTAAATAGTTCAGTTATGAACCAGCACAGCTGTGGAAAATCATGACTATGAGGCAGCTTTGGGGTGAGACTCCCCTCTGATTAGACAGCTCTGCTCTGCTCCAGTTTGCTCCACTCTGCCCTGTTCCATTCTGCCTGGCTCTGCTCAGCTCCATTCTGCTCTTGACCAGCAAGATGTCTTCAGTGTTGGCGTTCAGCCCGTCACAGAAACACATTCTTCCAGAAAAGGGAAAGTGCACTCCCTGGGCCAAAGGGGAGCTGCTTATATAGACAGAAGTCCCCACCCTTGGTTTCTAATTGGCCTGTCCTCATGCAAATGAGGATTTCAAATCCTTCCAATTGGATTGGTCCAAAATGCAATTGTCCTGACTGTTCAGAATGCAGCCACTCTGATTCGTAGGCGAAGATGCTGATGGGGATATAGCTGTGCAGCTCCAATTGGAGGAGGAAAGCTTCAGTCCCATTGGTTGAAATAAGATTTCAGGAACTCCAGATGGCAGGAACACAGTACAGGCAGGCAGTTCAGTACAGACAGGTAGTTCAGTGCAGGATTTTTCCTAAAGCACAGTTTGTGTGAGAGGTTCCTGTGTAGAAGTGACTGGGAAGCTCTGCTTTTTAAATTTGGGCCAGCTAGCCACCAGGAGCCCTTCTTGGTAGGTATCTTCTTTCTCAGGGTCCACACCTATTAAGTGGAGAGATAGCCAGCTGTTGAGATTTTATTCTCATTAAAACAAATGCTAAATGAATGACTACATTCTTTTCAGCAACCTTACATCAATATGTGAAATATTTAGTTGTTACATGAGGAACTAAGATAAGAGAGGTGACTGGTACCACTTCGATGATCTGAACATTGGTCGGCCCTACACATCAGAAGACCTCAACTGCTTGTAGTTCCCCAACCTCTCTTATGCCTCTAAACAAATACTTATGCTGTTCCCCTGCCTTAGGCATCCCCACCCCACTGATTATGCCATCTTCCAGAAACCTTGGCCCTATTCATCCTTTTATTACTCAGCTCAGATATCAAAACCTTCAAGAAACTTTCCCCACTTCCTCTCCTCCATCACAGCATCCCCAGCCAGGATTTGGGCTCCTCTTCTTAACTCTCATAACACCTTAAGCATGTTGTTATCATAACATTTACGCCATCCTCTATAACTCTCTACTTTCTTGTCCACTCCCCCGCTGGACTGTGATGATCTGTGCAGCAACTTTATTCATCTCATCCTGCACTCTCAAACTTCCTGGAGGAAGTTAGAACTCGGTAAGTGTTAATTAGATTAACTGAATGGAGAGCAATATATGGAAAAAGGTTCAAGTTCCACTGTGTCTATTCACATGTTTTATTTAATGCTGGTCTTGTTCAGAGATAACAGAATCACTTTTATCTGTTAGAATGGCACCTGGCACATAATGGGAAGGCAATAAATATTTGTGCAGTGGTTCTCAACCTTCCTAATGCCGCAACCCTTTAATACAGTTCCTCATGTTGTGGTGACTCCCAATTTCATTGTTACAAATTGAACATAATTAAAGCATAGTGATTAATCACAAAAACAATATGTAATTACATATGTGTTTTCCGATGGTCTTAGGCGACCCCTGTGAAAGGGTGTTTGACCCCCAAAGGGGTCGCGACCCACAGGTTGAGAACCGCTGGTTTAGTGGATAACTAAGTAGTATCTAATAGTTATCTTGGATTCTGACACGGTAGTCTTCTAAGGAGGAGGAAAGGTTTATATAAAGTTTATGTATGTATGTGCATGGACAAAGACTCTACTTTGGTAAGGATCAAATTCAACACTACAATTACCCCAAACAAAGTGAGGAAAATTCTGTTCAGGCTGATTGTGCTGGAGAATCTGCCCTCTTTCTGGAAGAAAGAGAGAAAAGCCACACTGCATAGTATAACAGTAGCCATTAGTTATTGGTTATTGAGAAATTGAAATGTTGTTCATCTGAATACAAAACATCTCATTAATAATTTATGTTTATTACATGTTGAAACTTTAATATAGCTTATAAATTGATTTAAATAAAAAGTTCTATTAAAATTAATTTTACTGTTATTTTAATTTTTCAATGTTGCTACTAGAAACTTCAGAAGTACACATGTAGCCCACATTATGTTTCTATAGGCTAGTGCTGATCTAGGACCCTTTAAAAATTCTTTTGCTTCTGTATTCTTCTTATCTTTGGTAACAAAGCTTTGGAATTTATGACACTAAAACTCTCTTTATTCAAAGAAGCCTTTCTCTATTTCACCTAAGCCAATTCAACCAAAACCTATTCATTCAAAACATTGCCATCTACCGAGACAAAATAATAATAGCCCAGAAAGCAATTTCACTGCTAGAGTCCTGGCACAAGCGCCTCCCTCCTGCTCATATTTATGGTTAAGCAAATATACAGTGACCCCAGAGTGAGATCGTTGTAAGAGTTGCTGAATTTTAACCTCCGATGGCCCCATATGTACCCCTGGCTGCTTTCCCTCTCCTCTTATGAGATAGCACAGGATAGCATATCTTGGCAAGTTGAGCACCCCGCTGAGGGAGAGGGGGAGGTTGTAGCACCAGAGTGCTTCCTGTAAGAGGCGCTCTTCATAAGGGGGTTCTCACAGATCCTCCTTTGGGGATTACAGTGTTCAGAGCCTGCCTTCACACCTAAAGATATTTTCAGTGCTTCCAAGTGAAGTCACCAAATCAATTTATATTCTTAAACACATTGTAACATCCTCAACACCTGAACCCCAAGTTTCCCAGTGGCCTCATTGGAGCCTTTTTTCATAGCCACACTAATAGAATCTGCCCAATGGGTGGGGAGTGAGGGTCAGATGAGAAGGAAGATCAAAGTTGACACAAACCAATCCTCTGACAGAAATTTTGAGAACCTACCCAGCCCCATCCGCAAAACATACTCAAAATGGAAAAAATATTCTATGGAAATATATTTTCAAAACTTGTATCAGCTATTTTTGTAGATGACACTAGTACTTCCTATTGACTATATCTTAAAAGAGAATTAGTACTTAATAATAAACTGCTTAATTGTTTATAGACCACCAAAAGTTAGTGCTGGTCATTTTGGTTAATTACATATTACGTACATATGTTTGCATGTGTGTGTATATGCATATGTGTGCACATATCACACTCATTTGCCCTTCAAGTATCAAGCATTCTTTTTGTGAAGTAGGATTCTAGGTCATTTCTATTTTTATTTTTTTATATTTTTCAATTTTTCCATATGATAAGAAAAGTAGAGATAAGAGAATGAGAGGTAGAGGGAGAGAGGGAAACAGAGAGAGAAACTGCTATCTCAAAGGTACTCCTTTCAAAGAAGGAAGTGAGTCATGATAAAAGCCCTCTCTCAAATAGCTGGGAGGAAACACCCAGGAAAACTCAGTAATGCACTCACGGGATCACACATCCCTCTCTTATCCCCGAACTAAAGACATTTTTCCCCAGAAGGAATGGGGTAGCATTACATGCAGTAAAGGTCATTTTTCTTTTACACTCATTCAAGACAAAAGCTTTGTAACATTCTTCTAGTATTGCCTAACCTAATGCTCAGCTGGAAACTAGTTTTTATAATGCTGATTCTCCAGGTCAACCTTCAGATGCTCAGAGGTAATAATTTTAAAAAGAACAACAACAAAATTACTAATGGAGCTTTGCATTGGTTCTCCCTACCAGCAGGCACAGAAGTATTGCACTATGGCCATGAAAATCAATTCTTTCCAGAATAATATTGAGATCATAGCACCGCTAGCAGGAAACAGAATGTTCTGGAAATTCAATTTACGTACATGCATTTTAGGTTTAAAAATGACAATGTCAGAATCCCCATGGTGCCTCAAAACCTGCTGCTTCTGGACTAGCCCTCGGTATGAGGGACTGATTCGCATTCTGCAGGTCTTACCAGCCTACAGACTGAGAACCAATTTATGTGGATTGATGGCCCTTTATTTACTCTGCCTTACAGGCTGTGACCATTTGAAACTTCAAAATGGATGAAGTCAAACATAACAGCCACTTTCGTTCAATGAAGCAGCGAGACAAGACTGTGGAAGCCAAGCATTCCCTCAGAAAAGAAAATGCTCCATCCAGAGGTATCCCTCAGGCTCTCAGATCTCCGACACACTGCATCTGAGTACAGACCAAAGGATCTGTGCTGAGCAGGGATGAAACCTGGGGATGCTGCTTTTCTAGCTAAAATAGACAGCTTTAAAAAATTAGCAATCCATGTAAGTCTGTTCATTTAATAATTAAACTCTAAAGTGTTTATTCTAAATACATAGAATTGTATTCTAAAGTTAAGAGGCTTATTATAGTGTTGTTTCCAATTTTAAAAAAGTAGAGAATTGGTTACTAAATTATAAGTGATTAAAATACTGGAATACCACAAAATCATTAAAAAATCACATTTTAGCTCTGTCCCATGTGGCTGGAGCATCATTAGTTGGAGCAACATCCTGTGCACCCAGTGGTTTCAGGTTTGATTCCCAGGCAGGGCACATACCCAGATTGAGAGTTCTGTCTCTGTTCAGGATGCATATGGGAGGCAACCAATTAATATTTCTCTTTCTCTCTCTCCCTCTCCCTTCCTGTCTCTCTAGAATTAAAAAAAAAACAAACAAACAAAAAAACATATCCTCAGGTGAGGATTAAAAAAATAATAAAATAATAAAATCACAAATTAGAATATTTAAAATATAGAGATAATATATCACATAAAAAAGATTTTCAAATTGTATGACATCAAATGTATGTATCAACACAGATGAGCTATATTGATTTAATAATGTAATATAGATGGAAATGTAGATATAAATACATTAAAAAACACTAAAATTATACACACAAAAATGTTGATTATAGATGTTTCTTTGTGGAATTATGAGTGATTTTTTAAGTTCCCCTATGTGTTTCTATGTTTTTCCCAAATTTTTAAATTAATGTAATATAAATGTAAGAAAAAATATTCATAACTACAGTCAACATAAATTTCTATCTCAATATATATCTGTTTATTGAGTATCAACATCCACTAAGGTTTAAAAAATATTCACATATCTTAACACATACCTTATTATAACAATGCATTTTCCATGTCTGGGATGGCTGAGTTCCACAGGGCCATGGAAGCAAGGCCTTGACTGGGTGAAATATTAGCAGCAGTCAACCTGGCGTTTCAAAGCAGGTAAGGCAGGAAGCCTGCAATGCTTTTAAATAGTATCACTTAGACGTTCCATGAGCTGACAGCATTTATGAACAATATAGTGATCAAATAAATATGAACTGTCAATTACCATTAATGAGCAAATCCCTATTAATCACAATTTGAATAAGGATGAAAATTGGCCACCATCAGGAATATTATTTCAAGCAGGCATAAGTCTAAAGAGGTGGGAAAAGAAAGAAAGCATGAAGATGGAAAGACCCTTGATACATCTACCTTTGTTCCTCCATCCCTGTAGGTGAACCAGAAAAGAAAATCTAGCAAAATGCCTAGATTAATGATTCCACAATATATTGAGAGGTAATTTGGAAAGTTTAGAGTTGTGAGAATACCCTGTCCTAACTTTACTTATGACAATGAAACAACAAAGATTTTCCTGAGTTAGAGAACAACTTTACAAGTATTGGACAAATTCCAAAAAGTTTCATGTGTGACTACTGAGAATTGCATTTATGAACCTCTAAAATTTAAATGCAGAATTACATTTATATTGATTTGGGGCATTTTCTAATGAATTTCTAGTTATTGCCCACTTGCATATCTACTTTATAGAACACTAGAGGCCCGGTTCATGAAATTCTTGTAGCGGGGGGCAGTCCCTCAGCCCGGCCTGCAACCTCTCCAATCCGGGACCCCTTGGGGGATGTCCGACTGCTGGTTTAGGCCCAATCCTTGTGGATTGCAGTCAGACATCCCTCTCGCAATCCGGGATCGCTGGATCTTGATCCCGAGATTGGGCCTAAACTGGCAGTTAGACATCCCTCTCACAATCCAGGACTGCTGACTCTTAACTTCTCACCTGCCTGCCTGCCTGATTGCTCCTAACTGCCCCTCCTGCCAGCCTGATCACCCCTAACTGCCACCCCTTGCCAGCCTGGTCACCCCTAACTGCCCCCACCCGCCAGCCTGATCACTCTTAACTGCTCCCCCAGCTGGCCTGGTTGCCCCTTACTGCCCCCCCTGCCGGCCTGGTCACCCCATGCAGCCTGCTGTTCAGTCGTTTGGTTGTCCCTCACTAACTCCCCGTTGGCCTGGTTGCCCCATACAGGCTGTGTTCAGTCATCCGTCTGGTTGTTTCGGTTGTGACGGCCCCTGGCTTTTTATATATTAGGATACTTAAATACTATAATGTATTATAAAATTACTAGTGGCCCAGTGCACGACATCTGTCCACTCAGGGGTGTGGGGGTCCCTCAGCCCGACCTGCACCCTCTCCAATCTGGGAGCCCTCAAGGGAGCCCTCTCCAATCCGGGAGTTTCTGTCTATCTTTACAATCATATGAGTGAATTGTCTGAGACCCCCAAGTCAGTTTGGTTTGTTGCTCACAGAATAATAGAGGCATTTTTTTT
>NW_005353752.1:1263302-1265606 GCF_000412655.1 Myotis brandtii
CAACAGTAACTTGCTCCAGGCTCACTTTGCTCTAGTGTCTAGGAGATCCGTCTGCCACCACAACTATGATTCCCAGCATTCCTGGTGCTCCCCCCGCTCTGGGCTTCCACTTCTTGTCCTGGGGATGCCACCAAAACTACTATTCCCAGAATTCCTGGTGCTCCCTGCGATCTTGGTTTTTTCTTCCTGATCTGTCTCCGTCCCACGGCCTCCCACTCTGCCAAGTCCTCCAAGATGCCAGCTCTCCCTCTCTGCTCTTTGTCTGGCGGCGTGGGGAGCCAAGTTCCCCAAGCCACTCCACTCTCCACCGGCTCTCCCACTCTGCTCTCTGCCATCTTTGTTGGGTTAATTTGCATACTCACTCCTGATTGGCTGATGAGTATAGTGGAGGGATGGTCAATTTGCATGTTTCTCTTTTATTATATAGAAGAGTTTATTGAATTATATTTACTAATCTATCTACACTAATAAGAGACAAACATGCAAATTGACCGTACCTTTGCTATGCCTTAAGCCACGCCCACCAGCCAATCAGAGCGACTATATGCAAATTAACCCAACCAAGATGGTGGCTAGCAGCCACGGAGCTGGAGCAAGCGGGAGGCTTGGTTGCCCCAGTCATGGAGGAAGCCAAGCTTCCCACCTGCCGTGGCCGGCTCTGAGCTTCACTCAAGGCTACAAAGTTTCAATTATAGAAGGTAAATAAATCCCAGAATAAAAAGAAAAAGAAAAAAAGGAGACCTGGGAGCTTCCATTGCCGGGGAGCTTGGCCAGCCTGAAAATGGCCCTCAGCCCCTCACCCAAACTGGCCAGGCACCCCAGTGGGGACCCCCACCCTGAAGGGGGTGTGACCAGACTGCAAACACCCATCAGCCCCTCACCCAGGCTGGCCAGGCACCCAAGTGGGACCCCCACCCTGATCCGGGACACCCTTTAGGGCAACCCATGCACCAGGCCTCTATCCTATATAATAAAAGGGTAATATGCAAATTGACCCTACCAGCAGAACAACTGGGAATAAATGGTCACTATGACACACACTGACCACCAGGGGGCAGACGCTCAATGCAGGAGCTGTCTCCTGGTGGTCAGTGCGCTCCCACAGGAAGAGCTCTGCTCAGCCACAAGCCAGGCTGATGGCTGCCAGCACAGCGGTGGTGACGGGAGCCTCTCCCGCCTCCTCAGCAGCACCAAGGATGTCCGACTGCAGCTTAGGCCTGCTCCCTGCTGGCAAGTGGATATCCCCTAAGGGCTGCGGGCTGCCAGAGGGATGTTTGACTGCCAGCTTGGGCCCGATCCCCCAGGGAGTGGTCCTAAGCCAGCAGGTGGACATTCTCCAAGGGGTCCCAGACTGCAAGAGGGCATAGTCCGGGCTGAGGAACCCCCCTGAGTGCACAAATTTTTGTGCACCAGGCCTCTAGTATATATATAAAAGCCTAAGATACCAAACAACCAGTCGACCAGTTGCTATGATGCCCACAGACCATCAGGGGGCATATGCTTAATGCAGGAGATTCCCCCTAGTGGTCAGTGCTCTCCCACAGCCAACCTCCTGGGGCTGGCTGGCGAATCTCCTGCGATCCCTCCCCCCGGCCAACTGTCCCACTCGATTGGCCCAGATTGCCAGCCAGGCCAAGGAACCCCACCCATGCATGAATTCATGCACCAGGCCTCTAGTCTATAATAATAAAAAGGTAATATGCTAATTAGACTGGACGTTCTTCCAGACGTCCTTCCTCTGGACAAAGCTATAGTGGGCGGGGTCTGAGGCAGAGGCAGCAGAGAACCCCTGGCCACAGTGGCAGCGGGTGGGGGCCGGGACCAAGGCCCTTGCATGAATTTTGTGCATCAGGCCTCTAGTCTACACTAATAAAAGAGAAACATGGTAATTGGCGTACGACCGCTACCCTTCCCATTGGCTAATCAGGGAGATATGCAAATTAACTGACAGCCAAGATGGCGGCTGGCAGCCAGGCAGCTTAGGGAGGCTTGCTTCCTTCAGTGACAGAGGACTCCAACGTTCCCCGCCTGCGCTGCCTGCCTCTGAGCTGCAACTCTAAGCAACTA
The DNA here is from genome assembly GCF_000412655.1 of Myotis brandtii. NCBI lineage: Eukaryota > Metazoa > Chordata > Mammalia > Chiroptera > Vespertilionidae > Myotis > Myotis brandtii. Next base: position 1,265,370 of record NW_005353752.1, read on the forward strand.
TGTTGCAAATATACAAGCTAAACAAAACCCCAGAAACCTCCTGTCAGTCAGCCGGGATCTCATCAGAGCTGGTGCAACATTGTTTCGAATACAGAAAACAAAGGCCAGAAACCTGCTTTCAGCAGCTGAGCCTCAGAAAGAAAGATGGCTCTTCTCTCCAGTGACAGCCATAGAAGGTAAATAAATGCCAGAATAAAAAAAAAAAAAGGAGAGGTTTGGAGCTTCAGTCGCCTGCCA
>NW_005353752.1:1268395-1276129 GCF_000412655.1 Myotis brandtii
GATCCGCCCTGCTCTGTGCATGACAGGGGGCGGTGCCCCAACTCCCCAATCAGCCCTGCTCTGAGCCCGACCAGGGGCTGCACCTAGGGATTGGGCCTGCCCTCTGCCACCCAGGAGCAGACCTAAGTCAGCAGGTCGTTATCTCCTGAGGGGTCCCAGACTGCAAGAGGGCACAGGCCGGGCTGAGGGACCTCCCCCCTCCCCCTCCGAGTGAACAAATTTTTGTGCACTGGGCCTCTAGTCTATATATAAAAGCCTAAGCGACTGAACGACCGAACTACCAAACGACTCGTCAACCAGTTGCTATGATGCACACTGACCACCAGGAGACAGATGCTCAATGCAGGAGCTGCCCCCTGGTGGTCAGTGCACTCTCACAGCCAACTTCTCGCAGCCAGCCAACCTCCTTCATTCCCTCCCCTCTGGCCAACCTCCTACAGTTCTTCCCCCGAGCCAGCCAACCTCCCATCGTCCCTCCCCCCCGGTGCCTCCTGTGGCCCCTCCTCCCAGCTGTCCAGCCCCCCTGATTGGCCCTGATAACTGACCAGGCCGAGGGACCCCACCTGTGCACAAATTCATGCACCGGGCCTCTAGTGTCATATGTAAATCTCATATAATACATATTATTATATAAATGTCAAAAGCATTATGAAATCTATTCTAAAGCTAATAGATCAAGCAGCACACTATTTGGTATTTATTGTGTTAGCTCCAATAGCAGGAAGTGGTTCTAACAGTTTGTTTGATCAATTGAAGCCTGGATTCCATGGTGGCCTTTAAGCAATGAGTTGAGGTATGGAAATGTCTCTATCATACTGTAATTAAAGGAAATTGGAGGTTTAAGTAGATGGAAATGTGGAAGTGGGCTTCTTCTGCACAAGACTCATCATTACTTCCAAACCACGGCAAAGCAAAGGGAAACACACAGCCACCGCAAGGGGCCAGCACCCCAAGAAGAACTTTGTGTGGCTGTACAACATAGCCTTGGGATGATGATAAGAGATTTTGCCCTTGACTTAGATTCTCTTATTTCAACAGAAAGAATGATATCTCAGGGTAGCAGGGACGTAGTTATGAGGCTCAGCTATCAGAGACAACGTTGGCCCAATGCAGTAGCAATCAGAATTTACTGACACCTAGAAATCTATTCAGATTTAATGATGGCTCCCTATTAATTGAATAGTTGGGTAACTTAGAAAGGTATTCCTTGATTAATATAATCCATAAATCACTATGTGTGATGACAAACAACAAACAAAGAAACTAAAGTGCGAGTATGATTCCACACCCAGACCTAAATCAGTTCCACATTCTGAAGCCCTTGAGTGAGAAAATAGTCAGAGAACCATTAGAGAATCAGGAAGAAATGAAAAGTGATATAGCTACAATCAAAAACACCATGGAAAGTTTCAACAGAATTTACTGACACCTAGAAATCTATTCAGATTTAATGATGGCTCCCTATTAATTGAATAGTTGGGTAACTTAGAAAGGTATTCCTTGATTAATATAATCCATAAATCACTATGTGTGATGACAAACAACAAACAAAGAAACTAAAGTGCGAGTATGATTCCACACCCAGACCTAAATCAGTTCCACATTCTGAAGCCCTTGAGTGAGAAAATAGTCAGAGAACCATTAGAGATGGACTCTAAAACATGGCCTCAAGGAAATACTGCAAATCTTCCCTCATTTTCCCCAGAAAAACCTTTACCCATATTAAAGGGTGATTGTGTGAAGAACAGATGCCCAGATCTTTATGGGATTATGATATATTAGTTCTGAATTGACACTAAGCCCAGGGGACTCAAATGCCATTGTGGTTGAATGGCTACAATGGAGCTTATGAAAAGACAATTGATAAACAGAATCTTGGTCTAAGTTTATCTCACAGTGGGTCCTGTGGGCTCATAGCCTATTCTATGCTTAATTCCCTAGTTTCTGCATGAATAATTGGAATATTTTCCACATTGCTTCCCTGACCTAAGGAATAAGAACTATCACAATAGAAAGGGTGAAGTGAGGCCCCTGAAACTGCCTGCTCTATCCCTGAAAAAATGGTGAAGCAAAAGTAATACTGCATTTCTGAGAAAAATCGGTTTAGTGTTACCATAGAAGACATTAAAGATGCAAAAATTGTGAGGCTAAATGGAGCCTCTGGAATGACTATGAATTATTGTAAACCTAATCAAGTTATGATTACCAATGGCCAATTAGTACAATTAGAAGCAGTTTTGCCTTCACCTGGTAGAGATAGAACCATTGTCTTACAACATAATCCACAGAGACCTAGATAATCAGATCAAGCATGTTAATGACAATATCAGGAAATACCAAGTAGCCCAGTTACCCCGGTGTAAGAATGAAGATGATAAAACTTATTAAATTCAGGAGCATTAATCTTTAGTGACATTACTAGGGATTGGTGGTTTGGGTAGCATATTATTAATTTCATGTGAAAGGAAGTTATTGCACTTGGCCTTGACTATAAGAACAATAAAAAATACAATATACATTATAAATACAGTATATATATTCAAATATGTGTATATATATATATATACTCACTCTAAATAAATAAAGAGATGCCAGTTATTTTTAGAAGACAAAATAGCTGATGCAACCATTGTGAGGTAGAACACAGCTTGGCTTATAGCAGGAAGGGAGAGGAAGCTGGGGTGACCACAGAGTAGGGAGCAGGAAGGAAGGTTAGTGTGTGATAAGGTCCAGGGGTTATCTGGAACCAACTCACAGGCCTCAACAGTCACAGTGAATATTTTCCATGTGGCCCTGGGGGAAGGGTGAGGAGGACTGATGTGATTTGATTTTTTTAAAAACAATGAATCTGGCTTCAATGTGAAGACTTTGGGAAACAAAATTAGAAAAATTAGAGGCATTAATTTGTCAGAGAAAAGAAAGGAAAATAATGGTAGAGTTGGGGTAATATTTATCTTGAAGGTTCTAGTGAGCATTATGTTACTTATTGTGTTAACTTATTTATTGAAAAATTATGTATTTATACTGCTATCATTAGCAAAAGTCTCAAGGTCCATTTGATTGGTTTCATGCAAGGTGCCATGTCACTATTTACTGAAAGCAAACAGAATGACAGCATATGGGCTGTGAGGGAGAGTGCCACTATTAAAGATTAATAATCATATTTTTGTTTAGATAGAAACAAATTATAATCCAATATAATGGATCAACCCAATGGGCCATCCTACATTGCCCCAGAATGTAAGTGCACACCCAACTTTGGAGAAAACTGGCTTAAAGGGATATTCAGTGGTATGGAGTTAATGAAAGTTTAGAAAAATTGAACAGAAGTGTGTTCTATTTGCAAACCTCCTGGGAAAAGATAAAGAGTTTTGGGAAACTGGGTAATAAACTCCTTTCTCCAACATCCTAAATGTGCTCAGATCCTCAGAGTTGAGGGTACAAAATAAAAAGCCCAGCTTTCCACTTCTGTCTTTCGCCTCTGTCTCTTTCCACCTCTGTCTCTTTCCACCTGGGGCGGGGGCGTTGGGGCACCGCACCCTGTCACACACAGAGCAGGGCCGATCAGGGGGTTGGTGCGCTGCACCCTGCACAGGTTGAGAACCGCTGTATTAAATGGAAAGTTGAAGAAATAAACAATTTATGTTTTAAATTGCGCACTGTTCTGAGTAGTCTGAAGAAATATTGTATCATCACTCTTCGTCTTACCCAGAACATGAACCATCCTTTTGTCCAGCACATCCATACTGTATACACTATCTGCCTATTAGTCACTTAGCAGCATCTCAGTTATCAGGTTGACCATTGCAGTATCACAGTGCTTATGTTCAAGTTACCCATGTTTTACTTATAATGGCCCCAAAGTCATTCACTTAACTTTTATTACAGTATATTGTTATAATCATTCTATTTTATTATTAGTTACTAGTGGCCTGGTGCACAAAATTCATTCACATTAAAAGGGATTTAAGTAGAGGAAATATTTTAATATTGCTATTTGCCCCATCCCCTTGCCAGCACCAGGCGGGAGATGCAGCCTCACATCCCCCATCAAGCTGCGCCAGGCAGGGGACATAGCCTCACATCCCTGTCTGGCACCGGGCGGGGGACATAGCCTCACATCCCTGTCTGGCACCGGGCGGGGGACATAGCCTCATGTCCCCCCTCAAGCCGTGCTGGGTGGGGGACACAACCTCACATCCCCCAGCCTCGCCATGCACGCAGCCCCGCCCACCCGCGCCTGCTGCACACACAGCCTCCTGCTGATCGGTCATTATGGCATGGGGCATCATGACCATTTGCATATTAGCCTTTTATTATTATAGATTAGTCTCTTACTATGCCTAATTTATAAACTAAACTTTATCATAAGTATGTCTTATAGAAAAAATATATTATATATATAATTTGGTAGGTACTGTAATATAAAAAGCATATCTGATAGTAGCCAATACAAACCTAAGCAGATACTAGTATGATGACCAGACTGATGTCACACAAAGATGAACAGTAGGGAAGATGACTGGAACTGAGCCTTCTGTTTCCTCTGTAACACCATTCACATGTTCTTCAAAATCATTTTTTATGGACTCAGAAGCTTTGCATTGTTTCCCTTAGCAGACTGTAGGTGTTCACCCACATTCTTTATTTCTTCATTTAAAAAGGTCAGTATCAGAAGCCTGTCTGGTTCTTGGATAAATATGAACAACATTCTACCCTGGCCTCAAAGGCAAAATGCAAAAACCACAAGATACCCGAAAATATGTGTGAGGCAGTGTGAGAAGTCCAAATGCACACACAGACCCATCCAGCCACTGGTTGGCCCTGTAACCGTAGCAAGTTTCTCCTCCCTTTAAGCCTTGTTATCTTCATCTGTATAGAGGGAATTATAACCTACATAATTTAACACTGATGTCAGGATTCAATGAAATGGAAAGGCAGTATCTCATAGAGGTACAAGAGTGGTCTCCTGAATCTGTCTGTGTGATCCTGGGTAGATAATTTAACCTCTCATGTTAAAATCCATCATCTGTAAAACATACAGTGATAGTATTTACCCTGAAGGGTCTAGTGAGCATTGTCATTTGGCACATAAAAACTATTACAGTGCCTGGCACATGACGAACATTCAATAAATGTCAGCTATCATGTTAATAATAATGATCATGAACAAGAACAAGTGCCCAGAATATAAATGAGATTCCCCACTTGTACAACCCTCCCCATAATTCAGTGACCCACATTAGTCATTCCCCTTTAAGACTAAGACTCAATTTATGATAAAATGGCAGCCCCTATATACAAAATTATAAAGGCATTTGTACAGAAGCTGTAGCCCTCTCAAGTATGGCTTTGTCAGAAGATATTTGGTCTTGTAACCTGTTAAGGTTACAGGGCCCATTAATGGCTTAAACCAGCTGATCTCTCTTATGAGAGTGCTAGAAGCCCATTCAATGCTTTTACTATGAAGTGTTGTCCTAAATATCAGAACACTCAGGAGCTAAAACATCACCAGGCACGTTTAGGGTTTGATGACAAGTAAGAAAGATCTATCCAGAGAAATCCCTTAAATTGTTATATTAAATGCAACTTCTTTCATACACCACTCATGGAGCTGGGGGGAGGAATTGACTACTATATGTGATATGATTTAAGGATTCAACATGATTTAAGGACTGTTGTTGACTTAAAGGACTTCATCATGAATCACAAATTTCTTGGCACTTTCACTTAAGTTTTTTATATTGTCATATTTTCAGAGAAAAATAACAAAATAGCTAGACAAAACAATAACATCACACACACACACACACACACACACACACACACACACACACACACACATGCCTCCTGCCTTCTCTAATGCATTTTTGTTTACATGCTTGGAAGAGCTAACAGTCTATCATTGCACCCAATCAATAACACTGGAACTGAGCATGGACTTGTATCTTTGTAATAAATCACAAGACAAGAGCAACTCCTTTAGTAGCAGGCCCTAAGAATGATAAAATAAATATAGATTTGTCTTCTGAGAAAAAATTGTACATATATATCTCCTGTCTGTCTTGATTAATATCAAAAGATCCCTCTTTTTCTTTTCTTTCTGTATGTTTTATTATATTCATGGATTTTTTTACATCCTTGACATGCTTTGCAGAAATATACATAATCAGGTCAAAAATATGATAAGCCGATGGAATAAATATGATCATGCATCAGAATCATATGAGGAGTAGGGGTTTGTTTTAACACACATTTCTGCGCCTAACTCTAAAGGTTTCTGATTCAGCAGATCTGGGTGAAACCTGAGATTTTGCATTTTTAACCATTTCCCAAGGGTTGCCATTGCTGCTGGTCAAGAGACCACAATCGGAGGATCAGTGATGGAGAAGAATGATCAGCAACCTTACCTGGAGTCACAGGCCCAGAATTCTGGTTTCAACCATGATGCTATGTGACCGGAGACATGGTAATTAATCTCTCTAGATCACAGTTTCTCAATGATAAAATAAGGAGTTTGCAGTAGATGAATGTCAAGTTCTCTCCCAACACCTATGGTCCATGAATGCTATGCTTTCTCTATAGACAAGAAGAAGAAATAAAAGGCATCCAAACTGGAAAGGAGGAGTTAAAACTGTAATTATTTGGCAGATGACATGATATTATACATAGAAAACCCTAAAGACTCTACCAGGAAACTACTAGATTTAATAAATGAATTTGACAATGTAGCAGGATACATTATGTTTCTCTCTCTAATCGATGGCATTTTTATACACCAATAATGAATTCTCAGAAAGAGAAACTAAGCAAGCAATCCCATTTACCACTACAACAAAAAATTAAGAAACTTAGGAATAAACTTAACCAAGAAGATAAAAGACTTATACTCAGAAAACTACAGGATGTTGCAAAAAAAGATAGAGGAAGATATAAGCAAGTGGAAGAATATACAGTGTTCATGGACTGGTGGAATTAACATCATTAAAATGTCCATATTACCCAAGGCAATCTACAGATTCAATGCAATCCCTACTAAAATACCAATAGCATATTTCACAAATCTAGACAAATACTCCAAAAATTTATATGGAACCAAAATACCCCATATAGCCTCAGAGAAAGAAGAACAAAGTTGGAGGGTTCACAATACCAGATATCAAGTTATACTACAAAGCCACTGTAATCAAAACAGCCTGGTACTGGCACAAGAACAGGCATACAGATCAAAAATCCTAGAAGAAACCATAGGCAGCAAAACTCAGACATCACTTACAGCAATATGTTTATGGATACATCTCCTAGGGCAGTGGTCAGCAAACTCATTAGTCAACAGAGCCAAATATCAATAGTACAACGATTGAAATTTCTTTTGAGAGCCAAACTTTTAAAACTTAAACTATATAGGTAGGTACATTGTTATTAACTTAATTAGGGTACTCCTAAACTGGCCTTTGCTAAAAACGTCCTCAATCTGATTGAGGTACGTTCACTGAGGTCGACCCCTTCCAACTCTTCCATCCATCCATCCACAGTATACTTGTTTCATCTATCTCTTTTCGTTCATCCTCTCTATATGTCCAAACCATCTCAACATACCTTTCTACCTTTCTCACACTACATCTTCTTTCACTCCACAATGTTCCCTAAAATTAACTTAATAAACTTTACTTAAAGTTTTAAGTCTTAAACTATAGGTACGTTGAATAAAACTTGATATCATACTTAATAATG
>NW_005353752.1:1277847-1298113 GCF_000412655.1 Myotis brandtii
CAGTGGTCGGCAAACTCATTAGTCAACAGAGCCAAATATCAACAGTACAACGATTAGAATTTCTTTTGAGAGCCAAATTTTTTAAACTTAAACTATATAGGTAGGTACACTGTTATTAACTTAATTAGGGTACTCCTAAGCTGGCCTTTGCTAAAAACATCCTCATTTTATAACAATAAAGCCACCAACACAAAATAATTACAATTCTTAAATTGATGACAAAAATACCTGTAGGATTTGCAGCTGGTTGGAAAAATACAGGTAACTTTATGCTTCGAGTAGGTACTTTTGTCACCCGCGCGCGATTTGCGGACACGACTAGCACTAACCACTGCACAATGAGACTGCTGACTGACTGGCTCACTCAACTCGTGCATGAGTCGCGAGCGCCTCCCCCGCGCTGTGTATCCCGCGGCCCGACCCACCGACACCCCCACTTCTTTTAATGCCACTTCTTCAAAATAGACTCGCCCAGGCCAAAAACCGAAAACCGACTTCTGCGCATGGGCCACGAAGTTTCAATCGCACTGTATGTGCGCGCCCACACGTGGTATTTTGTGGAAGAGCCACACTCAAAGGGCCCAAAGAGCCACATGTGGCTTGCGAGCTGCAGTTTGACGACCACTGTCCTGGGGCAAAGGAAACTATGGAAAAAATAAACAAATAGGACTACATCAAACTAAAAAGCTTCTGCACAGCAAAAGAAACCATCATCAAAACAAAAAAAGAGCCCGCTGTATGGAAGAACATATTTGGCAATTATACATCTGATGAAGGGTTAATATCCAAAATATATAAGAAACTCATACAACTTAACTAAAGGAAGACAAACAATCCAATTTAAAAATGGGCAAAGGGCCTAAATAAACACTTCTCAAAGATGGCCAATAGACATATGAATAAAATGTTCAAAGTCACTGATCATCAGAGAGATGCAAATTGAAACGACAATGAGATATCACCTCACACCTATCAGAATGGCTACCATCAACAAATCATCATATGACAAGTGCTGGTGAGGATGTGGAGAAAAGGGAACCCTAGTATACTGCTGGTGAGAATGCAGATTTGTGCAGCCATTATGGAAAACAGTATGGAGTTTTCTTAAAAAATTAAATATGGAACTGCCATTTGACCCATGATCCCACTTCTGGGAATATATCCTAAGAAACCCAAAACACCAATCAGAAAGAAGTTACTCACCCCTATTTTCATAGCAGCATGATTTAGAAATAGCTAAGATCTAGAAACAGCCCAAGTACCCATCAGATTTGTGGATAAAAGAGTTATGGTATATTTATACCATGGAATACTATGCAGCAATGAAAAAGGGATCTTTTGCTCTTTGAGACAGCATGGAGGGACCTGGAGAGCATTAGCAAAATAAGCCAGTCAGAAAAAGACAAGTATCACATGATCTCATTCATATGTGGAATCTAATGAACCAAATAAATGACTGAACAAAATAGGTCCTGAGACATAGAAGCATAGAACAGAATGCAGAATCTCAGAGGGAAGGAGGGGTTTTATGCATATATGCATATATGTTCTTTATGCATAAAGCATGGACACGGACAATAAGATAGTGAAATCCTGGGGTAGGGGGTGGGGCGGGCTAGAAAGGGTCAATGGGGGGGAAAAGAGGACATATATAACACTTTCAACAATAAAGATTAAAAAACACACAGCAGAGGCAAATGGTTAGAATATAAAATAATAACAGATCCCACTACACTAAGATTTTACTTGATTCACTGGTAAACAAAACAAGCCAATGTACTATTAAAAAACTAATTTTTAACTATGATTAAAATAGTTTCAACCCACTACCTGTACATCTTGAATTAACTTTCTTTATTGGCATCATTTGCTTCTTGGCTAACTTAGTAAGATCATCCTGGGGCAAAGTTCCCGCTAGAAAATGTAGTGACATTACCAATTTGTTATAACTCATATTTTAATTATATCACACACACAAAATATCACATCTGCTGAAAAATAAAAGTCCCAGTGAAGGAATCTTTATGTCAACCAGACACCATATTTAAAAAAAAAAAAAAATCCTCACCTAAGGATAATTTTTTCATTGCTTTTTAGAGGGAGTGGAAGGGAGAGAGAGAGAGAGAGAGAGAGAGAGAAAGAAAAAGAGAGAGAGAAATGTGAGAGATACATCAATTGGTTGTCTCCCACATGAGCCCCAACTGGGCCAGGGGGTCAAACCTGCAACCCAGGTGCATGCCCTTGGCTGGGAATCAAACCTTCGACCCTTAGGTGTCTAGGCCAATGCTCCAGCCACTGATCCACACTGGACAGGGCAGAACACCACAATTTTGAAATGATCAAATGCAACTTCAATTCAATGTTTAGTTAAGCAACTACTAGGAAATGTAAAAATAGCTCATGACCTCTTAAAGATATTGTTGTTAGAGGTTAAGACACTTCCTAGGCTTTTATTTCTTTAACTGTAAAATTAGGGGACTGAGACTAATTCTACTTAACCTTCTTTAGAATTGTGAAAGTATTTCATTGTATCCAAGACAAGTCTGGCTACATGAAAACATGCACCAGTAAGCATAATTCTTATAGCAATAAGATGAATCAGGTTACATTATGGCTTTAACTAAAAAAAAAAATCAAGGAAAATAAATTAACTTGTGGGTTGTTTGCTCATCTTTAAAACTGGGGAACAATGGTAGTTATCTCATGGTTACCATGAAGCTGAAAAGAAGGAGTGTTTAGGCAAGTGCCTGAAACTTAGCATGCAAGTGATAAACCGCTATCCTTGAGAATCATTGAAGGGTAAACGGCTGTACAGGGCCATGAAAATTACACAATTGAACTCTCTACAGAATAGAGTCCCTTGATTCCTACCTACCCATGTCTGCTCTTTCCACTACACTATATGAATCCTCATAAATTAGACTGCTTTGTTTATGTCTGAAAAATTGCAGAATCTCTCAGCTGTGCTAATCAAGAGCAGTAAGTAAACAAAAAGTCAACTCTTTTCATACCAGCGAACTTAAAAAAGGGGATAGATGGGTGTCTGTGTACATTAAAATTGAGAGCCCTTGAAGAAAGGCTATTTCTTTTGAATAGCACTCCCCCGCCCGCTCCGCCCCCCCCCTCCCCATGCTGCAGTTTTACAATTCATCAGCCTTCCACTCTCCAGGGAGCCTGCTAGTCAAGTATTCTCTTCATCTTCAATTTCCCGACTCCATTTAAAAGGTAGATACATAAAAATATGCATCCAAACAAAAGCAGAAAGAGAGAGAGAGAGAGAGAGAGAGAGAGAGAGAGAGAGAGAGAGAGTTTCAGATGTACAGTGTAGGGATGGGAGAGGATCCTGCAAAACAATCAAACCCAGGTGGTCAGAACTGTTTTCCTAATCTGGAATAGAACAGGGAAACTTGAGAGGTAAAAACCCTTCCGTGGGATCAGGTGGAGAAAACCTTTACCATGAGAAAGACCTGGGGAAGGAGGGACTGTATCTGGGAAAACCATATATAAATGGCTCCCTGGACATGGGAAGGGTTGGTGGGGAGGTGCTGCCCGGAACCCCAATCTGCTGCACTGACTGTCTCTCCCCCAACAGCTGCTGCCTCTGATTTAGCCAACAGTGCAGTCAGTGAGGGGCTCTGCCTCCTCCAGGACCCCACCCCATGCCGATCATGGCTACCACCCTGTGGTTCTTGCACCAGGCCCCCCAGGCTGGCAGCTCCATCCCAGGCCCTGCTGCCAACAGCTGCAAGCCCAGCCCTGCAGGCTGCTAGCTCCACCTCCAGCAGGGCCTGCAGCTGCTTGGACCCTTGGAATGAAGCTGGAGTCCGGAGCAATTTATGGTGATAGAGTTAATTAATTCCCTCTATTAAGTGAGCCAGTTAGCAAAGGAATTTACTGTTACTTAATGCTGTTACACATCACTAGCCAATTATTTTCAGGGTTTTATAATGACTCAGGTGCTTTGGTTCTGCATGTTTATAAATGAGAACATGGAGAGTTTAAAGGACTTGCACAAGTTCATAACTCTAATAGTGGTGAGCTTCGAATCAAGCAGAGAAAATTTGACTTCTGAATCTTATAGATATTGAAAATGTATAATTTTTAACAATTTTAACTAAAGTTCACTAAACACTATAAACTTTGCTTTTGTTTAGATGCATATTTTTATGTATCTAGCTTTTAAATGTCAAACAAAATGGAAATCTGCTTAAATTGTATTAAAAGCCATGAGACCTCTGTGACTAAAAATTTTTAACTTCTGAATTATTTTATATTGGGAGAAAAAAATATCATTGCCTACATTCCCTGTGCTATCCTTTACATCCATGTGATCAATTAGTACTTTTTAATTCCTTCACCTTTTTCACCCAGCCCCCAATCCCTCTTTCATTTGGCAACTATTAGTCTGATCTCTGTATTCATGAATCAATTTCTATTTTGTTTGTTTGTTTATTTTGCTTTTTAGATTCCACATGTAAGTGAAATTATATGGTATTTGTCTTTCTCTATCTGAGTTATTTCACTTACCATAATACCCTCTATGTCAATCCATGCTGTTGTAAATGGTAAGATTGCATTCTTTTTTATGGCCAAGTAATATTCCACTGTATATATGTACCACCACTTTTTTATCTACTTGTCTATTAATGGGTACTTGGGTTGTTTTCATAGCTTGGCTATTGTAAATTATACGGCAATGAACATTGGGTGCATACATATATCTTTCAAATTACTGTTTTGGGATTCTTTGGATATAAACACAGGTCATAAGGCAGTTCCATTTTTAACTTTTTGAGGTCCCTCCATAACGTTTTATGCAGTGGCTGCACCAATCTGTAAATCTGCATTCCCATCAGTAGTGCATGAGGGTTCTCCTTTCTCCACATCCTCACCAACACTTGTCGCTTTTTAATTTATTGATGGTAGCCATTCTGGCAGGTGTGAGGTGATACCTCACTATAGTTTTAATTTGCATCCCTCAGATCACTAGTGACATTGAGCATTCTTTCATATGTCTATTGGCCATCTGTATGTCCTCTTTGGAGAAGTGTCTCTTCAGGTTCTTAGCCCATTTTTTAATTGATTTGTTTGTTTGTTTTAGCGTTGTGTTGTCTGAGTTGTTTATAAATATTGGATATTAATTCCTTATCAGATGTATCATTGGCAAATACGTTTTCCCATTTAGTATGCTGTCTTTTCATTTTGTTGATGGTTTCCTTGGCTGTATAAACACTTTTTAGTTTGATGTAATCCCATTTGTTTATTTTTTTCCTTTTGTTTCCCTTAACCAAGGAGATATATCAGAAAAAAAAATATTGCTAAGAGAAATGTTAGAGATTTTACTATGTTTTCTTCTAGGAGTTTTATGGTTTCTAATCATACATTTAAGTCTTTAATCCATTTTTAGTTTATTCTTATATATGGTATAAGAAGGTGGTCTAGTTTCAGTTTTTTGCATGTATCTATCCAATTTTTCCAACACCATTTATTCAATAGACTATCTTTACCCCATAGTATATCCCCCCCGCCCCCCCACTAAATGAAACATTAAGTTGACTACTGACTGGAGAAATACCAATTATTCAATATATGAAAGATACTATCATTATTAGTATAAAAAGCATTACCTCAAAGGGATTCAACAGAATATTTCCTGTGTAATTAGTTAGAAACTAGTGTTAGTTGAAATGATCCAGGGCCTGTTTTTCTTTTTTTATTTGAACTAGTTAGTTTAACTCTACTTTCTTCTAGAACATTGATTGTCCTTAAAAATAACAAAGACAAGAGAGTAAGTATATTTTTAACCTTTTATAAATAAACATTACCAAAAATATGAAAAAAAAATGGGTCAGTTTTCCTTTTTTTTTTTTTTAATCCTCACCCAGGATATATTTCTTGACTTATAGAGAGAGAGGAAGAGAGAGAGAGAGAGAGAGAGAGAGAGAGAGAGAAACATCAATCAGTTGTCTCCCATACAGTCCCTAATCAGAAATCAAGCCTGCAACCTAAGTATGTGCCCAGACCGGGAATGAAACTCTCATCCTCTTTGGTGTACCGGACAATGTTCCGACCAACTGAGCCATGGAGCCGGGGTGGGTCATCTTTCTTAAAGGACTTCCTTAAACATTAAAAATTACTTTGTTTTACCAGAACACATAGGAATAATAGGAATAACATAAATACACTTATTTTGAATTAATAGAGTTTAATTCAAGCTGAATGGTGTGTTAATAGAAAAATACACCTATTTGTTTGAAAGCCTGGAAAATATATGAACATGGCCTTTAGGTTATATCCTTAGGGGAGAATAACATAATTTAGTCTTCTTTCTCTTACAAAATACCGCCATTACCTTTTTAGTTGTCCCTGGCCAAGAATAAGCCTAACTCTTATTCTGTGTAATATGTGTGAGGGAAGGGTTGTCTTAATGGAGGGCACCATCTGCTGGTTATAAGAGGTACTGGTTGTGAGAAAGACTGCTATTTGCTGTTAAGCAGACTCTTCACAATATTTTGTTTTCCTTCTAATTTCACCTCAAACCTGTCATAAAGCACCAGAAGGGAAAACAGCTTTTTTATAAACATGGCCAAGTTGGGATTTTTGTAGTTGTTTGATTTGACTTTTGTGCTTCTGAAATTGCTGTCACATATTGACTTTTTAAAGAAAAATCATCATGCTAAAAGGAGATCCCTATCTTCATTTCTTCCCAGATCAATTAAAAAATATATGGTTATTGCCACCCCTCTTGCCCTTGCCTCTAGTCAATGCATTGTCCTTTCTATTTATTGAAAGGATCTTAAATATTTTCACTGCTGTCTCTTATTTAGTTTCATTTTCATGAATATCTATTTATATCTGATAATATCAGAGTGAAGAATGTTTTCTTGATTTTTTTCTTCCAAAGGCTATTAATATAATATAAAAAGTAATATGTTTCCTTTAATTAATGACCATGTTATTTGAATTTATTCAAAAGGTTGTATAAACACTTTAATATTAGGATATTTCTTGTGTTTTACTTACTATTCATATGGACATAAAATGCAAATATTTATAACAATATACATACACTAATTTTAAAAAATTAACTGCTTTCTCAATGTATTTGTTTCAAATTACTCTTTAGAAGAAAGGAAATTTTAACTTTATACTTAAAGGAACTAGAAAAAAAACAAAAAACAAGTGAATATCAGAAAGGAATTAATAAAGATCAGAGCAGAAATTTTAAAAATAGACTCTTAAAAAAATACAAAAGATCAATGCAACCAAGATCTAGTTCTTCAAAGAAATAAAAAGATTGACAGACCTTTAACCAGACTCATCAAGAAAAAAAGATCCCTAGCCAGTGTGGCTCAGTTGATAGGAGCATTGTCCTGTACACAGACAGGTTGTGGTTTGATTCCCAGTCAATGTACATACCTCGGTTGCTGGCTAGATCCCCAGCCCCCTCAAGGCATTTGCAAGAAACAACCAATATCTCTCTCTCCCTCTCTCTCTCTCTCTCTCTCCCTCTCTCTCTCTCTCTTTCTCTCTTCCCCTCTCTCCAATAATCAATGAAAATATCCTCAGGTGAGAATTTTTAAAAAGAAAGAAAAAATAAACACAAGAAAGGACCCAAATAAATAAAATCATCAAGGAAAAAGAAGTAACAACTGACACCACAGAAATACAAAGGATTATAAGAAAATATTATGTACCATTATATGCCAAATTGAACAATCTGGATCAAATGGATAAATGCATAGAAACATGCACTCTCCCAAACTAAATCTGGATGAATCAGAGAATCTGGACAGACAGATTACAACCAGCAAAATTGAAGCAATAATCAAAATCACCCAATGAACAAAAGTCTTGGACTGGATGGCTTCACAGGTGAATTTTACCAAAAATAAAAAGAAGAGCTAACACCAATCTTTCTCAAACTATTTCAAAAAATTCAAAAGGAGGAAAAGTTCCCAAGCTTATTTTATGAGGTCAGCATAATCCTAATTACAAAAGCAGGTAAAGACACTACAAAGAAATAAAATTATAGGCCAATATCCCTGATGAACATAGATGCTATCCTCCACAAAATATTAACAAACCAGATCCAGCAATACATTAAAAGATCATACACCATGATCAAGTGGACTTTATTCTAGGATGCAAGGTTGGTACAATATCCACAAATCAATAAATGTGATATAGCATATACGCAAAATTAGGGATAAAAATAATTTAGTAATATCAATAGATGTAAAAAAGCCATTTGTTAAAATTCTGCAATGATTTATGATAAAAACTCTCAGCAAAGGGGGAATAGAGGGAGCTAGATGTTGCCAATCTTGGAGTCAGAAATGTGGCATCTCTGAAAACATTCTCAATCTGACCAGGTTCTACGGCATAAGAGAGAGCTGGGAATCATGAGAAAGACAGCGGGGCCTTATGAGGTCTAAGGGTGAGTACAATTCAAACCTCCTCCTCAAGGACTCAGTGAGGAAACTGCCAGACCCAGGACTATGCCTGGTGGGCTGAGGCAAGTTCTATACAACCTGCCTGCAGAGCCGGACGACTGAGGGCGGATGCTCGGGTTTGAACTCCCATGCAAGGATCAGCCTGTGGACTCCCTCAGATATTTCCAATGGGTTCGACCATGTAGGGAGAGGACTGGCCACAGGCAGGGATTCTGAATGACACATAAAGCTGCAGAGCTCTAGACCGCTCCAGAAAAAGAGACTGTGGTTCCCTGATGCCAGCTCTCATAGGATTCATTGGCCCTGCAAGCCTGAGCCATGCCAGGAGTCAGCTTGTGAGAAACACCTGGGAGAGCTCCCATCCACCGACAGCCTGTGTACCTTCCCAGAGCAGTGCCATCAAGAGTGAAGTGCAGGGAATTACTGACCCCATGGTAAGGTCTGCTGGTCTGCCTGATTCACAGGCATATAAGTCGTGGATGCCTGAGGACAGGTCTGTGGGAACCAGCTGTGCATGTGCTTTCCTCAGTGACTAGGCATCCAGGCTTCCTGAGATTGATGTCTGAGTCTGAGACACGTAAGAATAGTTTGGGACACAACTGGCAGCTGCTGGGGGACACTCCGGGCTGCCAACGTCCAACCAGCTCCAAGACAGTTATAAATTCCCCTGAAGCCAGATCTCAAAATCTTGGAGGGAGATCTCCTGGGATCTTGGAATCCATTTTAGACCTGCCCAGGGTCCCAAGGGATAAGTCACAGTTGGAAATCACAATTGCCTGACAGGCCACAAGGCAAAAGGAAAGCGGGACTATGGGGTCTGACTGTAACCACCATTCAAACCTCATCAATGTCCAAGTGCTGGGAACTGCTGGCCCTGGACACTGCCTGGCAGACCAGGGCAGGCTGTATCCAACAGGCCCACGTAGCCTGATGAGTAAGGTCAGATGCTCAAGTGTGATTGAGCATGCGTGGGCCGGCATGACGGCTTCCAGCTCACTGAGATCTGTCCCTGGGCCTGGCTTTTAGGGACAGACCTGGCCATAGACAGGGACTTCCGGGAACACTGCATGCTGCCAAGGTTCGGCCTGCTCCCAAACAGAGGTGCCTTTTCCCTTGAAGCCAGATCTCCCAGGAACCCCTTAGCCTTGACATACAGGGCAATGCAGAGAAGTCAGCTCCTGAGGAACTCCTGGGAGATCTCTCTCCACAGAGGCCCTGTGTGTCTTCCTGGCACAAGGCCATACAGGGTGTGGCTGAAACAACCTTTCCTACTCAGCATCACGAGTGTTGTGGGGGAACCGCTGGCCCTAAGAAGATGACTGCTAAGCTGGTTGGTACCCATTTCACAGACCAAGAAGTGCTGGGTGCCTGACATCTGATGGCACAGAAACCACATGCACATGCTTGTGCGGTGCTGACTGGCCTTCCAGGCTCCGTGGCACTGGTCCTCAGGTCAAGGCCAAGAAGGGATATTCTGGGCCACAGATGAGAGTTTCCGGGGGACTCTCCCATCTCCCCAGGTTCATCTGGCTCCAAACCAGAGTTATCAATTCTGAAGCCATATTATTGAGAATCTTAGAGCAAGATCTGGTGGGATCTCAGAAGCCATTCCAAGTTGGTCAGGACTCTAGGGGTTTCAAGATGCCTGGGAATCATGTCTACTAGGACCCTGGGCAAAAAACAACAGAGTCTTCTGGGGTCTGGGAGTATGCACAATCCACTTTCTCTAAAGAGCTATGCAAATATAAGGGATAAGGATACACACAGTCTGCAGGAGTCATTTAGAAAAGCCTGCTTGTGGAGGTGTAGCCGAGACAGGTCCTGAATTTCAGCAGGCAGATTGTAGGGGACAAAGTAGCAAAGAGGATGACATAAGCAGACTTAGATGACAAAGTCTACCTGTCTGGAGAAACAGTCCACAGAAGAGTTAAACAGGGATGTGGAGGGCATATAGGGAGCAGGGGAGAGGAAACTGGGAAGGTAAGCTGGGGCCAGATTACGGAGCCCTGGTGTGCCGAGATTCCGAGAAAAAAATCATATTTCCACATAAATAGGGAGAAGACATTGAGAACTTTTGAGCAAATGCACGATATTATCCCTGGAGGGACACAGACCCACAGGTCACAGACTGAAGTCAATATATAGATGTTTTATTTCCTGCTGGGGACTATGCTTTATTATAATTTTAAAATTAATTTATTATCTATCAATATGGCCTGCTCTGCTCTGGTTTGCTACAACAATCATCCATTCTATTGCTTTATGACCACTGATTTATGCATTTATGTTATCTATCTATCCATACAAATCACATGGGGCTTTAATGTCTGATTGAGACTTAGAAAAAAGTTAACCTGGTGCCAGGATAGAGGATGCAGTAAAGGTTGAAAGAGGAGAGACAGTGAGGAGGTATGAATTCTGCACACATGTACCTGGACCTCCCTTCTAGATGTAACCTGGGCTGTGGTGTTACAGCCTCGAGATTGGAAGATTAGGTGTGAAGGGAGGAAAGCCTGAACTCTACTGCCAACTTGACACTTATCCCAGGGCAAGTCCTGTATGGCACATGGGGTACAAATACATTTTAAGGAGAAATGGTTTCAGATGTGCAGCCCAAATTCAAATTTGCTATAAAGAGTAATATAAAAGGAATGCATATTTCCCCCCCACTATTCTGTATAGGCCACATTTAGGGATTTGAGGAAAATCACAGATACATTTCCCAGGGCATGTAACCAGCCAATCAGAACACCTCATTCTTTAGGGGACATAACCTGGCCAATACAGTAGCCATAGCCATCCCGTCAGGTCTGCTGCCCTCTGGTCTGCCCTTGCTCACATACCTATCACTGTGTCCATGGGACTAATAGGTGGGACTCCGTCTATGTCGAGCCATGTAACAAGGACACTGTGGGAAAATGCCTGGCATCAGAGGGCATACATACAGAGCTATTTGGAAGGAATAAGTTTATTTTTATTTAAATATATTTTTTATTGTTGATAGTATTATAGATCTCTTCCATTTCCTCCCCTTTCCCCCTTCCCAGCCCCTACCAACTGCTCCAGTTCTTCACTACCCTATTGCCCGTGTCTATGCATATCTTATATAATAAAGAGGTAATATGCAAATTAACCCTCACACCCTCACAAGGTGGCTGCTACAACCAGGCCAGCAGGGGGGTTAGTGAGGGACAACCAAATGACTGAACATGCAGGCTGCATGGGGTGACCAGGACGGCAGGGGGTTAGCGAGGGGTGACCAAACGACTGAACAGCAGGCTGTGTGGGGCAACCAAGCTGGCGGGGGGGCCGTGAGGGGAGACCAGGCCGGCAAGGGTGTTAGTGAGGGACAACCAAATGACTGAACAACCAGGCTGCGTGGGGCAACCAGGCAGCAGAGGGGTTAGTGTGGGATGACCAAATGACTGAACAGCAGGCTGCGTGGAGCAACCAGACGGGGGGGGGGGGCAGTTAGGGGCAACCAAGCTGGCGGGGGGGCCGTGAGGGGAGACCAGGCCGGCAAGGGTGTTAGTGAGGGACAACCAAATGACTGAACAGCAGGCTGCGTGGAGCAACCAGACGGGGGGGGGGGGCAGTTAGGGGCAACCAAGCTGGCGGGGGGGCCGTGAGGGGAGACCAGGCCGGCAAGGGTGTTAGTGAGGGACAACCAAATGACTGAACAGCAGGCTGCGTGGAGCAACCAGACGGGGGGGGGGGGCAGTTAGGGAGGACCAGGTAGGCAGGTAGGTGAGCGATTAGGAGCCAGCGGTCCAGGATTGTGAGAGGGATGTCCGACTGCCAGTTTAGGCCTGATTTCTGGGATCAAGCAGTCAGACATCCCCCGAGGGGTCCCAGATTGGAGAGGGTGCAGGCTGGGATGAGGGTAACTCCCCCTCACCCCCTGCACAAATTTTGTGCACCTGGCCTCTAGTACTGTAATAATTATGTATGGTGCCATTTGGGTACTGGAAATATTGGGGGGAACACTTTATAAAGTATATGATTGTCTAACCAATATGTTTTAACACCTGAAACTAATACAAACTAATATTGAATGTAAATTGTAGTTGAAAAATATTAAAACATAAAAAATGTTATGTCACTGAGAAAAGCAAATTTCATTGTCAGCTGCATTATAGTGAGATCCATGACCATTTAAAATTATGGGGATGTTAATAGTATTCCTGACTGCAGTCCTTTGGGGTGTATTCTTCAGACTTTTCAATATTTAGCTATAAAAAAGAGGAAAATGGTGTGTGTGTTTTTTTTTTGTAAGCCTGCTTTGTTTCAGTATCATTTGCAGTCAGTGTAGAAATGGTCTGAAATGGTTCTTAACCTAAAATTATGCTACAAAATGAAGACCTTCAGGAAAAGAAATAAAATAAAACCCGTCTTGCCCAAGTGAGAGCCAACTGATGGTCTCGATTTACTACATTTGGCCCCTCCTTCAGCCCCTCTCGTGATTCCCCACCATATGAAGAGGGACTTCCTGTGAGTCATGCTGAGACTTCCACTACAGTCCTCCTCGGGCTTCGGGTCCTGCCCACACCCATCCTGCTAGGTAGTCAGAAAGAATGGCCTGTGCTCCCCATACTCACCAGAGTGCTCAACTTAGTCTAGGGCAGTGATGGTGAACCTTTTGAGCTCGGTGTGCCAGCATTTTGAAAAACCGTAACTTAACTCTGGTGCCGTGTCACATATAGAAATTTTTTGATATTTGCAACCATAGTAAAACAAAGACTTACATTTTTGATATTTATTTTATATATTTAAATGCCATTTAACAAAGAAAAATCAACCCAAAAAATGAGTTCATAGGTTCGCCATCACTGGTCTAGGGATTACTCTGCCTCAGGGAGGGCAATATTCGTTGAGACCAGTCCCTGCAGGTCTAGACTACCACAGGGATTCACAATATGTGCACTGCATCCTACTGAGATGATCCTGAGATGATGAAGAATCTCTTCATCTCTGCATAATGGAAAACCATTTTCCTCTTTTTTATAACAGACCTAGGAGACATCTGTGTCAGTGGAGGAGCAGGGCCCCAGGGCAGCAAGCTTGTTCCAAGTTCAGCAGTTTACTCCACAGCCGTTGTGGACACTGAAGGCATGACTCAGAGGCAAATTAAGGGTGTCCACTTAGAAGATGCTGTGAGAAGCCCACCAAGTAGACATACAGCAAGAAGTGGCAGGCTCAGACAGCACTGGGGCCAAAAACCCTCTCCTTGGCTTTGCCAGGGCTGCAGTGACATCCAAGATTCATGCAGATTTGGGTAGGGTCTGCCTAATAATGGGACTTCCAAAGGGGCCCCAAACAAAGCCCTGAGAAGAGAGCCCATCCACCTTCCTTAAAAGAGTTTTTGAGGCTTATCAAAAATATACTAGTATATATTTTAAAAAACTACAGAAATTGGAAGGGTGGTTGAGGATGCCAATATCTCAATTGGTTGAGATTGCTTTGAAAGTGTTTAACAGAGTTCTATCGGAGTTTTCACCTCATACAAATAGTCTCTTCCCCTCTTCTACTTCATTATCTCTTTTCGCTCTTTTTTTTCTTTTTCTTTTTTTCCCCCTCTTTTTTTCCCAATTTCATTTTTGCACTCCTTTTTTTTTCTTTCTTATTTTTCTTTTCTTTTCTTTTTTCTCTTTTATCTTTTTCTCTTCTTTCCTCCTTATCCCCTAATTCTCTTAATTCGGGTGGTCACCTTTATTTGGGGTTATTAATATCGTGAATATATTTGTGTTCAGTGCCTGGTACGTTGTGCCTTGTTGTGTTGTATTTTGTGCCTTTAAATCAACGCAGCAGATCCAAGCAACAGCAGCCTCCTGATCACCACACCCTCTGTCTGAGGAACAGCAGCTGTACGTGAAGCCTCCCCCCACCAGCCAGAAGAGCCACCACAGCTGTGAACAACACCCACCAGAGGAGCTGCTGCCAACTGAGGAGCAGCTGCTACCGCAACCACCCAAGGAGCAACCACAGCCCAAGGAGCCACTGCCACCCAGGGAGCAGCCACTGAACGACTCAACATCTAGATATGTCAGTGAGATCAAACATGGGTAGGCAAAGAAACCCCCAAAGGAAAGAAAAGGAGGACTCGCCAGAAAAGCAGCTAAGTGAGACAGAGGCATGCAACATGACAGAAAAAGAATTCAGAATAAGGGTCCTAGCGTGCATAAACCGGATGGAGGAAAAAATCAACTACTTATGCAAGAAGCAAGAAGAAACAGATGAAAAAATCAATAACTTATGCAAGACCCAAGAAGAAATGAAGAGCGATATAGCTGCAATAAAAAACACCATTGAAAGCATCAACAGTAGACTAGGAGAAGCGGAGGACCGAATTAGTGAATTAGAAGACAAGGAAGCAAAACACACCCAAACTGTACTGCAATTGGAGAAAAAAATTAAAAGACAGGAGGAGAGCCTAAGGGAGCTTTGGGACAACATGAAACGAAACAACATACGAATAATAGGGGTGCCAGAACAACAGAAAGATGAACAAGGATTAGAAAACCTACTCGAAGAAATAATATCAGAAAACTTCCCTGAGGTGGGGAAGAAAAAAGTCACACAAGCACAGAGAGTCCCAAACAAGGTGAACCCGAAAAGACCCACACCAAGACACATCATAATTACCATGGCAAATGTTCAGGACAAAGAGAGAATCTTACAGGCTGCAAGAGAGAGACGGAAAGTTACATACAAGGGATCTCCCATTAGATTATCAAATGATTTCTCAACAGAAACACATCAGGCCAGAAAAGAATGGACAGAAATTTACAAAGTGATGCAAAGCAAAGGACTGAACCCAAGAATACTCTATCCAGCAAGGCTATCATTCAAAATTGAAGGGGAAATAAGAAGCTTCACAGACAAAAAAAGGCTAAGGGAGTTTATCACCACCAAGCCAGCAATGCAAGAAATGCTAAAGGGACTGGTGTAAAAAGAAGGAATAAAAAGCTCAGAAAGAAAACAGCCACACAAAAAAAGAAATGGCTACAAACAAGTACCTTTCAATAATAACTTTAAACGTAAACGGACTAAATGCTCCAACCAAAAGACATCGAGTGGCTGAATGGATAAAAAAACATGACCCATACATCTGCTGTCTACAAGAGACCCACCTCATTAGAAGGGACTCACACAGACTGAAAGTGAAGGGATGGAAAAATATCTTTCAGGCAAATGGAAAGGAAAAGAAAGCTGGGGTAGCAATACTTATATCGGACAAAATACATCTCAAAGTGAAGGCCATAACCAGAGATAAGGAAGGCCACTTCATAATACTAAAGGGATCAATACAACAAGAAGATATAACCCTGGTAAACATATATGCACCCAATGCAGGAGCACCCAAATACATAAAAAAACTCCTGGAAGATATCAAAGGAGAGATCGACAACAATACAATCATAGTAGGGGACTTTAATACACCACTGACATCACTGGATAAGTCCTCTAGACAAACAATCAGCAAAGAAACAGCAATCCTAAATGACTCACTAGATCAGATGGACTTAATAGACATCTTCAGAACACTTCACCCAAAGCCGCGGAATATACATTCCACTCAAGTGCTCATGGGACAGATTCAAAAATAGACCACATATTGGGTCACAAGCAAAGTCTCCACAAATTCAAGAAGATTGAAATCATAAAAAGCATCTTCTCAGACCACGATGGCATAATATTAGAAATAAACTACAATAAAAACAACCCAAAATACTCAAACACTTGGAAGCTGAATAGCATGTTATTAAATATTGATTGGGTTACCAATGACATCAAAGAAGAAATTAAAAACATCCTGGACACTAATGACAATGAAAACACAACAATCCAAAACCTATGGGACACAATGAAAGCAGTCCTGAGAGGGAAGTTTATAGCTCTACAGGCCTATCTCAAAAAACAAGAAAAAATGGTAGTAAATCATCTAACTCTTCAACTCAAAGAATTAGAAAGAGAGCAACAAGAAAACCCCAGAGTGAGCAGAAGGAAGGAGATAATAAAGATTAGAGCAGAAATAAATGACATAGAGACCAAAAAAACAATACAGAAAATCAATGAAACCAAGAGCTGGTTCTTTGAAAGGATAAACAAGATTGACAAACCTCTAGCCAGGCTCACCAAGAAGCAAAGAGAGAGGACCCAAATAAACAAAATCAGAAACGATAGAGGCGAAATAACAACAGACCCCACAGAAATACAAATGATTGTTAAAAAATACTATGGACAGCTCTACTCCAACAAACTAGACAACCTGGAGGAAATGGACAAATTCCTAGAAAAATACAACATTCCAGCACTCAATCAGGAAGAATCTAAAAATCTCAATAGGCCAATAACTATGGAAGAAATTGAAGCAGTCATCAAAAAGCTTCCAGCAAACAAAAGCCCAGGACCAGACGGCTTCACAGGGGAGTTTTACCAAACATTCAAGGAAGAACTAAAACCTATCCTCCTCAGACTACTACAAAAAATTCAAGAGGAAGGAACACTTCCAAGCTCATTCTATGAAGCCAGCATCACCCTAATACCAAAACCAGGTAAAGACAACACAATGAAAGAGAATTACAGGCCAATATCCCTCATGAACATAGATGCCAAAATCCTCAACAAAATCTTAGCAAATCGGATCCAGCAGTACATCAGAAAGATCATACACCATGACCAAGTAGGATTTATTCCAGGGATGCAAGGATGGTACAATATCCGCAAATCAATAAACGTGATACATCACATAAACAAATTGAAAGAAAAAAACCACATGGTCATATCAATTGATGCAGAAAAAGCATTTGACAAAATCCAACACCCATTTTTGATAAAAACTCTCAGCAAGGTGGGAGTAGAAGGATCATACCTCAACATAATAAAAGCCATATATGACAGGCCCACAGCCAACATCATACTCAATGGACAAAAACTAACACCATTTCCCCTAAGAACAGGAACAAGACAGGGATGCCCACTCTCACCACTCCTGTTCAACATAGTACTGGAAGTATTAGCCATTGCAATTAGACAAGAAGAAGAAATAAAAGGCATCCAAATTGGAAAAGAGGAAGTAAAACTGTCCTTATTTGCAGATGACATGATATTATACATACAAAACCCTAGAGACTCCATCAAAAAACTACTAGACTTAATACATGAATTTGGCAATGTAGCAGGATACAAAATTAACCCCAAGAAATCTGAGGCATTTCTATACACCAATAGTGAACTTTCAGAAAGAGAGATTATAAAAACAATCCCATTTACCATCGCACCAAAAAAATTAAGATACCTAGGAATAAACTTAACTAAAGAGGTAAAAGACCTCTACTCAGAAAACTACAGGACGTTGAAAAAAGAGATAGAGGAAGACATAAACAGATGGAAGAACATACCGTGTTCATGGATTGGTAGAATCAACATCATTAAAATGTCCATACTACCCAAAGCAATCTATAAATTCAACGCACTTCCCATTAAAATACCAACGGCATACTTCACAGATCTAGAACGAACTCTCCAAAAATTCATCTGGAATAAAAAAAGACCCCGAATAGCTGCAGCAATCCTGAGAAAGAACAAAGTAGGTGGGATCTCAATACCAGATATCAAGCTGTATTACAAAGCCACTGTTCTCAAAACTGCCTGGTACTGGCACAAGAACAGACATATAGATCAATGGAATAGAATAGAGACCCCAGAAATCAGCCCGAACCAATATGCTCAATTAATATTTGACAAAGGAGGCAAGAACATACAATGGAGCCAAGATAGTCTCTTCAATAAATGGTGTTGGGAAAATTGGACAGATATATGCAAGAAAATGAAACTAGACCACCAACTTACACCATACACAAGAATAAACTCAAAATGGATAAAGGACTTAAATGTACGACAGGAAACCATAAAAATTCTAGAAGAATCCAAAGGCAACAAAATCTCAGACATATGCCAAAGCAATTTCTTCACTGATACAGCTCCTAGGGCAGTTGAAACTAAAGAGAAAATGAACAAATGGGACTACATCAAAATAAAAAGCTTCTGCACAGCAAAAGAAACCATCAACAAAACAACAAGAAAACCCACTGCGTGGGAAAACATATTTGCCAACGTCATATCTGATAAGGGCCTAATCTCCAAAATTTATAGGGAACTCATACAACTTAACAAAAAGAAGATAAACAATCCAATCAAAAAATGGGCAAAGGATCTAAATAGACACCTTTCAAAAGAGGACATTCAGAAAGCCAAGAGACATATGAAAACATGCTCAAAGTCACTAATCATCCGAGAGATGCAAATCAAAACAACAATGAGGTACCATCTCACACCTGTCAGAATGGCTATCATCAACAAATCAACAAACGACAAGTGCTGGAGAGGATGTGGAGAAAAAGGAACACTTGTGCACTGCTGGTGGGAATGCAGACTGGTGCAGCCACTATGGAAGACAGTATGGAGTTTCCTCAAAAAACTGGAAATGGAACTCCCATTTGACCCTGTGATCCCACTTCTAGGAATATATCCCAAGAAACCAGAAACACCAATCAGAAAGGATATGTGCACCCATATGTTCATAGCAGCACAATTCACCATAGCTAAGATCTGGAAACAGCCTAAGTGCCCATCAGTAGATGAATGGATTAGAAAACTGTGGTACATCTACACGATGGAATACTATGCTGCTGTAAAAAAGAAGGAACTCTTACCATTTGCAACAGCATGGATGGAACTGGAGAGCATTATGCTAAGTGAAATAAGCCAGTCAGTGAGGGAAAAATACCACATGATCTCACACATTCATGGATAATAGAGACCATTATAAACTTTTGAACAATAAAAAAAGAAAGAAAGTGTTTAACAGCTATGACCAAGTCAGAAAGGCACAACAAGTTTCACTGCTCGCCACAGCTGCTAACAACCAAGACCCAATAAGGCACTTGCTGTGGAAAACAAAGGACCCTGGGTGTGACCCTGGGCCCCCACCACCTGCCTGAAAGGCTGTCCACCTTTACAAGGTGCATATTATAAACATGAGGCCTTTGGAGACAAGAATGTGGTAGCTGCTCCCAAAAATAGGAGAAGAATCTTTCCACAAAGCAACCACCAGCAACCAGGAATGATCAGACCCAGGAGCTCCTCTCACTAATTGACACCAGAGTTGTAGTAAACACCAGACAGGGCCCCTCTCCCCAAGACCATGTACATTACTGACGTATCTGAAAAAGTCTGTATGTGCCAAGATGCCCTATTCACTTGTTGGTGTGAGATCTATTAACAAAATTAAGTGCCAAAGTGACTTTTTCACCAAAAAAAAATTAGACTTTGAAGTATTCCCAGATCAAGCCTGCACTTTCTAATCTGTGCTATTATAATTGGAAAACAAGTCTCATTCATAAATTCCTTAATAAAGTCTACAAAAGCTAAGAGTGATTTTTGGACTGATGGGAGGCTGACCTGATAGCAAGTAAAACTCCCTCTAGCACTGAGGCTCAAAATTTAAAGCAACACTTTTTAATCACAACAAAATTGCTGCCGGGAGCCGGTCCATCCTTGCTGCTTGACACAGTCACTGCAGGAAAGAAACATCTGCACAGCATATGTTTCAAGGGATCTGGCGTATATGGCATACTGTTCTTAATATGTTTGCTCCCCTTCTTGGTGCTATGTGTTTTAACCAAGGTCACCTCTCCGAGAAAGGTTGTTTCCCCAGGTAGGAATTTTTCCCTGAAGTTAGGGAGGGAATAAAACCCCTTAACTAAGTGCCAGGCAGGTAGTTAATCACTTTAACTACAAACAATCAC
>NW_005353752.1:1298228-1319324 GCF_000412655.1 Myotis brandtii
AGAACCTAGAGACAGAACCTAGAGAGAGAACATGGCAAGAGAACCTGGACAGAACTTGGCTGGAGAACCTGGACAGAACCTGGCTGGAGAACCCAATTATGCTGATCAACTGAACGCTGTCTCCATGTCCTTCATTCTTCACCAACTCCGTCCACACCTATGGGAACCCCTGGACCCACTGGGGCTGGACCCCAGCAATTGCAACTAAATTCAGAACAACCATCACTCATATACACCTGAAATCTGGCTGATTCAGATTACAACTAGGGAATTCAAGAAGAAGCCACATTGAGACTGGTAGGAGGGGCAGAAACACAGAATGGACTGGTCCCACACCCACGTGGATAAAAATAGGAGAGATATCTTTGTTGTAGAGGTCCTGCCCTGAGGAGTGAGGAGTCCCAACCCCACACCTGGTCCCCCATCCCAGGGTTCCAGTGCTTGGAAGAGAAGTCTCCATAACTTCTGGCTGTAAAAACCAGTGGGGATTGAAGCTGAGTAAGGCTAAGGCTGCTGGAGTCCCATGCAGTTCCTCTTTAAGGGACTACACACAGACACTTACTGGGACTTACTCCCTCTGAGCTTTTGTACTGGGGCAGCAGCATGAAAGGAACCAGAAATATATGGGGAGGCACTGAATTGTCTGAAATGAGAGCAAGAGCTGGGATTAGGAGGGCAGCTTTCCCCCAGACAGAAGTGTTAGCAGAGGTCACTGTTCCTTTGATGAGCCCTTCCCGCAAAGAGCCAGTAGGTAGGCGCCATATCTAAGACTCCATCAACCTGGCTTACACTGTTTTCCCCACCTTAGTGAATCTGAGATCCTGCCCCATCCATGTTTCAGGCCCACCCAAGATGTATCCTGTTTTGGCTCGTGTTTCAGTTTTTCCTAAAATCTCTCAAACAAGCAGCATCTGGTCTCAGTAAGTGCCATACCTCTCATTAAGCAGCCTCAGACCTGGCACTAGCAGCAGCTGGTTTCAGTTCACAAGTTGGCCTCACCTGGGTATCTCTAAGCCCAGTACAAGTAGCAGACATCTGCAGATGCTTTGTAGCTCATACCAGGTGGCTCTAGGCAGAACATAGGTGGTAGCTGACTTTGGCCTGCATCTCCAGGGAAGTCCCACAGCCTGAGTGGACTGAGTGGACAACTTCAGACCACTTTGAAGCACCACCACCTAATCATTTTGACCAGTGACACACTCAAGTGGTAAAATCAGCTGGTACCAGAGCCCTGCTGAAGTAAGTCCTGCTCTGTGGGATCAGCCCCTGCACAGCTGATGCTCCATGGTGATTGGAGGGCTGCATTCAGGGGTCAGTGGTTGCAGCTAGTCCTTGCATATGATTGTCCTGGAGGTAATTCCCACCCATTGACATGCCAACAGCAATCAAAGATAAACTACAAGAGAAAGGTATACACAGCCCACACAGGTGGTGCACCTCAAGAGCCCAGCTTGGGCAATCAGGGAGGCTGTGCCACTGGACCCTACAGAACATCAACTACATTAAGCCACTTTACCTAATACATAAAAACAAACACAGGCAGGCTGCCAAATAAGGACACACAGAAAAAAAACAACATGTCCCAAAAGAAAAAACAGAAAAAAACTCCAAAAAAATAACTAAACAAAAAGGCGACAAGCAATCTACTAGATGCAGAGTTCAAAACACTGGTTATAAGGATGCTCAATGAACTCAGAGAGAACCTCAACTTACTCCAGCATAAAAAAGGACCGGTCAGAAATAAAGGGTACACTAAGTAAAATGAATAACTCAACAGTAGAGTAAATGAAGCCAAGAATCAAATCAGCAATATGGAACATAAGGAAGCAAAAAACAACCAATCAGAAAAATCATAAGGAGGAGAGTAAGGGGATGAGAATAGTGTAAGAAGCCTCTGGGACAACTTCAAGCTTACCAACTTTTACATCATGGGGGTGCCAGAAGGAGAAGAGAGAGAGCAAGAAATTGAAAACCTGTTTGAAAAAATAATGACAGAAAACTTCCCTAACCTAGTGAAAGAAATAGGCTTATAAGTCCAGGAAGCCCAGAGTCACAAACAAGATGAATTCAGAGAGGCCAACACCAAGACACATCATAAATAAAATGTTGCAGCTGATCAATGACTCTCTCTCATCATTGATGTTTCTATCTTTCTCTCTCTGAAATCATTAATATATATATATGAAATCAATAATATATATGAAATCAATTATATATATGAAATTAATTATATATATGTATATATATATAAATGGGTGTTGGATTTTGAAAAACACTTTTTTCTGTCTATTTATATGATCATATGACTTTTGTTTTTCAATTTTTTTATGTGATGTATCACATTTATTGATTTGTGAATATTGTACCAGTCTTGCATCCCTGAGATAAATCCCACTAGGTCATGGTGTATGATATTCTTAATTTAATGCTGGATATGATTTGCTAATATTTTGTCCAGGATTTTAGCATTTATGTTCATCAGAGATATTGACCTGTAATTCTCTTTCTTTGCAGTGTCTTTATCTGGTTTGTGAATTATGATAATGCTGGCCTCTTAACATATTTCGTACCACTCAGGAGTTTTCTCGTGCTTCGAGCGCCATCTGTTAAGGACCGCTCACGAGTGTTCTCGTTTTTCACACCCATGGAAAAAGGAGCGAATCTAGATACTTATGTAAATTTTGTTTGGTCCCTCTTCATAGAGGAAAATGTTTTACGCAGTACCATACATTAAAAAAGTACTAGGAACTTTAATTGTTTAATTGTTTTTGTAAATAAAAATGTTATAATTATTGAAAAACAACACCTAAAGTACATAATGATGATTTAAATAACGTGCAGTTTGCCCAAAAATGTGCAGTCCCTGGCGTATGTCTTAGAGATTTCTATGCGGTATGCAATGTGTTAAAAAGAGCTTGGAAATGTTCTTTTCTCTTTGATTTTTTGTTGAAAAAATTAGACAGGTACATGCAAAAAAATGAAACTAGACCACCAACTTACACCATATACAAGAATAAGCTCAAAATGGAGAAAATACTTAAATGTAAGTTGTGAACCCATAAAAATCGTAGAAGAAACCATAGGCAGAAGAATCTCACACATCTCTTTTAGCAATATATTTGCTGATACATCTCCTAGGGCAAGGGAAACAAATGAGAAAATAAACAAATGGGACTACATCAAAATACAAAGTTTCTGCACAGCAAAAAAAACTATCAACAATAACGAAAAGGGAGTCAACTGTATGGGAGAACATATTTGCCAATAATATATATAATAAGGGGTTAATATACAAAATATATAAGGAACCCATACAATTTAACAAAAGGAAGACAAACAATCCTATGAAAAAATTGGCAAAGGACCTAAATAAACACTTCTCCAAAGTGGACACACAGATGGCCAAGAGACATATGAAAAAATGCTCAAAGTCGCTAATCATCAGAGAGATGCAAATTAAACCTACAATGAGGTATCACCTCACATCTATCATAATGGCTACCATCAACAAATCAACAAACAACAAGTGCTGGCAAAGATGTGGAGTAAAGTACACTGATGGTGGGAATGCAGACTGGTGCAGCCATTATAGAAAACAGTATGGAGTTTTCTCATAAAAATAAAAATGGAACTGTCATTTGACACAGTGATCCCACTTTTAGAAATATATCTTAAGAAACCCAAAACACCAATCAGAAAAACTACATGCACCCCTATGTTCAAAGCAGTACAATTGACAATAGCTAAGATCTAGTAACAGGCCCAGTGCCCATAAGTAGATGAGTGGGATAAAAAAAAGCTGTGGTATAATTACACCATGGAATACTATGAAGCTGTAAAAAAAAAAATCTCTAATCTTTTGAGACACCTGGAGGGACCTGGAGAGTATTATGCTAAGCAAAATAAGCCAGTCAGAGAAAGACAAGTATCACATGATCTCACTCATATGTTGAATCTAATGAACCAAATAAACTGATGAACAAAATAGATCCAGAGACATGGAACAGACTAAGGAATTTCAGAGGGAAGGTGGGCGTGAGTGAGGAGTGGGAAGTGATCAACCAAAGAACTTGTATGCATATATGCATAACCCATGGACACAGACAATAGGGTAGTGAAGGCCGAGGGGGAGTAGGTGTGGGGTGGAGTGGGTCAATGGGAAAAAAAGGGACATCTGTAATACTTTCAGCAATAAAGGTAAATTAAAGAAAAAATACATAGAATGGCTGAATTCATAAAACAAAACAAAACACAAGCTCTAACAACATGCTTCCTAAGAGAGACCTACTTTTGCCTTAGACACATAGTCTGAAAGTGAAGGAATGGAAAAAAATTATTTCAAGCTAATAGTAACCAAGAAAAGCAGGTTAGCTATGCTTATATCAGACAAAATAGATTTTAAACTAAAAATGATAAAGGGCGTGCTGAGGCGGAATGGCTGTTGGTCTGTGTTGGGTCTAGGTCCCCCGCTCCTGGGGGCTCTCCGGTCTTCTGCTTCTCCCGCTGAGCTGCGGCCTGGTGAAGAGGAAGCCATGGCGCTCCGGGTCACCAGGAACACGAAAATTAATGCCGAAAATAAGGCGAAGATCACTATAGCAGGCGCAAAGCGCGTGCCCGTGGCCACTACTGCAACCTCCAAGGCAGGGCTGAGGCCGAGGACAGCCCTTGGAGACATCGCTAACAATGTCCGTGAACAGCCCCAGGCCAAGTTGCCTCTGAAAAAGGAGGCATAACATTAGCTGCTGGAAAAGTTATTGCTAAAAAACTACCAAAACCTATGGAAAAGGCTCTGGAGCCTGCATCTGTGCCTGCGCCTGCGCCTGTGCTGGAACCAGCGCGGGAGCCCGAGCCTGAGCCTGTTAAAGAAGAAAAACTTTCACCTGAGCCTATTCTGGTTGATACTCCCTCTCCAAGCCCAATGGAAACATCTGGCTGTGCCCCTGCAGAAGAATATCTGTGCCAGGCTTTCTCTGATGTAATGCTTGCAGTGAATGATGTGGATGCAGAAGATGGAGCTGATCCAAACCTTTGTAGTGAATATGTGAAAGATATCTATACTTATCTGAGACAAGTTGAGGAAGAGCAAGCAGTCAGACCAAAATACCTACTAGGTCGTGAAATCACTGGAAATATGAGAGCCATCCTAATTGATTGGCTGGTGCAGGTTCAGATGAAATTCAGGTTACTGCAGGAGACCATGTACATGACTGTTGCCATTATTGACTGGTTCATGCAGAATAATTCTGTGCCCAAGAAGATGCTGCAGCTGGTTGGTGTCACTGCCATGTTTATTGCAAATATGAAGAAATGTACCCTCCAGAAATCGGTGACTTTGCCTTTGTGACTGACAACACTTACACTAAGCTCCAAATCAGACAGATGGAAATGAAGATTCTGAGAGCTTTAAATTTTTGCCTGGGTCGCCCTCTACCCCTGCACTTCCTTTGGAGAGCATCTAAGATCGGAGAGGTTGATGTGGAGCAACATACCTTGTCCAAGTACCTGATGGAACTAACTATGTTAGACTATGATATGGTGCATTTTCCTCCTTCTCAGATTGCAGCAGGAGCTTTTTGCTTAGCACTGAAAATTCTCGATAATGGTGAATGGACACCAGTTCTACAGCATTACCTGTCATACACTGAAGAATCACTTCTCCTTGTTATGCAACACCTCGCTAAGAACATAGTCATGGTGAATTGTGGGCTTACAAAGCACATGACTATCAAGAACAAGTATGCCACGTCTAAGCATGCTAAGATCAGCACTCTAGCACAGCTAAATTCTGCACTAAAGATTTAGCCAAGGCTGTGGCAAAGGTGTAACTTGTGAACTTGAGTTGGAGTACTGTAATACCTGCAAATACAATTGGCACCATGTGTTATCTGTATATATTATATGTTACATTTCCTAACCGGTTTGGCTCAGTGGATAGAGCGTCGGCCTGCGGACTGAAAGGTCCCAGGTTCGATTCCGGTCAAGGGCATGTACCTTGGTTGCGGGCACATCCCCAGTAGGAGGTGTGCAGGAGGCAGCTGATCGATTTCTCTCTCATTGATGTTTCTAACTCTCTATCCCTCTCCCTTCCTCTCTGTAAAAAAAACCAATAAAATATACTTAAAATAAAAAAAATAAATAAAACTGGGCACATGGGGCACGGTTGAATTCTAGTCCAGCAGAGGGCACAGAGGAGCCTAAGTTGAGTCATGGCATCTTGCTCATGAGCCAAGCTTGTTTGTATTATTCAAATCTGTGAATTCTTAATAAATTTATTCTGCTTTATCCAGCAATAATCCCAAAAAAGTTTATTAAATTTTCATTTGATCAAAGCATTGCTCAATTTATGATCTTATCAAATTTGCTCCCCCCGAAAAAAATAAATAAATAAAAGATTTTGACTTTCACCCCAGATACTTTGTCCTCAGCAACTCCATGGACAGTGAATGGCCCATCATAGATCCATTTCACAAAGTTCAGAATATAGGGTCACCCTGATGGCTCTTTCTTCCAAGCAGGACACTTGATATCATTGCTTAATATAGAATATTCTATCTTCTACAGGTTCCAAAAATGATTTGACTTCTTTATGACTTTCATAAAGAACTGAGAATAGAATTCTAATTGAAACCTCTGAATGTGCTTCTTATGCTCACTCTGCCTCACCCAACCCTTTCTGTCTATTTTTATTTGAAAATATTTGAAATAGGACATTCTCACCACACCCACTCACATATTTCGAATTACTAATTTTGTACTTAGGATTTAAGATAAAAGGTGGAAACTGGTCTTTGATACCCTGCAGTGTCCTCCAAGGTCCCTCCCAGCCACTTGCTGAAGAATTGCTGTTTTTCCTTTTCACTTTTGTGATTGATCATCACTCAGGATGTTCCACTTCATTAAACTCATACTTCCAAGTTAATTCCAGGAACATTTTAATTGGTTTAAAGTTGCATACTAGTCCAAGCTTTCCATTGCCTCCAAAATATTGGTGGCTCTATTTTACAATAAATCCATGTACTCTAAACTTCTCCATTGCAGCATTTAATAAAATGAAAATTATGAAAGAATTTTTTAAAACATTTTGTTTTGCACCTGCTGTTCCTACCACATCTATGAGGAAGAGACACCATGTGTTATTCATATTCTGTCATGTGACCACTCACTGTGGTTCTTAAACTTGGGCAAGCAACCATGCAGGACCACATAAAATGGAGAGCTGTCTGGCCAGTTTAGGGATAGTGTATTCCTTTTGTGGATGAAAAAGGGGGTTCCATGGAAAGTAACCTCACAGGGAGGTTTGAATATAAAGTCTTAGCAGGGCAGGTCATGGGGTGGGTAGTCATGCCCCATACATATAACTTTTCAGTAAAAGGCTTATTTTTGCCTTAAGCAAGCCCTGTCCATTGTTTCTGTGCATCTAAGTTAAACACACCCTTGTAATGAGGGGTAACCAACCTAAAGAGAGCGCATTGCTGACGATCCTGTAATCCAATCCCCCACCTTGCTTTCTCCCACTTCCATGCAATCTTCCTATGTTCTATCCTTAATTTCAAACGCATAAAAGAAGCTGCAAAGCCATTATTCAGGAAGCATTTTAAATCCTACTGCCCAGCATATGTCATCAGTTTGGCTCAAATAAACTCATAACAATTATCTACAGGTTTGGACGTTTCTCATGGGGGCACTTTCATTGTGCTCAGAGCCCACCTGGACATACTGGGGTCTCAGCTCATGAGAACCAAGGGGCTCAGACCTGCTCACCAGCCACCAACTGGGAGTGTGGAAAAGGTCTCACCGAGACAAGTGTGCTCTGGGTGATTTCAGATTCAGGGGAGGATCTGGGCAGACGCTGGTCCTGTGAACATGCTGATCAGCCCGCACAGGATAAAAGCCAGGGTGCTTCTGGCCCATACCAAGTGTCCCATACACGGAACATCATAGAATGATAACAATGGCGCACGTCATGATTGTGTAATTCTTTTTTTTAGAATATGTTTTTATTGATTTCAGAGAGGAAGGGAGGGGGAGAAAGAGATAGAAACATCAATGATGAGAGAGAATCATTGATTGGCTGCCTTCTGCATGCCCCCCCACTGGGGATTGAGCCTGCAACCCAGGCATGTGCCCTTGACTGAAATCGAACCGGGACCTTTCAGTCCGCAGGCCCACGCTCTGTCCACTGAGCAAACCATCTGGGGCATGATTGTGTACTAGTAATTCTTTATCAATGACCACAGACAGTCTCCAAAATCCTTCCTCTTTCTGACAGTTTTGCCATTCCACTTGCCAGTCACATACACAGGAAAAGTTGGTGTTTACCAGACCAGTCAGGGTCCAGCATAAGATGACAGAGGGCCTGATGTAGAAGGGAGCGTGTGGTTTCAGACCTGCCCACCTGGAGCTCCCAAGGCAGTGGTGATGCTTGGACTCCACTCTGGAAGAGGTGGTGCCAATGTGCATGCCCCTTCCGCGCTGTGAACACAGAAAGCAGGTTTCCATCCCGTTTCCCTTGGGAAATGTTCCAGCCTCAGTCTTGCCATTGTCTGGGGGTTCCCTTAGAGAGGGGACAAGGAGTTGGCTGGAGTCAGATGCTTGAGCATCATATTTGTGGACCTGAATGTGCTTCCAGTGAATACAAGGAAGCCATTATGGTAAAGGAAAAAAAAATCCCCAGAAATCCAAATACGGTCTGAAATAAGATAATTTTTTCCCAAATAACTGGTGGTCACTCGTCATTTTCCAGAGACTGCTACATATCCCAGTTCGAAATTGGAAGAGTTCTTCATGGCAATGTGAATGCACTCATCCTGTCAGCTGACCTTCAATATTCTTCATAAATCTAGGAGTTAAGCAGTGACATTTATTGTCCTTATAAGGATGAATAAAATTTAGGTACACAGAGTGTGAGTGGTATACAATCACATTCTGGTTAGGAGCAGAAGGGATTTGACCCTGGCTGGACTGGTAATAAAGGCAGTACATGTAACTACTCTGCTATAGCAACATACCTAGGCAGCTGTGTGCTTCAAACAATCCACATCTATATTTAGATTTATTTTTATCCCTGGTCTTTTTATTTTGGACTGAGAGTACTTTTAAAAAATAATTTTTTATTGATTTCAGAAAAGAAGGGAGACAAAGAGATAAAAATATCAATGATGAGAGATAATTATTGATCGGCTGCCTCCGGCACACCCCACACTGGGGATCAAACATGCAACCCAGTCATGTGCTCTGAACAGGAATTGAACCATGACCTCCTACTTCATAGGTCAATGCTCAATCACTGAGCCACGCTGTTCAGGAAACTTTGAGGGTACTTTTATTCTAACTTTGGTTGTGGCTATTTTCTATTTATGTGTAAAGATGTATTTTGTAGGCCAATATCAATTAGAAATAACTCTTTTTAAAAATATATATTTTATTGATTTTTTACAGAGAGGAAGAGAGAGGAATAGAGAGTTAGAAACATCGATGAGAAAGAAACATCGATTAGCTGCCTCCTGCACACTCCCTACTGGGGATGTGCCCGCAACCAAGGTACATGCCCTTGACCAGAATCAAACCTGGGACCCTGCAGTCCACATGCCAACGCTCTATCTACTGAGAAAACCGGTTAGGGCTAGAAATAGCTCTTTAGAGACTGTTCAATTTTGTAAGCTAAAGGACAGGAAAAAAAAAACCCAAATGAACTAGAATGGTCAAATCATTAAAAATATCAATACAAATTTAAATAAATAATGGACTTTAGGAATAAAATGAAGAAACATTTTTTAACTAAAAATATTCTTTAAAAAGCAAAACTTTGACAGGAAATAAAGGAATAAGAAGGAACATGTGCATACTTCTAGGTTCCTGACCAGCATGTAAGGAACTTGGAAGTCATCACTCGGCCTAACTAAAAAGAAAAAGCTGAACAAACTGAAAATCAACAGTTCTTCTTAGATCCATCATAGAATGGAAGTCACCGGAATATACAGAGAGGAGCAAGTTAGAACAGAAATCCAACAGCACAGACCTGCAGGGAAATCAGTGCTGGTGTCAGAATGCCTGAGCTGTAATTGTTGAATTACTGGACACTCTGTGAACCACTCCTCTCCCAGAGACCATGCCAGCCCTCATGTCTCCATCTCTGGTACCTACAGCTGTGTCTGCCCTCACATGCCTCCATGCTATGAGCCTGTAGACAGATCTTCCCTTTGTATCTGGAACCCACTGTGAATACAGCCCATATCTTCTCCACTATGTCTCCATCCACTGTGTCTGCAGCCCTTGTTGGCAGCAGGATCTCCACCCACTGTGCCACATTCGGTATTTGTTCACCTACTGAAAGGCATCTTAGTACCTCCCAAGTTTCTAAGTTCTGGTCACTGTGAATAAAGCTTCTGTACATATTTTCTTGCTAGTTTTTATGTGGATATACATTTGGTAAATACATACATATTGTCATTTTTTCTTATTGTAGCAGCCTTTCTAATAGGAGCGTGTTGCTGTTTCATTATTGTTTGTAGTTTGCTTTTTCTTAAGGACAAATGATGTTGCCCATCTTTATATGCTCATTTCCCATCTGTATGTCTTTATTGAAGTGTCTGTTTAGATATTTACCTGTTTTTTAATCCAGGGAGTTTGTTTTCTTATTTGTGAGTTTTAAAGTTTTGTTGACCATTTTGGATACAAGTCCTTCTTCAGATATGCATTTTGCTAATATTTAATGAAGTCCACATTATCAATGTTTCTTTCATGGATTGTGCTTTGGATGCTATCTATAAAATCTAACCACCAAAGCAAAAGTCAGAGATTTTTCTTCTGTGTTTTCTTTTAGAATCATGATTCTGGAAACATCTTTTTATAGGTTTGCCTTTTACATTGTCTATGAATTGTTTTAGGTAAATTTACACCTAAGGTGTAAATTTGTGTCTTTGTTCATTTTTTTTTCCCCAGGTGGTCATCCTTTGGCACTATCACTGTTTGTTGGAAAAGGCTGTCTTTTCTACAACTACCTTGCTCCTTTGAACAAGATCAGTTGATTATTTTTTCATAGGTCTATTTGCAGACTCTCTATTCTATTTATCTGTGTTAGTCTTTCTCCAATACCATGCTGTCCTAATCACTCTCACCTTATTAAAAACATTGGGATTGGATGTATGAGTTATTTTCAAGTTAGTTCTTCAATATTGTCTATTCCTCTCAAGTCTTAGAAACAGTTTGTCAATGAAAATATATTTTCTGCGATTTTTATTGAGATTATGCTGAATCTATTGGGAAGTACTGTTATCTTATATTTTTGTCTTTTGACAATATTAAATAGTTTTCTACTCACAGGTTTGTACAGACTGTGTTGGGTTTGTGTTGGTTTATACCTAAAATTTATTTCATTTTCTTTCTTTTGTATGTATGTTTCTTTCATTCTTTTTTCGTTCTTTCCTGCCTCCCATCCTCCCTTTATTCATTTGGGGGAGGTAAATGGGGGAGGTAGAGGCCTATTATAAGTGGTATTGTGGTGTGTGTTTTTTAATTCTTATTGTTCATTACTAGTATATAGGAAAGCAATTGAATTTTGTATATTTAACTTGGTTGCTTCTGGTTATCTCCACTAATTCCCAGCAAAACTCATGATACTGAGTTCCACTCCCTTTGAATTTGGTAAATTATGATCTTGAATAATCTTAACACTGAATTTCGGTGATTCAGTGGAAGGCCTGGAGGGGGCGCCCTGCAACTGCTAAACAGTGAGCTCTAAGTGTCCTGAGAGCTGTCCTCAGTGTCCGCAGGGGGCGCCAGACTCCTCCTTTCTGACCCGCGAGGAGCATTCTGTTTCCCTGCAGACTAGGAGGAGCAGAACTTGGTTTCCTTAGGACCCACCCAGGTGTCCCTTTGGTCTGGGAACCCCCTGGGAGGTGCCAGCGGGAAAATGCTCTCTGATCCCGCCCCTCTGGTTGTTGTGGAGGAGGCTGGGCCGGCTTCTCTCCACGTTTTCCTGAAATAGCCAATAGAGAAGTTCTCTTATGGACAGTTCCCTCGTGTTTTATTCTTCACTTTCTCAATTTGGACAAGGTTTATTTTATGAAAAGAAATCCCTTCATTGAGGGTTTTCATGGGTAAAAATCACGTTTTGTTTTGTTTGTTTTTAATCAGATTAGGGATTGCTTCTGGGCAGAAATCCCCTTACAGATTCAGCGAGGGGAACCCTTGTGGGAAGTGTCAGGGCCTCTGGTGCGGAGAGGGCCAGGGGATGCCTGCAGGCCACACAGGTAACGGGTCTTCACACACCTGGACATTTGAATGGCTCATGTTTCCTACAGCATCACGTAGTTGGAAAAGTATTGCACAATTGCACAAGAATAGGTGTGTTATAATTCATGATTTTACTTTAAGTTTAAATATTTTATGTATACAAAAGCCAAATATTTTTACTTTCTTAGTTTATTTTCAAATGCAGAATGTGTATTCATGTTTTGTTAAGGTTTTGATTTCTCTTCACGTGCTCTCAAAGTTACTTTCTCTCATTGGTTTTAACAAATGGACAAGCCCTGTAATCATTGTGATGCTTGACATTGTCACAGTTGTTCCTTGGAGCGCTTTATAATCTAGTTCTGCTTGAATCAAAATATCATTCCACAATGGAAATGTTTACAAAATGTGCAATGTATTTGCATCATGTCGCTTTTGATTCAGTGTGATCCAGTTCACCGTTTGGTGTTATGCATATTATTGTTTGAGAAATATTATTAATCTGAGTGGGGGTGCCTTGATTGCCTTTATCCCCTCCCCAGGGTGGCATAGGGGGGAAACTGCGGCATTTCCCTCGAGCACTTCAGCAGGTAATCTGTGCCAAAACCATATTAATCCTTTGGGACTCCAAAGGCACTAAAATTCCCCAGTGGAATTCCAGATCGAACAGAGCCGGAGGGATGGTCCTGAAACTGTCTAAGCACTTTTCTTCATGACACTCAACACACACGTGCAAGACATACTCAAATCAGTGCAGCCAGAGTCAGAAACTGACAGCTGAGAACTGAGGTGAAGGAGTGAGAAGCAGCAGTGGTTCTGGAGGGTCCCGAGGCTGGTTTGGAGGCAGCAGCGAGACAAGTGACTGCTCTTCTCCTTGGCCTGCAGCACAGGACAGTATGTCCAGGAGAGGAGGGCTTCATGATGGAAAATAGAATTCCAAACCTTCGCCTTTCCCACAGCATCCTGAAATCATCCAAGACACTGCAGACAAGTGGCTATTAACATAATATTTGCACAGTGCCTCCTTAACATTCAGACTCACAAGTCTCACAGCTCTGGCTGAGCTGGAATCAGGGAGGGCCTAGTGTCCATATCGAAATTTTATGTTGTCTCTGATTTACTGTCATGGTATTAACAGGTTGTTTTAAAAAGTAATTGATTTGCAAATAATTTCAAACTTCTACTAGTAGAATAATTGCAATAGCAGTACAAAGTGCTGCTCGTCTTACCCAGCTGCCCCGGTTATCACTTTGCTGCGTTTGCCCTTCACAAGAAACATTCAATTATTCCTGGTACCTTTCCCCGAGTTGCACTCAGCAGCAGAGTTGTCATTTTTTTATCAGTATTCTTTTCCCTAATACAAAACACTCTCCCAAATAATCACCACACAACCCTCAACTCAGGAAATAAACATGGTTCAACGCTATAATCCCCTCTATAACCCATGTAGAATGTATTCTTCCATTGCTGTCCAATTTTCCTTTTCCAGAACTGTTCCTGAGACTTCTCATTTTTACATCCTTCACAGATTTAAAGAGCACAGATGGCCCCAAGCG
This sequence comes from Myotis brandtii, assembly GCF_000412655.1. NCBI lineage: Eukaryota > Metazoa > Chordata > Mammalia > Chiroptera > Vespertilionidae > Myotis > Myotis brandtii. The sequence goes on from NW_005353752.1 coordinate 1,312,016, forward strand.
GCCTGCCCAGGTCTCCTCCCCCAGCAGACCCAGGCCCTGCAGGAACCCCCCATGCTGGGGACATAAGTCCACCCACCCTGTCAATTTGATTGCTGGGTGAAAATTCTTCCAGTTTCCCTTCGACAATATGTCAATATTCCATTGAACTTTTACCTACAAGCCTTTGTGTCTGTAGATGACTCTTACCTGCACCAACCACTCTCTGATGGTGACTTCTGTTTCTATCATTGCTCCAGTATTTATATCTGGCTTCCGACTGTAACCAAGCACCTGCCTGCTCCCCAGGTATTCATTACAACATTATGTATTCATGGATCCTTATTTTTTTTCAATGTCTTGTCACCTGTCTTCATTACTTACTTTGAGGCTCAAATTGTCCCAAAGTTGACCACTGGGGTTCTCTTCAAGATGACTAATCCAGCCCCATATGTCATCTGTGCTTGTCCAGATGGTGTCTGAGGAGGGAAGATTCCATTATTCCTGTCTCATGTCCCCAGATTACACTCCCCTCAGAGGTGTGTTACTCTCATCATGCCATGAGAGCAGCCAGCACTGAATACCTACAATTCACCAGTAGCTGTCCACTTTTTCTCTGGGTATATTCTCTACTATTTACTTCAATTTATTCTGCACCTAAAGGTCTCTTTGATAAACTAATTCCTTATCATGTGTCTTAACTTGCAGTTGATTTCACACTGGTCTTAGACTAAGGATCATAGGACTGACCATGGCCTTTGAGCCCTGAGTGTTCTGGCCTCTAAAGTCTAATCCACTCCGGTTACCTGCAGTGCAGTCTTCTCTCACTTAAAGTGACACAATGGTTCTCTCTTGTCTTGGGTATTTTACACATGTTCCCTTAATCTATTAAACCAATTCCCATTTCCACCAAAATTTCCAAGACTTTACCCAGCTATATCTTTAAGGTCTCAGCAATAATATCTGTTCTTTCCAAGATTTGCTTACCATCTTCACAAATGAAGTCGTTCAGGAACATGTACACACACCATCCTTCTCTGTATTAATTATATCTTCTAAGCTAAACTTTAAACTCCATGAAGTATATTGTCTGACTATTTTATTTCCCAATATAACCCCTGGCTCAGGCCTGGCTCAGAGTAGACCTGCAATGAATATTCTTTTGCAACACAAAGTGATCATTACTTTTATCATGAATGCTGAGGGAAACTAGGCTGAAGAGATAAAAGATTTAAAAAAAAGTAAAACCTATAGAAGAATAACATAATATTATGCAAGATTACCTAAAACACCTACTCTTTAATAATAAAGGCTATGGCTTTCTTTGTTTCAGTATAGAGTATCTTTAAGATTATCTTTTATAAAGAAGGCAAGGTGGAAAGAAGCTCTTTTGGAAATAAAAGCTTGTACCCAAAATGAAAACATATTTCAAAAATTTTCTTCAGAAATAATTTATTCTTACATATCACCAAGATATCTTGATACAGTTAACTCTTTTAAAAAATGATCAGCTAAATACCTCCTGTGTCTAGGCAAATCCATGATAAAGCCTGGCTCATTTATCCTGAAAGCTCCTAATATTTTAAACCTTTGCAGCGATTTCATCCTCAGAACCTGAGCTGGAGCTGACATGGAGGGAACCATGCTGGGTGGTCCTTCTCTTCCCTGGTAGTAAAATATGGACACTCCATAACCCTCAATGTGGTTGATTCCTTGAGTATTTTATATAATCATAAACACTGCTCATCATATAGAGCCATAATAAAGCCCACAAACAGGGAGCATGTTGGTAGATTAAACCCACTTAAAGACTGATTCCCTTGCTATAAATTCTCCACAATATTTTCCAAAAAGGCCAAAATTCCCAAGTCATGATTTGCTTTTCGAGGTTTTTTAAAAAATGTATTTTTTATTGATTTTTTTTGGAGAGGAAGTGAGAGGGAGAGAGAAATAGAAACATCAGTAATTAGAGAGAATCATTGATCAGCTGCCTCCTGCACACCCCCCACCAGGGATTGAGCCCACCAGTTATCAAACTAGCAACCTCTTGGTGCATGGGGTGATGCTCAACCAACTTAGCCACACTGGCCAGGGCAACCTCTTTGATCCTTTAAACAGTGACAGAATTAATATAATCACTTTATTTTTCTTGATTATATCTAAACTAGAGGCCCGGTGCACAAAAATTTGTGCACTCGGGGGGCGGGGGGAGGGGGGTCCCCCAGCCTGGCCTGTGCCCTCTCGCAGTCTGGGACCCCTCGGGAGATAACGACCTGCTGGCTTAGGCCTGCTCCCGGGTGGCAGAGGGCAGGCCCAATCCCTAAGTGCAGCCCCTGGTCAGGCTCAGAGCAGGGCCGATTGGGGAGTTGGGGCGCCGCCCCGTCATGCACAGAGCAGGGCGGATCGGGAGGTTGCGATGCCACCCTCAGTCACGCTCAGGGTAGGGCCGATTGGGGGGTTGGGGCACCGCCCCCTGTCACACTCAAGGCAGGGTCGATGGGGAGGTTGCGGCGCCACCCCCTGTCACGCACAGAGCAGGGCCAATCAGGGGGTTGGGGCGCTGCCCCCTGTCACTCACAGAGCAGGGCCAATCAGGGGGTTGGGGCGCTGCCCCCTGTCACTCACAGAGCAGGGCCAATCAGGGGGTTGGGGCGCTGCCCCCTGTCACTCACAGAGCAGGGCCAATCAGGGGGTTGGGGCGCTGCCCCCTGTCACTCACAGAGCAGGGCCAATCAGGGGGTTGGGGCGCTGCCCCCTGTCACTCACAGAGCAGGGCCGATCAGGGGGTTGGGGCGCTGCCCCCTGTCACTCACAGAGCAGGGCCGATCAGGGGGTTGGGGCGCTGCCCCCTGTCACTCACAGAGCAGGGCCGATCAGGGGGTTGGGGCGCTGCCCCCTGTCACTCACAGAGCAGGGCCGATCAGGGGGTTGGGGCGCTGCCCCCTGTCACTCACAGAGCAGGGCCGATCAGGGGGTTGGGGCGCTGCCCCCTGTCACTCACAGAGCAGGGCCGATCAGGGGGTTGGGGCGCTGCCCCCTGTCACTCACAGAGCAGGGCCGATCAGGGGGTTGGGGCGCTGCCCCCTGTCACTCACAGAGCAGGGCCGATCAGGGGGTTGGGGCGCTGCCCCCTGTCACTCACAGAGCAGGGCCGATCAGGGGGTTGGGGCGCTGCCCCCTGTCACTCACAGAGCAGGGCCGATCAGGGGGTTGGGGCGCTGCCCCCTGTCACTCACAGAGCAGGGCCAATCAGGGGGTTGGGGCGCGGCCCCCTGTCACTCACAGAGCAGGGCCAATCAGGGGGTTGGGGCGCGGCCCCCTGTCACTCACAGAGCAGGGCCAATCAGGGGGTTGGGGCGCGGCCCCCTGTCACTCACAGAGCAGGGCCAATCAGGGGGTTGGGGCGCGGCCCCCTGTCACTCACAGAGCAGGGCCAATCAGCCATCTTGGCTGACAGTTAATTTGCATATACTCACTGATTAGCCAATGAAAAGGGTAGCGGTCGTACGCCAATTACCATGTTTCTCTTTTATTAGTGTAGATGATTTATATTAGAGGGAAACATTTTTTCATAGTGAGGTTATATTCACATAACATAAAAGTAAGCATGTCAAAGTGCACAACTCATTAAGATTTAGTGCATTCACAGGTTGTATAACCACTACCTCTATCTAATTCCACGATTTTCCAGCACCAGAAAAGGAATCTCCATGCCATCAATGACTGCCGGGGCTGACCAGCGGACCCTGAGCAACAGATGAACAGATTACTCTGACACATGTTTTTGTGAAAGAGAGGGCTAAAGGACTAGTTTGCTTTAGTAGCAAATAGCTCTGATTGCCTGCCTCGTTGGCTTTTTTATTGTAACAAAAGCTTGAACTCAAATTAACCTCTAGGTACAATCAGCAGGGTAAGTATCCTTGAGAAAGTATATGCTTCTACAAGGTTGAATCTTTAAAGACTAAACATAGAGATTCTAGCAAAACACCCCAGGGAATTGGACTCGTTTGGAAAAGTCAAGGTAGGGGCTGCGGCCTTTGGCAAGGTCCCCTCAGAGGCCCCCAAACTTTTGGACAATCCTCCTTACAGACATTCCAACCAAGTCCCATGCTTCCCCACAAATGACGGCCCATTCCATCCTCCTTCCAAACCCTGGCAACCACTAATCTGCTGTTGCTTCTGTGGATGTACCAGTTCTGGCTATTTTACATAAATGGAATCACATATTACAAGCATGCCTAGCTTTACCTCACTTTGCTTTATTTGCAGGTGCTTCATTTTCTACAACTGAAGGCAAAATCCACTAGCAAAAAGATTACAACTCGCTCTATTGACACTTCATTGAGGTGTCTGGAACTGAACCTGCAATCTCTCTCTGGTATGTCTGTATGTGACTTTCTGTGTCTGGCTTCCTTCACTTAGCACAGTATTTTGTGAGATTTATCCACAATGCATTAGTACTTCATTTTTCATGATTAATATTCCATTGTATTTATATATCACACTTTGTTTATCCATTTATCTGTTAATGGACATTTAAGTTGTTTCCACATTTGGGCTATTGTGAACAATGGAGGCAATCAACATGTGTGTACATGTACATGCTTGAGTTCTGTTTTCAATTATCTTGAATATATACCTAAGAGTGAAATTACTGGGTCTTATGTAATTTTATGTTAATTTTTTTATAAAAGCCCAAACTATTTTCTATTATAGGTAAATTATTTTACATTCCTACCAGTGATGTACAGTGAACACTTGTTCTTTTTTCTTTCTTTTAAAAATTGTAGCCATCCTAATAGGTGTGAAGTGATATCTCAGTGTGTTTTTTTTAATTTGCATTTCCCTAATAATGAATGGTATTGAGCTCTTTTGTTTTCATTTGCTTCTTGGCCATTCCTACATCGCCTTTGAAGAAAGGTCTATTCAAGTTCTTTTGTCTACATTTTTAATCTATTAGTTTTAGTGTTATTGTTGTTGAGTTATGGGAGTTATTTATATCTTCTTCATATTAACTCATCAGGTATATGATTTTCAAACTGTTTCCCCATTACATAAATAGGTTGCCTTTTCACTCTATTGATAGTGTCCTTTGATGCAAAGAACTTTTTAAATTTTGCGATAATCCAGTTTATCTAGGTTTGACTATTGTTGCCTGTTTTTGCCCATTTTGAATTGGATTGTTTGTCATTATGTTATTTAATTGTAAGAGTCCTTCATATATTCCAGATACTAGACCCTTGTGATGACGCTTAATACATTTATTTATTTGTTTATTTATTTATTTTGGAGGCTTGTGTTTTTTGCTTTCTTATCTAATAATCCAGTGCCAAATCCAAGGTTGTGAACATTTACACCTGTGTATTCTAAGCGTTTTAGGGTTTAGCTCTGATATTTAGGCCTTTGACCATTTAGGATTACTTTTATATATGGTATTTGTAGTACAAATTAATTATTTTGAATGTAAATACCCAGTTGTTCTGGCACCATTTTTTGAAAAGACTGTTCTTTCCCCATTATATAATCTTGGCATCTTTATTGAAAATCAAATGGCAATAAATACATGGACTCTCAACTCTATTACATTGGTCTATATCAAGCATGTCAAATTCAAAGGCTAACATGGGACAAATAAACAAGGTTTACGTTTATATGCGCCACAAAAAAACAAAAGCTTCAATTTTCATACAAATGTAGGTTTATTTTGAATGAGACAGGCTGAATACAAAGGGCTGAAATAAATGAATAATCATTAACATAAAATAAAAGAACATTTTAATAAAAATTAATATTTTTATATTGAACATTAACTTACCAGATATTGAATAACTGCACAAATTAATAAGCATAATGCAAATAAATCTATTTTTCTTATTCTCCAAAAGTGAAATATTTCCTGTTGCGCACACCAAACAAGTCAGTCCAAGACTAATGATATGGTAATTGGCTGTAAAATATTTGCTGCTAGTATTCATGGAAAGGAATGCTGTGCCTGTGCATAAGGCGTGTAAGGGAAATGAATGCAACACAATTATAGTAATCAGTCATTAACTAATGTTGTAGTTCATTATTAATAATTATGTATAACAGGATATTGTAAAAATTAAGTTACGAATTTTTTATTAAAACATTTCTTATATACCGCTATATTGTCTGGGATGCAAAAATATTCATTGTGGGCTACATGTGGCCCATGGGCTGCGAGTTTGATATGCCTGGTCTATATGTTTGTCTTTATGCTAGGATCATACTGCTTTGAGGACTGTAGTTTTGTAGTAGATTTTAAAATAAAGAATTGTGAGGAGAGAAACCAAGATGGCGGCATAGGTAAACACCAGAGTTTGCTGCCTCGAACAACCACTTCAAAAATACAACTAGGAGAGGAACCAAGATGGCGGCGTAGGGAGTGGACCTGTGCGTGCTGCTCTCTCACAGCATCAATGAAACTACCAACTATGAGGCAAAAAACCACCACTCAGAACCATGGGGAAGTTGGCCCAGTGGGAGATCTACAACTGGAAGAAAAGAAAGAAGCGCAGTGAGACTGAGAGGGAGCTACGGAAGCGCCAAAAACAGAGGTACGCAGTCACACGCCAGGCGGGCTGCAAATGGATTCTCGGTTTTTTTTCCAATCGGAAGCGGTTACGAACCCTCGAATCCTCTGGGCTTGCTCGGGGTGGGTCTCTGAGGCCCCAGATCCCACGGGGAGAGGCGGCCTCCGCCTTGCAGCAGTCGGAAAGCGACGGAAGCTCTGACGCGCCGCTGCTCGCTGGCACTGAGGGATGTGAAGTCCTGGTGTCCCGGGGAGGCGAGGGGCGTGGAGATGCCACCATCCCTATTTCCTCCACGCTGGCGACTCCCTGAGACTCCGCCCTACTCAATTTACATCCCCAACCGGGCTGTGCCTGAGGCACAAGAGGGAATGACTGTGCTTTACAAACTCTCAAATCCATTGAACTGGTTCGGGTGAGTCTCGGAGACCCCAGGCCCCACGGGGAGAGAGGGCATGGCCTTGCAGCCATCAGAAAGCGAGGGAGGCTCTGGCGCGCCGCTGCTCGCCGGCGCTGGGGGACGCAAAGTCGTGGTGTCCCAGAGAGGCGAGGGGCCGGGAGACTCTGCGAATGCTATCTGCTCCACGCTGGCGACTCCCTGAGACTCTGCCCTACTCAATTTACATCCCCATCCAAGCTGTGCCTGTGGCACGAGAAGAAATGCCTTGCTTTTACAAACTCTCAAATCCATTAAGCTGGTTCGGGCGGGTCTCTGAGGCCCCAGGCCCCACGGGGAGAGACAGCACGGCCTTCCAGCCATCAGAAAGCGAGGGAGGCTCTGG
>NW_005353752.1:1322259-1323495 GCF_000412655.1 Myotis brandtii
GAACCAATGTAATAATCTGAACAATAAAGATTTAATTAAAAAATAAAATAAAAATAAAAGGTGCAAATAAAAAAGAATTGTGAGTCTTTTTAAATTGTTCTTTTTCAATATCAATTTGGCTATTCAGGACCACTTACAATTTTATTTGAATTTGAGGATAGGCTTTTCAATCTATGCAAATGACTGTTAGAATATTGATAATTTCATTGAATCTGGAGATCACTTTGGGTAATATTGCCATTTTAATAATATTAACTCATTTAATCATAAACGTCATTTAAAAAATCTATTTAGGTCTTCTTTAATTTCATTCAACAGTGTTTTATATAGTCTTTCACCTCCTTGGTTAAATACATCTCTTAAGTATTTTATTATTTTAGATATATTATAAATAGAATTGGTTCATTAATTTCCTTTAAATTGTAGATTATGAAATTATTTATTGTGAATGTATACCATCAAAATTGACTTATGTGTTAATCTTATACCCTAATTCTTCCTGAGTTCACTTATTCTACTAGATTGTGTGTGTGTGTGTGTGTGTGTGTGTGTGTGTGTGTGTATTCTTTTTGATATTCTATATATAAGAGTGTGTCATCTGTGAATGCAAATAGTTTAACTTTTTCAGTGTGGATGCCTTTAATTTTTTCTTTTTTAATTTCTCCAGCTGGGACTGTCAATATAATATTGAATGGCAGTGGTGAAAACTGATCTCTTTGGCTTCTTCCTGATCTTAGGGGAAATGCTTCAGTCTTTCACAACTAGGTATGATGTTAGCTGTGGGCTCTTCATAATTGTACTTTATCATATTGAAGATGTTTCTTTCAATTTCTGGTTTTTGAGTATTTTTAATCATGAAAGTGTGATGGATTTTGCTTTTTATGCATCAATTCAAATGATCTAGTTATTTTATACCTTCATCTATTAATGTGGTATAATACATTGACTTTGATGTTTTCAACCACACATTAATTCCTTGGATAACTCCCACTTGGTCTTCTATCTACACTAATAAAAGAGAAACATGGTAATTAGCGTACGACCGTTACCCTTCCCATTGGCTAATCAGCATATCCTTATGCAAATTAACTGTCAGCCAAGATGGTGGCCGGCAGCCAGGCAGCTGGAAGCGAGCAGGGAGTTGCTCACTCCAGTGACTACGGACTCCAACGTTCCCCGCCTAACTTGCCAGACTCTCAGCTTCAACTCTAAGCAACTATGTACTATGTTGCAAAT
>NW_005353752.1:1324762-1333098 GCF_000412655.1 Myotis brandtii
AGGGCACAGGCCGGGCTGGGGGACCCCCCTCCCCCCGCCCCCTGAGTGCACAAATTTTTGTGCACTGGGCCTCTAGTATATATATAAAGAGGTAATATGCTAATTAGCTGGGACACCGTAACAGTCATGATCGCTAAGGAGGAGGCTGCCTGCGCGTGCCGGGCGGAGCTTTGCTCTGGGAGAAAAGGTGGAAGCCCGGAGGCACCCAGAGGAGGCGGGATCATCCCTTGCCTGGTAGGGTGGGGGTGAGAGCCTATAGCACCCCCCTCACCTGTCTTTCACCACCCACCACTCACACTCAGAGCACCCGGCTGCTCAAAAGAAAGAGCACAGCACAGCAGACGGGAGGTTTCCATGCTCTCCTCTGGCGCCTTGACAGGGCGGAGCCGCCATGTTGCTCCAGAGATGGGGCGGAAGCAGGGAGGCACCTGGAATAAGTCAGGACCAGCCCAAGGCAACTCGAGGGACTGAGGGCAGGGCTTGAAGCAGCCAGAGAAGGCCAGAGGGTTTGGGGGCTGGGCCAGGCGCACTGGAGCTCTGCGTGGAGAGGTTCGGGTGTCAAGGCAGGACGGTGGGTGGGTGGGTGGGCCATACTGGGCTCCTAGTATTCTATAATCTTTTAATATACTCTCATATTCATTTTCTAGTATTCACTTGTGGATGTTATGCATCTATATTATGATACTTGGGTGTAGGGTTTTATGTGTGTATGTGTGTGTTATCTTTATGTCTTTGCTCTTAAAGTAACACTGACCACATAGAAAGAGTAAAGAAGTATTTCCTTCATCCTGAAAGTTTTAGAAGGACTGATGTTAATTTCACTTTACCTGTTTGGTAGAATTCACCCCTGAAACCATCTGTTTCTAAACTGTTATTTGTTGGGAGGTTTCTGCTACTTCAATCTCTTTGCTTGATATAGGTCTATTAAGATTATTTGATTTCTTCCTGAATCAATTTTGACAATTTTCTTGTTTCTACCAACTTTTCCATTTTATTTAGGTTATCTAATGTGTTTGTGTATGATTGTTCATAGGATTTTATCTTATAATTCTTTTTATTCCTGTAAGTCAGCAGTAATGCCTCTACTTTAATTTCTGATTTTATTTGTATCCTCTATTTTTCTTTCTCAGTTTAGCCAAAGTTTTGTCAATTTTTCTGATCCCTATTTTACCATTCTCTGCTTTGTTTATATCAACTTTATTAGTTAATTCCTTTTTTTGATTCTGCATGTAGGTTGCTCTTCTTTTCTCATTCCTTACGGTATAGAGCAGTGATGGCGAACCTTTTGAGCTCGGCGTGCCAGCATTTTGAAAAACCCTAACTTAACTCTGGTGCAGTGTCACATATAGAATTTTTTGATATTTGCAACCATAGTAAAACAAAGACTTATATTTTTGATATTTATTTTATATATTTAAATGCCATTTAACAAAGAAAAATCAACCAAAAAAATGAGTTTGCGTGTCACCTCTGACACGCGTGTCATAGGTTCGCCATCACTGGTATAGAGTAAGTTTAGTGGCTTGAGATCATTCTCCTTATTTAAATTAGGCACTGAGCTATAAATTTTCTTCTGAGCATCCTTTAACTGAACTCCATAACTTTGGATATCTTGTATTTTTATTTTATTTTGTCTGTAAGTATTTTCTAATTTCCCTTGTGATTTTTTTCTTTGACCCATTAGTTGTTTATGTTGTTTAATTTCCACATATTTGTGAATTTTCCAGTTTTCATTCTCTATTGATTTCCAGCTTCATTCCATTATAGTTGTAAAGATACTTGGTATCTTTTTTTGAGACTTTTTTGTGCTTTAATAGATGGTCTATCCTGGAGAATGTCCTGTATGTATCTGTAAATAATGTATATTCTGCTCTATAGATATCTATATTGTCTTTATTATGTTATCTAAGTCCCCCATTTCCTTATTGCTATTCAGTCCAGATATTCTATCCATTACTGAAAGCTGGGTATTGTAGTCTTTAATTATTAATGTAGGTATGTGTATTTTTTTCTTTTACTTATGTCAATATTTGCTTCATATATTTTGAGTCTCTATTGTTTGGTATGTATATATTTACATTATATCTTCTTGATTAAGTTACCCTTTATTAATATATAATGTTCTTCTTTGTCTCTTGTAAAAGCTTGTGATTTAAAGTGTATATGATCCAACAATAGTATAGCCACTCCAGCTACTTTTTTATTACTATAAGCTTGCAATAAAAACTTTTTGTTTTTATTTGTTTACTTTCAATCTTTTTGAGTCTTTGTAGCTAAACTAAAATGTCCTTTGATAAATAATTGGATAAAGAAGATGTGGTACATGTATACAATGGAATACTACTCAGCCATAATATAGGATGAAATACTGCCATTTGCGACAACATGGATGGTCCATGAGAATATTATGCTAAGGGAAATAAATCAGACAGAAAAAGTTAAGAGCCATTTGATTTCACTTATATGTGGGATATAAAACAAACTTGTGGACATAAACAACAGCATGGTGGTTACCAGAGGGAAAGGAGGTTGAGGTATAGTAAAGGTAAAAGGGGGGCAAATATATGGGAATAGAGGATGATTTGACTTTGGGTGGTGGGCACACAATGCAATGTACAGATCATGTATCATGGAAATGTACATTTGAAACCTATATTATTTTATTAACCAACATCACCCCAATACATATAATTTAGAATAATAATAATAAAACAGGAAAATGGGTCTTATAGGTGACATAATGTTGTATTGTTTAAAAATAAAATCTGTTCTGTCACCACTGCCTTTCGATTAAAGAGTTTAATCTGTTTGCATGTAAAATAATTACTGGTAAGGAAAGACTTATTCCTGCCATTATTGTTTTCTGTATGTCTTATACCTTTCTTGTTTCTCATTTCCTCAATAACTACCTAATTTTGTTTGTATTTGATTGATTTTTATAGTGTATTGTTTTTATTTCTTTCTCATTTCCTTTTCTATGTATTTTAAAGATATTATTTATGTGGTTACCATGGGACATACAATCAATATCCTAAATTAATGGCCTGATTTGAATTGATACCACCTTTGCTTCAGAAGCATGCAGAACTACTCCTGTAGAGCTTCTTCTTATGTTGCTGTTGTCATAAATTAATATTTTTAACTTTAATTTTATTTAAGTATATTTGGTATACAATATTATCTATACTAATAAAAGGATAATATGCTAATTAGACTGGGCATCTTCTGGACGTCCTTCCAGACGAAGCTGCAGCAGGGCCTGTGGCAAAGGAGAGGCAGCGGGGCCCAGGGCCCAGTCTGGTCCCATGTGCGCCGCGTGGCCCCTCTGTCCACAGAGGCGGGCCCTGGGAGAGGCGGGCCAGTGCCGGAGAGCCCAGGCCAGTCCCACCCACTGCCACACAGCCCCTCCCTCCCCAGAGGCGGGCTCTGGGAGAGGCGAGCAGATCCCACCCACCGCCACGCAGCCCTCTGTTTGCAGAGGCGGGTGCTGGGAGAGGCGGGGTGGCCCACAGTCCTGAATCCTCTGCAGAGGCTGAATGGGGTGTAACCAAAGTGCCTCAACCTCCCACAGCCCCTCCCACAGCCGGCCTGACCCCAGATCAACCCCCCACACACACAAGTGGGCAGGGGGCAGGGCCAGCACTAAGAAGTGAGGGCTGTGGGTTGGCAGCCCTGGCAGCAGCAGGCTTTGGCAGCAGCAGTGGGGTGATGGGAGCAGTGCCTTCTCCTGATTCTCCTGGTCCCCTCCCACAGAGGGAGACCAGATTATGGCTTCCATGGTGCCATCAGTAGGACATCCCCTGAGGGCTCCCAGACTCTGAGAGGGAGCAGGCCAAGCTTAGGGAACCACCCTCCAGTGCACGAATTTTCATGCCAGACACTAATGCTTCGATTGCTAGCCAGGCAGAGGGACCGCACCCATGCATGAATTTCATGCACTGGGCCTCTAGTGTTAGTTATATTAGTTTCAGGTGTACAATAGAGATTTGACATTTTATACCTGAGACTAGAGGCCCGATGCATGAAATTTGTGCAAGGGTCTTGGCCCTGGCCCCCGCCTGCTGCTGCCATGGCCAGGGGCCTCTGCCACCTCTACCTCGGTCCTCGCCCACTGTGGCTTTGTCTAGAAGGAGGGACATCTGGAAGGACATCTGGTCTAATTAGCATATTACACTTTTATTATTATAGATCCTTTCATCCTTCAGTGGACACCTAATTCATTTCCATATCTTGGCTATTGTAAATAAAGCTGCAATGAACATAAGGGTAGTTGATATCTTTTTGAATGTGTTTTTGTTTCCTTACTGAGTCATACAATAGATCTATTTTTAGTTTTTTGAGTAATCCCTATACTTTTTTCCTAGTGGTTCCACCAATTTGAAGAACCACTAGCAGTGCATGAGAGCTCTCTTCTCTCCACATCTTTGCAAACACATGTTATTTCTTGACTAGAGAGCCAGTGCACAAAATTCATGCAAGGGTGGGGTCCCTCTGGGTGGCCTGCGGAGATTGGGCCCTAGCTTACACACCCAGCTTCGCAGCCCCACAACCCCACCTGTCACCCCACCTTGGCCTGGCACTACCCACTCGCCCCCCACCTCTGCCGCTGCCATTGGTCGCCATCTGCAGGGACCTCCAGCATCCCTTCCCAGCCCCAATCGTGTACTGGTGGGGTCCCTCAGCTTGGCCTGCACCCTCTCACAATCCAGGACCCATCAGGGGATGTTGGAGAGCTGGTTTCAGCCCAATCCCACAGGCCAGGCCGAGGGACCCCACTGGTGCACGAATTCATGCACCAAGCCTCTAGTTTTGATAATAGCATATTATGTGTGCTGGCTTAACATCACACTCTTGTTCACAGAGCACCTTAAAATGGTCTCAGTTGAATCACCCCTATTGATGTCAAAGACTAAGGGGCTTGCAACTTTTTTGTTGAATCAGATATAGTTTTTTGAATCCCAGATTTATTTTTTGGTATTCACAATGTAACGGCTAAAGACATGACACAATTTTTAGCTTAATCTGCATTATAAATATTTTCTTAAGTCTAAAAAATAAGCAAAACAATAAAGCAAACTTCTGCTTTGGGGTTGGCACTTGCCAATCTTCATAATATAAATATCCTCATCATGGTCAATTTCACAGTACCAATATAATATCTTTGAATTCAGAGTTTGATGAAATGTGCAGTAGGATATCACAGACCTACACTAAGACATATCATAATTAAAATGGCTAAAGTTAAGGATAAGGGCCAAATCTAAAGTTAGCATGAATGAAACAAGTTACATACAATGTAAACCCCATAAGGCTATCAGCTGATTTATCAGAATAAAATTTACAGGCCAGAAGGGAGTGGCAGATAATATTTAAAGTGCTGAGAGAAAGGAATCTACAACCTAGAAGACTATATCCAGCAAGGCTATTTAAAATTGAAGGAGAGAGAAAGAGTTTTCAAAGCAAGCAAAAACTAAAGGTGTTCAGAACCCCACTGAACTGGCTTTACAAAAAAGTGTTAAAGGATCCTTTTCATGCAGGAAAGACCATAACAATAAATAAGAAAACACAGGGGGGTGGGGGAGAAATCTCACCCATAAAGGCAAATGTACAATACACACAATGAATCAACCATTTAATATGAAGGTTAAAAGATAAAGGTAGCAAAAAAAATACCTACAATAAAATAAATAATTGGAGGGACACCAAAAATATATTAAACATGACATCAAAAATAAAGAGTGAATGGGGGAGTAAAAATGCAGTGCTTTTAGAATGTAATTGAACTTAAATGCCCATCAGCTTAAAATAGAATGCTGTTGATATACATGGAGATTTGTGAACCTCATGGTCACCATAAACACAAAGCATAAAAAATATACACAGGAAGTGAGAAAGGAATCCAATAAAAACACTAAAGAAAATCAACAAATTAAAGGAGATCAAGGGAAGAAATACACAGAAAAGAATAACAAAACAACCAAAAAAACAATTAACAAAATGACAATAAGTGCTTACCTATAAACAATTACTTTAAAAGTAATGGACTAAATGCTTTAATCAAAAGACATAGGGTGACAGAATGGATTTAAAAAAAAAAACAGATCCATCTATATGCTGCCTACAAGAGAATTGCTTTAGATCATAAGACATACTAAAAGTGAAGAGGTAGGAAAAGATATTATATGAAAATAGAAAGAAAAGAAAGCTGGAATAGAAATACTCATATTAGACATGATAGACTTTAAAACAAAGCCTGTAAAAAAAAAAAAGATAAAGAAGGACATTACATAATTTCAAAGGGGTTAATCCAAGAAGAGGATATAACACCTGGCCAGTGTGGCTCACTTGGTTGAATGTCATTCCATGCACCAGGAGGTTGCTGGTTCAATTCCCAGTTAGAGCACATACCTGGGTTGCGAGCTTGATCTCCAGTAGGGGTTGTGCAGGAGGCAGCTGATCAATGTTTCTCTCTCATCTATATTTCTATCTCTTTCCCTCTCCCCTCCTCTCTCTGAAATCAATAATAAATATTTTTAAAAATTTTTTAAAAGAAGAGGATATAATAATTGTAAATACCTGCACATCCAACATAGGATCACTCAAGTATAAAAGGCAAATAATAATGGGCATAAAGAAGAAAATGAACTGTAATACAATAATAGTTGGGGACTTTAATACTCCACCTACCTTAAAGGGTAGATCATTTAGACAGAAAATTAGTAAGAAAATAATGGCCTTAAATGCCACATTAGACCAGTTTGAAGTAATACATATTTATAGAGTATTTTATCAAAAATGCAGATTACACATTTTTCTCAAGTGCATATAAGACATTTTTCAGTATAAATCACATATTAGGCCACAAAACAAGCCTCAATAAATGAAAAAAAGACTGAAATTATGTCAAACATATTTTCTGATCACAATGGCATAAAACTGTAAATTAACTATAGGAAGAAAACTGGAAAAATAAAAAATACATGGAGTTTAAACATCCTTCTAAACAACCAATGGATCAAATAGGAAATGAAACAGGAAATAAAAAACTACCTTGAGACAAATGTAAATGAAAATAAAATTCATTTATGGAATACAGCAAAAGCAGCTATAAGATGAAAGTAAGCCTATGTCAAGAAGCAGAAAAATTCCTAGTGAAAAATCTAAATTTACACCTAAATGAACTAGAAAAAGAACAAACAAAACCCAAATTAAGTAAAAGGAAGGAAATAATAAGGATCAGAATGGAAATAAATGAAATAGAAAAAGGATAGAGAAGATCAATAAAATGAAGAGCTGGCTCTTTGAAAGGGGTAGGCAAAAGTAGTTTACAGCTGTTCATATGGAAAATAATGCAATAATTAATAAATAATAATACAAGAATAAACTGTTTCATGTATTCACAATTGTGAACCTACTTTTGCCAACCACTTTAAATAGGGAATTCATATAACTCAATAACAAAAAAATAAATAAACACTCTGATCAAAAAATGGGCAAGAACATGAAGAGACATTTCTCAAAGAAGACATACAGATGGCCAGCAGGCATATGAAAAATGTTCAGCATCACTAATCATCAGTAATGTAAATCAAAACCTGAATGAGATACACAGTCACAGTGGTTGGAATGGCTATTATAAAAAAAAAATCTATATAATAAAAGCCTAAGTGACCATTACAGTGGAATGACCAGAATGACCGGTCGCTATGATGTGCACTGACCACTAGAGGGCAGATGCTCAACACAGAAGCTGCCTCCTGGTGGTCAGTGCTCTCCCACAGGGCAAGCGCTGCTCAGCCAGAAGCCAGACTCACAGCTGGCGAGCACAGTGTGGTGGCGGGAGCCTCTCCCGCCTTCCTGGCAGTGGTAAGGAGCAGTGAGCAGGCAGGCGGTAAGGAATGAGGGGTCCCAGATTGCGAGAGGGCACAGGCCGGGCCAAGGGACCCCACTGGTGCACAATTGGGGCCAGGGAGGGATGCGGGAGGTTGGCCAGCCAGGGAGGAATCGCAAAAGGTCTCCAGGGCATGTCCAGCCCAGCTTGCTCAGTCCAGATCGGCCAGACCCCTGCAGTAAGCTAACCTACCGGTCGGAGCATCTGCCCCCTGGTGGTCAGTGCACGTCATAGTGAGTGGTTGAGCGGCCTTAGCATATCATTAGCATATTACGCTTTGATTGGTTGAATGGCTGATCAGACGCCCAGACACTTAGCATATTAGGCTTTTATTATCTACACTAATAAAAGAGAAACATGGTAATTAGCGTACGACCGCTACCCTTCCCATTGGCTAATCAGCATATCCTTATGCAAATTAACTGTCAGCCAAGATGGCGGCCGG
>NW_005353752.1:1334390-1355600 GCF_000412655.1 Myotis brandtii
AGGGGGGGGGGGGGGCCCCCCCCCCCCCCGAGTGCACAAATTTTTGTGCACCGGGCCTCTAGTATAGGATATTGATCCAGAGAGAGAAAATACCTTCCAAGAAGGACTCTTTGTGGTGAATTGGGCCCAAATTCATAATCAATGTCTACCAGCCATTGTTTGCAGAGGCCTCTCTTACATACTGCATGTTAGAGTAAAGCTGCAGACTAGGCTTTCAGCTTGTGATTGTGCTTCTGCGTCTGAATTGACCCTTATAGGACAGCTCCTAGGACTGCAATTGAAACAATAAGACTGAGATTTTTTCCTGTCTGATCAGAGTGGCACAGCTATATATTCTCATTTGCAGAGCTGTTCCATTCTAACCAATCAAGACAGTGCTTTTTAGGCCAATCAAACTGCGAGGATTTGGAATTTTCATTTGCATGAGTATGGGCCAATCAGAGATCATGAGTGGGGACTTCTCTCTATGCAAGCCAGCTTCACCTTTGTCTATGGATAGCGTACTTTCAGTTTCCCTCAGACTACTTTCCCAGCATGAGCCACAGCAGTGGAATGAAGCTCTCTCACCTTACCAGAGCAGAACTGTCTCACTGGATCAGAACTGTGATACTGGATTGCCTTGTCTAAGTCACCTCACAGCCATGCTGTTTCACAATTGAGCTGTTTGCATTGAATAAAGTCCTTCTCCCCTCACCACATACTAAATTGGGGGCTCCTGTTGGTAGTGATGACCTTTAATTTACAAAAGCAAGGGATCAGGTATGAACTGTGGACTCAATTGAGCAAAAATTAGTATTTTTTGCTGCATTAAATAACTCTAATTTTGACTTTTAAACCTTTCCCACTGGGCTGCTAAAAATACAACCTTGGTCATTCTAATGGATAAAATAATTCCAGGGAAAAATCCCCTTACCTTGTTCTCTACCAAAGCCCTGGGGAGGCCCTTCTGGCTACTTGTCATCATTTTGTACTGTCTTTGCAGAGATATCAGATGCTCAGAACATGTGATTCATTCAGGTCTGGGTGTCTGTGAAGTTGAGGCCTGATGTTTTTATCAGGCTGGGAACCCTAGGTTAGTGGTTTCCAACTTTTCCACTGAGTCTCATCTCATCACATTCATTTCTTACCCCTGGATGCCATTTTTGAAATATGTTTTATTCTAAGCCAAGTGCATTAAGTCATCTATAATAATAAAAGTGTAATATGCAAATCGACCAAACAACCTAACAGCAGAATGACAGTCTGTACTATCTTCTGGACAACCACACTATGACATGCACTGGCACCAGGCCAGCCAAGGCAGGTGCAATGCAATTGGTTGGGGGGCCCTGCCATCGCCCCACAATCACAGAGCCCTGGCCAGGTGGGCAGGGCCTCCCTCTGCTGGGTGATCGATCGCAGAACCCCGCAATCAATCACCCCAAAGAGGGAGGTCCAGGCTACCCAGCTAGCGGGGCTGTGGCCGGTAGGCAGGGCCTCCCTTTGCGGAGACATTGATTGCAGAGCCCTGCAGAGGGAGGCCCAGGCCACTTGGCTGGCAGCACTGTGGTGGGTGGGTGGGGCCTCCCTCTGCGAAGCTATTGATCTGGGGGCCCCGTGATCGATCACCCTGCAGAGGGAGGCCCAGGCCAGCCAAGTGATCTCACCTCACACCTGTTGCCCGCAGAGGGAGGTGACCAGTGGCATGGCAGGGGGGCAGCACCGCACAGATGGCAAGCAGTGGCAGCGGTGGGGGCCAGCTGCTGGCAGCCAGGAAAAGGAAAGCTCTGATGATCGCCAGCCAGACCTAGAGACCCTACGTGAGGGGTCCTGGATTGCGAGAGGGCGCAGGCTGGGCTGAGGGACAACCCCCCATGCACGAATTTCGGGCACCGGGCCTCTAGTACTTAATATTTACCTTGATTAATTCCACTAAGTACATAATAAAATATATAATCCCTCATGGGAAGGTGGTGAGTGCACAGAAAATAAACAACACAGAAGATAACTGGCATTTCAGCAAATGTGTGCTGCTTTGTCACAGCTGATGGAGGATGAGATACCTAAGTGAGATATTTCATGGAAGGTGGGCTGTGGGGTTTGAGAATAGAGTGAGGGCACTAATGAAATGTACATGTCCTCATTTAACCTTGTCAAAAGTTTCTGAAACCTTTAGTGAAATGACATAAAAAATGCAATTTACCATAGGCTAATTGATATAAGAGTTAAGTTCCTACAGCATCTCATCAATATTATAATGAAACAGCATTGAATAAAACAATGTTATTTAAAGACCTGTCACATGTTTCATTAGGCTAAATGCTGTGGGAACAAGAAAATAAGGTCAACTAATAATAATCCATGAATGGAGAGGAAAGAAGAGCTTCAAGATCACAGAATACAGCGCGGGTTACGGCCTCCCTGACAGTCTTTGAGGCCCTCTCTGTTCCTCTTTTGACGTTTCTGTTCCCCTGGGATTATTTCACATAATCACTTTTTTCACGCTTCCTCGAATGCTGGGGAGCTCTCACTTCACCTTTTGGGTGGTCTCCTGCATTATTCACCCTCAACTCTCCTCCCCACACCAACATAGGTCTGTTTTCTATTCATTTTCAGCAGGATACAATTACCTGCTTTCTGTCCCACAGGAATGCATCCAGAAGGCTTAATAATTCATAATAAAATATGAAAGCTTTAATGTTTTGGGGGGTTATGCCTTCCTTAGTGTATCAGATACCTGTGGAGAGCAAATTTGATGATAATATTTCTGGCAATGATCCAAGATAGAAGAAGGACTATTTAGAGAAGTATATTTTTCTAAACCCCTCCAGCCACAGCACACAGAATGTTGCACACTTACCCTACATGCAGGCAGCCTCTGTCTCTGGTGTCCTGTCTCCAGAAGTTCCCTATTGGTGGCAGAGTATTAAAGGATTCTGTATAACAAATAAACTTTTTCTATGTTTCAGAGGGATGAGGGGGTTATTTTTCCCCCCATCATGAGTCTAAAATATAAAAGCCAGTCACCTTAAGATTAAAGTGTTTTCCTATTATTGCCAGTGGAAATGAAGCCCTTTCATGGAGTTGAGAGGAATGCATTCCAGAAACCCATGTATGGGAGGACAAGGGTTAGTGGTAAGTTTATTGTAGAAGCAAGAGCAAATGACAGTCCCAGGTTCAGCTCCATCCTGCTTTGAAAGAAGTCCAGCCCAGAAGAAAGGCCGGTGTCCATAAATTCTGTGCCATTGGTTCAGTCCAGTTCAGTCCCTGTCCTTGTCTGGCTGCCTTAGTCTGTGTTTCCAGCTGTACTCCTATTGGCATTGTACCCAGGCCCGTACTTGGAGCCCATGTGGTCTGCCACAGGCCCCAGGCGGCTGCTAGATCTGCATAGCTGCTATGGAGAGAGAACAGCCAGCACAAGGGCGTGTTACTGAGTGGGAGAGAGTGTGGGCAAGGGAGCCCCTTTGTTAGGCTTGGGCTTGGGAAGGACTAGGCACTTTTTCAAACTAACCAATCAATTTTCTAATCCTTCGCAGGCTTGGTTGGATCCTTACCCTGACCAATGCATTTCATAGGTCTTCCAGGGTTCTGGGTTCCCTTATCCAATCGATCCTGTTCTCAGGAGAGACTGACAGGACTCTATGGTTGCCATCTTGGCTCCTATAGCACATGTGCCCAGCAGAGGAATTTCTGCTGCTATTATTCCTCCCTGTGGTAATCCTGGCTAATGACAGGTAACAACCTTACCTGCCTGCTTCAGGAATTAGGTCCTGGTGCAGCAGTCCCCTGGGGAGCCTACAAATGCTGCAATTTCCTAGGGAAGCAGGCACAGTGTCCAATTCAGCTCCCCAGTTGATTAGGCTTCTTAATGTCTGATTCCCTTTGCTCTCTTCCTTTTTAATATCTAGCTCCCTATGCTAACACTATCATATATGGCTCAAGTGGTTTATTCTGTGCCATTGGTTCAGTCCAGTTCAGTCCCTGTCCTTGTCTGGCTGCCTTAGTCTGTGTTTCCAGCTGTTACTCCTATTGGCATTGTACCCAGGCCCGCACTTGGAGCCCATGTGGTCTGCCACAGGCCCCAGGCAGCTGCTAGATTTGCATAGCTGCTATGGAGAGAGAACAGCCAGCACAAGACTCCTATTGGCATTGTACCCAGGCCCGTACTTGGAGCCCATGTGGTCTGCCACAGGCCCCAGGCGGCTGCTAGATCTGCATAGCTGCTATGGAGAGAGAACAGCCAGCACAAGGGCGTGTTACTGAGTGGGAGAGAGTGTGGGCAAGGGAGCCCCTTTGTTAGGCTTGGGCTTGGGAAGGACTAGGCACTTTTTCAAACTAACCAATCAATTTTCTAATCCTTCGCAGGCTTGGTTGGATCCTTACCCTGACCAATGCATTTCATAGGTCTTCCAGGGTTCTGGGTTCCCTTATCCAATCGATCCTGTTCTCAGGAGAGACTGACAGGACTCTATGGTTGCCATCTTGGCTCCTATAGCACATGTGCCCAGCAGAGGAATTTCTGCTGCTATTATTCCTCCCTGTGGTAATCCTGGCTAATGACAGGTAACAACCTTACCTGCCTGCTTCAGGAATTAGGTCCTGGTGCAGCAGTCCCCTGGGGAGCCTACAAATGCTGCAATTTCCTAGGGAAGCAGGCACAGTGTCCAATTCAGCTCCCCAGTTGATTAGGCTTCTTAATGTCTGATTCCCTTTGCTCTCTTCCTTTTTAATATCTAGCTCCCTATGCTAACACTATCATATATGGCTCAAGTGGTTTGACCACCAATAGAGAGAGAAAGGAGAAACAACACATGTTTTGAAAAAAAAAAAAGTGCCTCTTCCTGTACTTCTATTAATTCCTAGAGGCCTAATGGGCTTTCATACTGTCACACCAAATGCTAAAGCAGAAAATAAATAATATGGTGGAGGGATGAGGTGCCTTTATTTAAAAATTTATTGTATATTAATATGTCTTGCTTCTTGGTTTTATTATCACCTCCCTTCCTCAGTTGCTGACATTCTAATGTTCTGTGCTTCCGTGAACATAACCAATTTGGCTGCACCTGTCCTTTGGAAGCTTGTGGCTGAGCGAAGGATCAACATTGAATATTTATATCTAAGAATGTCTTCCCTCAGATAGCTAGATCTCTGTGCCCTCCTCACTTCTTTCAATTTTCCTAAACAAAGTGAGTTTCAATCATTGCTGAAATTGACTTAAATATATCAAAACCTAGGGTAAGAACTTGATGATGCAATGAATTTATTATTATCTCTCTTCTCTAGTTATTGTAGTGTGAACTATTTTCCAAGAAGTGGTGAATTTTTTCCTTTGCCAAGTAATTGGCAAGAGGATACTAACACACAGGCATGAGGTGTGATTTCAGTTTTGTCAGACATGAGCTCCTCAATTAGTTACCAATTCCAGTTTCCATGCATGGTTTTCCTGTGGGGAAGAACAATTATTCTAACTGCTTCTCTGAATTAAATGTGTGGCTTTAAAGGTATGGAGCACAGAGAGAGTGCAAGGTCATATGTCCAATATAGCTAAGTTCAGGTTAACAACTCTGTCCACAGACATCCTCTCCTTCTCAACTCCTCTCTAAAGGAAAGAGCAGGCTGTCTGAGAGGTCAAGGCAGGGTTTGGTACATCAGAGCTCCTGAGCTGTATAAGTTGATGGAAATACCAGGAGTCTGTTTAACACTGAGGAAGGAAGATGCTCTGGTTATCTCATTGTTGGGTCTTATCTCTGGATTCATCAGCTCTGATCACTTAGATTAGGGCTGAGTAGGAGATCAGGTGAAATATTGCACTATGCTCTTCCACTCAGGTGGAAATGGAACTAAGAGAATTGACCCATCTGTCGATACAGGAAGAGAACTCCATCTGGCTGGCCAGGAAGGAAGTCTAAACATACATGGCAATGGTGGGCTGGGTAGGAGTCAAGGAAGGTGGGGCCCAAGGGAAAGTAGCAAAAGGTGCTGTAACACAGAGAAGGCAGCATTTAGAAGCCTAGGCAGTTAGCATCACAGGAGCCCCATGAAGTAGGGCCCAGTCACCAGCCTGGAATTCAGGGCTGTCCTGCTTAGAAGAGGGCTGGTGAGAACAAGGCAGTGTCTGGAGTATTGGGGGCTGGGAGCTAGGCCTCAGGAACAAAATGAGAGCCACCTTATCAGATTCTAGGTACTGGTTCAGTGTTGAAACTAAAGCTAGGGGCCCTTACTCCCAAACCCCTAGGGTAGAACTGGTGCAATACTCTCAATTCTGCTTCCAGCCATGACTGGTTTGGGAGATTGAGAGAGAACTTCATACCTCCTGCTAGTTGAATTTTAATGGCCAAAAATATAATTAAAAGTATTCTTATAAGAAAGAAAGAAGAGATATTTTGGACTGTAGAAGACCGTAAAGCAATGTGACAATGGGTGCAGAAATTGGAATGATGAACCAGAAGCCAAGGAATGTCAACAGTCACCAGAAGCTGGAAGAGGTAAGTGATGGACTATTCTCTGAAGCCCCCGGAAGGAATCAACCTTACTGATACTTCATTTTAGCCCATTAGACTCAGTTTGGACTCTGTCCTCAGAATTGTAAGATAATACATTTCTGTTGTTTTAAGCCTGCAAATTGTGGTAATTTGTTACAGCAACAAAAGAAAACTAATATATTGTGAATCAAAACAATACTTTTAAAATAATCCATGGGTCAAAGAGGAAAATTTAAAAATACATTGAAATGAATGAAATTAAAAATACAACATACAAAATTTGTATGGGACACAGCTAAAGCAGTGCTGAAATGGAAATTTATAATACTAAATGCATATATTAGAAAAGAGGTAAAGGCTCAAGACAATAATCTAAGATTTCACTTCAGGATATAAGGAAATAAGAGTAACATAATCTTAATGCAAGTGAAAAGAAGGAAATAAGGTGTAGAAATCAGTGAAATTGAAAACAAGAAATATTATAGAGAAAATCATTAAGACAAAGCAAATGCTACAATTAACTCTATACACATAAATTTGACAACTTAGATAAAATGGACCTATTCTTAGACATATACAAACTACTATAGCTCATTCAATATGAAATAGATTATTTGGATATCTTAACAACTATTAGGGTCATTGACTTTGAAAATAATAAATACTCTCTAAAAAGTAATTTCTAAGCTCAGATTTACTACAGAATTTTACCCAACATTTAAAGAATTTTAGCATCAATTCTGCACAACATATTTCTGAAAATAAAAGAGGAGGGACCATTCCCTAATTCATCTTCCAAAGCTAGGATTTTCCTGATATCAAAACCATGCAACATACAAGAAAAAGAAAACCACAGACAATAATTTATCATAAACATAGACACAAAGATCCTTAACAAAATATTACTCCCATTTGACCCAGTGATCCCACTTCTAGGAATATATCCCAAGAAGCCAGAAACACCAATCAGAAAGGATATATGCACCCCTATGTTCATAGCAGCACAATTCACCATAGCTAAGATTTGGAAACAGCCTAAGTGCCCATCAGTAGATGAATGGATTAGAAAACTGTGGTACATCTACACGATGGAATACTATGCTGCTGTAAAAAAGAAGGAACTCTTACCATTTGCAACAGCATGGATGGAACTGGAAAGCATTATGCTAAGTGAAATAAGCCAGTCAATGAAGGAAAAATACCACATGATCTCACACATTCATGGATAATAGAGACCATTACAAACTCTTGAACAATAATAGATACAGAGGCAGAGCTGCCTCAAACAGATTGTCAAACTGCAGCGGGAAGGCTGGGGAGGGTTGGGGGGCAGGAGGGAAGGGGGTAAGAGATCAACCGAAGGACTTGTATGCATGCATATAAGCATAATGGGGGGGATGAGGACACATTTATAATACCTTAACTAATAAAGAATTTAAAGATAAAAAAAGAGGTATCAAGTAGGCGTAACATGGTCTCAAAAAACTAGGGTTGGCACGCAGAAGAATTTTGAGTCAGAGATTTTGCTGGTTTTGGCACGCCCTCACAAAAAAGTTGCCCACCCCTGTCCTAGAGTCTTGCAAGTGTGTTACCACTGGCAGACACTGGGTTGAGGGCACACTAAATCTCTCTGTATTATTTCTTCTACCACATGCACATGTAAATCTACAATTATCTCAAAAGAAAATTTTTAAATACAAAAACAATAACTGCAGAATGCATACAACATTGCTAGGCAACAACAACAACAAAAAATACTCTACAATAGTATTTATCCCTAAAAATCCCTATTTAAGAACAAAACTATAGCTTCATAATGAACTAGCTTATGAATAGGAGACTCAATATAGTAGAGATGTGAAATCTTTCCAAATAAATCTAAAAATTTCATTCAAACCCAATCACAGTATGATTCTTATTTTTTAATATATTTTATTGATTTTTTACAGAGAGAAAGGGAGAGGAATAGAGAGTTGGAAACATAGATGAGAGAGAAACGTCGATCAACTGCCTCCTGCACACCCCCTACTGGGGATGTGCCCGCAACCAAGGTACATGCGCTTGACTGGAATTGAACCTGGGACCCTTTAATCTGCAGGCTGACGCTCTATGCACCGAGCCAAACCGGCGAAAGGGTGGGCAAACTTTTTGACTCAAGGGCCACAATGGGTTCTTAAACTGGACCGGAGGGCCGGAACAAAAGCATGGATGGAGTGTTTGTGTGAACTAATATAAATTCAAAGTAAACATCATTACATAAAAGGGTACGGTCTTTTTTTTTTTTTTAGTTTTATTCATTTCAAACGGGCCGGATCCGGCCCGCGGGCCGTAGTTTGCCCACGGCTGGCTAGGGCCACAGTATGATTCTTCATAAAACTCTGGAAACTCAATCTCAAGTTTATTCAAAAGAATAAAGCCCAATAATTTCCTGAGATAGTCTGAAAAAGAAATCAGGGAAGGGGGATATGGCAGATAGTCAAATATACTGTAAAGGTATGATAATCAGGATAATGTCATAGTAAGAGTAGACAAATCAGCAACCCCGAAGTAGAGTCCAGAACGATGTGTGTAAGGAAATTGAGTGGAATAGAAAGGTGGAATTTCAAAGAAGAGAGAGAAAAGCATATTATCTGACAACTTATTGTCAAATAATAAAAGGGTTAATGTCCATCTGATATAAAAAGTTCTTATAATTAATATGAAAAAAATGAAATCAACTAAACATATTGGCAAGTGATGTAAACAGACAATTTATGGAAGAAAAACAAATGGACAATAAAACACAAAAACATTCACCAGTAAGTAAATAAATGTAAGTCAAAACAACATTTACTCATCAGATTTACTAATATTTAAAAACCTAAATACAACTATTCAGGGATGGGAGTGGCATGGAGAAAATGGTTAGTCATACATGCTTGGTGAGAATGTGAATTGGTAGTGCTTTTTCAGAGGATGTTTTAGATATATCTATTCAAAAATTTTAATGTGCATATCTTTTTGACCAGAAAATTCTAATTCCAGGATATACAACATACATGCTTTCACAAAATTAACATGCATGAGGATAATCATTGAATTGAATTTTTGTTTGCAATCACAAAAACAAAGAAATTAAAAATGAAAAGAAAAATAAAGGAAAGGAGAGAAGAAGGAAGGAAGAAAAGAGGAAACAACAAAATATCCATCAGTTTCTACTATCTATATATATAAAACCCTAATATGCAAGTAGACCAAATGGCGGAACAACTGAACCACTGAATAGTTGCTATGATGTGCGCTGACCACCAGGGGGCGCACATGGAACATGTTGGGCTTCGGCCGTGGTGGGATGGTGGAGCAGGTAAGCGGGAGGTGCCAGACCAAGGCAGAGTGCCAGTCGTTGTCATCAGGGCGAGTCTCTGGTGGTTACTGAAAATTCTTTGCTCCCGCGCACAGTGCACCGTGGTCCCACTGGGCTCTCGCACCTGCTGCCAGTGCTGGAGCTGCCACTTGCACCCGGCACTGGCCCCGATCGCTCGGTGCCATCAGCGCCCTAAGGTGCGAGTGGGGAGGCGCCATCAGCGCTTGGGAGTGGTGTCAGTGGGAGCAGGGCTGCTGGCAGACAGGGGGCCAGGGGCCACCGTGGGAGGGGCCAGGCTGGGCATGTAGGATGGGCTGAGACCCGCCCCTGTGCCCACCACAGCCTCGCGGCCCACAGTTCTTTTCAAGGTGCACGAATTCATGCACTGGGCCCCTAGTACATTTATAATATGGAATACTAGGCAGCCTTTAAAACAAAATAAATTTATATGTTTAACTTGGAAATATTTCTGCTATATCATTATATGCAAAAAGATTTACAGAAAGATACATGTAATATGAGCACATTTATTTTTAAAACCATCAAACACCATAAATATATTTGTGTAATCCTATGTGGACATAGAGATCGGTGTGGAGAATGACTGAACTCATGAATCTGTTGATAGTAGTTACATATGAAGAGGGAAGTTGGTTTAGAAGTGGTGAAGAGAAATGTGCACATCAATCAATTTACTTTTCTATGTTTGAATGTTTCACAAAAAAGTACTCATGTGTTTCTTGCACAATTGTAGAAATCAACGGTTTATTTTTTTAAAAAAAAGTTAAAGCAACAGGGGATTGCAGGGAACACATGTCTATGGGTTGTCCATGATAGACTCCTGCTTCAGGGTCCTCAGCATGTCTGTTCTACATTTCTGCATGTGACACACAGGATCACAGATGTCAACACTGAAAGGGGCCTTCGAGATCTCACCAGATCTCTGAGCTCAGTAAAGGCATCTTTGAGAATGAGTCACAGTAGAGGTCTGGGTTGGGGGGATAGGGAGCAAAGGATAGGCTACAGATATCAGGGCCCTCATAGAATGTGGGAGTTGGAAGAGGCCTTGAACATCATCTATTCTAGCCTATATCCTGGACGGATTGTGAAGTAGCCATAGCCAGCCTCTGCCAGGACATGACCAGTAGTGGGGAGCTGATTACCTCACAAGGGAAGAGAGGACTGGGAAGCTTTCAGGGAAGGGGAAGAAAGGACATGTCTGGGAAATGCCAGGTGACAGAAGTGGGCCTGGAGAAGGTGGGCTCACAACTGGACACGCTGAGTTTGTAAGGGAATTCAGAAGGAGCTGGTCTCAGACAGGCATAGTGCTACCCCTGCCTGTGGGAGACTAAACGCCTGCAGGGAGAGATCCATATAGAAGCAGGAGTTGGAGCAGTGGGGGCAAATGTTATATAGAAGTTTATTTAAAACCAGCTTGTTAATGAGAAAAAAACAAGAGGTGTGTCTTGTGGAAGAAAGAAGTCACAGGCTCCAGGGGTGAAGAAATGAGTTGCCATGAGAAGTGCCGAAGGGTGCTTGGGTACGTGGACTAGAAACAGTCTCCTGTTTCAAAGGTAAAAGGATCTGTGATTTCCTCTCACTGTGTAGAGGCCAATGAAAAAAAACACCTACTTTGTGGTGGCATAAGGTCTCTTCGCATAAATGAAATCACAGAAAATGTAATATAATGTAATCAACTTACTGAGAGTGCAAATTCACACACAGTACTGAGATACCTGACTGAGCTTTGTTTCAATTTTCACATTTCTTTCATTTCCTTTATGAAAGTTACATTAAAAAAAAAACAACTCCCTTGAGTATTCTCATATTTTTGGTGGGTGAAACAGTAATCTCAGCAAAATTTACTCTTGGTATCAGAAAGCAGAATTTCAGGTTGGTTTGGCGTAATTGCCACTTAGTACAAAGACATAATATTTATTAGCCAGTACTGAGATACCTGACTGAGCTTTGTTTCAATTTTCACATTTCTTTCATTTCCTTTATGAAAGTTACATTAAAAAAAAAAACAACTCCCTTGAGTATTCTCATATTTTTGGTGGGTGAAACAGTAATCTCAGCAAAATTTACTCTTGGTATCAGAAAGCAGAATTTCAGGTTGGTTTGGCGTAATTGCCACTTAGTACAAAGACATAATATTTATTAGCACTTAGTTCCATTGAGACAATAGTTATTGTGATATAAGATATTATGTTATGGTCTGCTGAAGTATCATTTGGTTCCAGCATGTTATAAAATAAAATTCCAGACAAAAGTGGAATATTTACTAATAAAAGGTTAAATTCAACAGTCCCTGAGAAACTATACATCTATATAGACATAAACTAAAAATGCAAAAGTGATATAATAAATTATATGGGCTTTTCTACTAACAATTGGCTAATTTTAAAGCATATTGAAATTTATACACATGTTAGTCTTCATGCTTGTTAAGAAAAATTGAGATTCTACATTGTATTATAAAGTTAATATACAATGGTTTCTTTATTTATAAACCATTTTTATTGGAAGGAAAGTCCTCAGTTATGTTAATAACTCTATAATGATCTGCATGGTGTTTTGGCATTTAAGCTAACACAGCAGAGACCAGCAAGGAGATGATAGGCAGGTTCGTCATGACGAGGTAAGGGAATTAGACAAAATCTCTCTGACAAGCACAGATCATAACTTGAAATGAAAGTCATAGTTTTATACAATAAACACTCTAATGCCATTTTTTATGATAAACATCCATGGTCCAAAGGTTGAAAAATAAACAAAAAACCCAAACCTTTCATTATTTTCTAAAAGTTTTTGCCCTATCTAAAGAGACTGATAAACACATTTTTTAATGACAACATACAAAAGAAGTATACTTCAACTAAAATTTTATCTTAAAGTACATGTAAATATTTGTTAACCTTCTCTTGTCTTTCTAAGCAAAACCTAATGTTTAAGTACATAACAATCTCAAAAGCGGCTGCCCCCTCTATAGTCCCTGCTATTGAATTTCGTTTTGTTTTTTAAAGTTATCAGGACTTTACTTTTTTTATTGATGCATCATCTTGCCTGAATTTTCATCAAGACTAAATTCATGATAGTTAAAGCCTATAATTTCTTATTCAATGTAATGACCTAGAGAAGTATATTTGGACATGAACATTCCATTAGACAGTGTTTCCATTATTTATTTAAATATCAGGTAACATTTTATAATAATAATAATAACAACAACAACAACAATAGTGTGAGAGAAAACTTGGAAGTGATGGATACATTATGGTATTGGCTGTAATAATGGTCATGGATATATACTTATAGACAAACTCACCAAGTTTATACATTAAATATGCACAGCTTTGTAGATACCTCAGTAAAGTGGCTTTCAAATAGAGCTGTTAAAAAAAGGAGTAGGTTGCTTGGAAAGTAACATGGTTTTTACTTCAGTGAAAGTGACCAATGGCCTCCCTGGAAGTTTGAGGAGAAGATGTCTAACATCCCGTGAAATCATAAGATTCAGAAAGTGCCAGCCCAAGGGTGCCGTAGAAACCAAGGGACGGTGACCTTACTTTCAGATGGTGCGGACTCAGGAATCCTTCCACTGTTTCTCCACAGGAATCTCTTATCACCTAATTCATAGAAATGTGCATAAGGCAAACAGTAATGGTGATCAAGGCACTAACCTGGGGCTTTGATTGCTTGCCTCTCCCTTCAGCTCTTACCTAACCTCCTGCTTCTGAATTCTATGCGGGACAGGCATGAGACTGGAGAACCTATTGGTGACGGAGGAAAGGTCCTCCAGACCCCAGCCACCAGGTTTCCTCCTGAAACGAACCTTCTCCTTCTGAAAGAGACAGCCTGAAACCCATCTCCTCTTCAGTCTGAAGATTTAATTGAGGATCTGGAAGCTGGGGGATCCACACTCCAAGGGTGGGGAGGAGGGTGCTCTTTGTTTTGTTTTTTGTTCCTCCCCAGGTGGCCCACAGCTGGAGGGCAGCTTGGACAGACAGGTGCTAAGCAATCTACTGGGTGGCTTGGGCCTCCCTATTGGCAATTTCAAAGCAGTGGAGGAAAAGGTGTTTCCACAAACTGCAAGCTAAGAGGAACTGGTCAAAGGTAACCAGGAAAGATGAACTAGAGCAAGCTGTTTCATTCACACTCCACTGCCTTCCCCAGGGCGGTTCTCCAGAGGCAACAGCTGCTAACACCAACACCTCTGCTCCATCAAGCCAGATGAATTAGGGAGAGTACCATTTAGGGAAAGTACCTCCAAATCACCCCCACGCCTCTGCCACCTACTCATCCATGTAAAACTCTTCTAGTGCTGTATCTTTTTTTATTTTCAAGGCTGGTCTTCCTGGAGTGACCCGGCCTTCTTTCACTCAGCTATTACCATCTCTGTTTACAGATGAGAGACATTTCTATATTCCTGTCTCAGTCTAGCAAGCTAGAGACTTAGAATATGGTCTGTGCCCTTTGAGAAACTTACTGTTTTCTTAAGAGTTTTATGCTAGATGTATTCCTTTTGCTCCTTCAGATATGCTCTCCCCACTGCCTGGTGCCTGGAGATTAACCAGAGGGAGCCTCACAATGGCCTTGCCCTCTGGATTCCAGCGGGGTCAACCTGAGGGGATCCCTGAGGAGATCAGAAAGGGTGCTGGGTGGTCCATCATCATTTCTCTTCTCTAGGTAGCCCTTTCTACTTACCTCTCCTCTGGGTGCTGGGATCTCAGTGTACTTGGGAGTGGTGAGAACTCCCCTGTGACAAAGGTAGGAGTGAACTTCAGTTTCCTTTATGGTTTTCCTATTTCCTAGATGCACTTTTATAAATAGGCCACTTTATTAAACCCTGCTTAAATAGCATACTTCAAAGTATTCTAATCATCTGTTTGCTGGAACCTTGGAACAAATATCTATCTTGTACACATAGAACAGACACCTATTTAAGAGAATATATTAACATGTTGGTAAGAATTGGAGACCTCAGAAATGGAGAAATCATGAAGAATCTTTCTGCAAGATCTCAAATCAACCCCAAGGGCCACCAGGGCATGGACATGCCATTCACGACCCACAGGCAGCTCTTGTGTTCCTACAGCCTGTACTTAAGACTCTACGCACAATTTCACAAAAGAGTCTTTCTTTTGGCTCTGTTGCCACCTGCTCTTGACACTTTATTTTGGAATGAAAGCCTCCTACAGAGATGCAGAATTGCATTTGAAGTCACTGCTTCAGTGGAACGCAGTGAACCAGGTATTTTCTTCTCTGGGCAGAAGGTAGCTGAAAGCTCCAGAAGTTCTTGTCTACCTGGGATGAGGACGCAAATGTGATGGCAGAATGGGAGGCAGAGGAAGGGCAAGCACAGGCCCAGAAAGCAAACATGGCGGGTGGAGTCTGCTCTGCCTGCCCTCAATGTGTTCTTACTGTGGTTGGAGCTTGACCTTCATTTTTTAAAAGACAAGCTAAGAACAAAAGTGGAAACAACCTAAATTCCCAACCATTATGGTCCAGCAACACAATGAAGTGTGCAGGATAATTGTGAAACTGTTTATGATATAAAGTTGAATAAAGCAGAACATTAAGCAGTATATATGCCATGGATACTACTCTGAAAAATATAGAAATACATAGATTCTGGAAGGATACAACAACAAAAGAAACTAGTGGGTTAAAGTTATAGGATTATAGGGTGGGTTTTTTGTTGGAAGACATAGTCCTCCTTGGGCCTATTGCCCTTATACATCTTACTCAGCATGCCAGGGATGCAATGTGCAATGCCCTCTCTGTACCTGCAGCTGGGCCATTTATCAGGGTTGCTTGTGCAGATGGCAACCTTGAGAAAGAAGACAACATTGCTCCCCAGACAAAGAACAGCCTTGTTACTGCTTGCTATTAAAGTGGCAAATTCCCTAAACTCTGTGTTCCTCAATTGTGATGCAAAACCACTGCAAGCATAGCCACCCTCTGAGCCCACTGTGTCACCTGTAAGGCAACTGGGGGCAAGGAGACTGACACAGCAGGCTGGTGGATATGCTGCTTGCTGTGCTCGGAGTAATACAGTCCTTTGTCTCTGACCCAGAAGGCTTATATTTTCTGCCAACATCCATGAAACAGTAACAGGCAGACTTTCTAGCTTATAAGGAGGGTAAATCCAGTGCCAGACCATAGTTTTTAACATGATTGCAAAAACAATTTGTAATTATTTAATATTTCTCTTTCACACCAGACTATAGATTTCAGAGTAAAATAATTACGTCTGTCCTTTTCATCACTGTTTTCCCAATGCTAACGGGGAGAGTGTGGCACAAGGTAAGTCTCATCAAACATCTCTTGGTTGAGGGTTTAATGAACAGAGGTGTATGAAGTTCTAAGGATGAATTCAAACCCAAATATGGGTTTGAAGGTCAGACTGACACTTTTCATATCTCCCTATTGTTCAATAACAATTAAAAGCACCATCATTTATTGAATGATCATACAAAGTTATCACATTTAAATTCATACCCTCCACTTTCCAGGTTACAAAGCACTTTCATACACATTTGATTCTATGCATAACTCTGTGTATCACTAATCCCAAAATAAAGCCAATAATAGTAGCAAGCCATGGCTACCATTTATTGAGGAGTTACTGTGTACCACTGTTCTAGGCTCTTTGTGTGTATTAACTTGTTTAATGGTCATACCTATTCTGTGAGTATGTAAGTTTATCATCCCCATTTACAGTTGAGGAAACTGAAGAAAAAAAAGAGGTAACTAACTTGTCTATAGTCGACCTGCTGCTGACCAGCGGTGCTTGAATGAAAACAAGCATTTAGGCTGCAGGCCAGAGCCCATAGCCACAACTGTACCGTTTCAAAGAAGGGAGTAAGTCCCTCTGTCGAGGTCAGCAGCTAGTAAGTGGCAGAGCTAGGACTCATATCCAGTTTACCTACGGACATGCTTGTATCTGCAAGCAAATCTAAGACCTAATAGTCAAAACCAACCCCCAAATAACGTTCTTAACCTGCTCCTGTGGTCCAAGGATCCTTACAGTTAAGCTACCGTAAGTTTCTGGCTACTCTTTTCCAATTCTGCCTGACAAATGGCTGCTCATAAATTTCCTCCCTCTGGCCCATGGACTCAAACTTTAGATAGAATTTCTGGATGCATTCAAAGGTTTGGTCAATGCATCATGAAAGAGGTCAAAGTTCTCA
Organism: Myotis brandtii; assembly: GCF_000412655.1. Taxonomy (NCBI): domain Eukaryota; kingdom Metazoa; phylum Chordata; class Mammalia; order Chiroptera; family Vespertilionidae; genus Myotis; species Myotis brandtii. The sequence continues at coordinate 1,351,388 of NW_005353752.1, forward strand.
CATTGGTACTCCTGAATCTGAGGGCATGATTCTGGGATGGGGGCTCTGAGCCCTTATAATTGTGATTTTGAGTCAGTCACACCCTCCTGGATCAGTGAAAGGCCTGGAGCAGATGGTTCTGAAGTCCCTCACTCTGGGCTCTCACACATCACCTATGGCATCACTTCCTCACAGCACCCATCTGCCACTCCCTTTGGAGGACAAACAAGTCAGTGCTCCCTTGCCCCCAGTTGCTTCCTGTTGCCCTGTCTGCCCTTGGCACCTCCTGGTCTTCTCAGGAAGTGGCACGTCAAAATGTTCCTACTTTGTTTCTTCTCACAGGGTCTGTGACAAAGGATGTTTATATTTTACCATGTAAGTTAGAATTTGGGCTATCCAGCAAACAATTCATTTCTTCCAAAGAACCTAATGCCTTAACTCTTCTAAAGTATGTCACTTTCAAAAGGCTAATAACCCCCAATATCTTCATTCTTACAGATCAGAAGCAATTCCACTGATCTACAAGGTATTAACCTTGGAAGTGCCAGTCCTTTATTTGTATGTAATTGGCAGGATACTGGATGAATTAGCCAGCATTTCATTTACCTATGAAATCAACAAACATTTATTTATTAAACACTAATGTGTTCCAGGCACTGTGGCTACCAAGAAGACAGAAATGAACAATGAAAGAAATATATACCGAAGTAGTTTGTGGTCTAGAGGGAAAGACAGACATGCACAAATTAGTGTATGTCTTAACCTGCAATGCATCAATATTCATAAACAAGTGGTAAATCACTTGGGAGATCCAGGAAGACTTCACAAAGGAGGTGAAAGCGTCATCTGAATTTCAGCCCACAGACAAAATTCAGTGACTCCTTTTCCCCACAATTTACACAAAAATAGGTCAGCTAATGTGACTAAAACCATAAATTTCCCCCCTCACTTCTGAATAGCAAAGCTGTTTTCTAGAGAGAGCAAGATGATTGTGGGAGAGGAGCAAACTTTGGTGTGTGTGGCTGTACAGGTGACACTGAAATTAATTTGATCAATCAGCACTGTTTCCCACCGATCCCCCAGTTACCTCCTATTCCAGGTAGCCACCACCATCTCATGCCTGCCCTCGCACAGAAAGAAATCTGTACAGCCAAAGGAAAGCTGCCACGTGGTGTGTGTGTGCACATGTGTGCGTGGATGCATGTTTGTACAGAATCTGATCATTTTATGACGGAATGCCCAAAAACTAGGGGAGACAGTGATGGTATTGCATCAGGGTGTGTGTCCTCTGGTTTTAGGACCAGACTGCTTAACTTCAAAATTCAACGCTGCTAGTTTCTAGCTGGTTAACTTTAGCAAGCGTCCAGAGCTCAGTTTCTTCATCTGTAAAATGGTATGAATAAAAGTCCCAAATCTGAGATGTTGAAAGAGGAGAAACTTTATTCAAGTGAACAATTTGCAAAACAGGAAAACACAGCCTCAGGTGGAAACCAAAAGTGTTCTCCCCACTCCGCACCTCAAACAAAGGAGGGGCTGCCTCTTGCATAGAAAGTTTCCAATGGCTGCCAGATTCCACTTAGGAATTTGTGTCCAGTTAAACCTGAGGAGTCCTTCTTGGCAGATATGTTCCTTCTTGAGGTTTACAATGTGGATAATAATACTATCCACATTTTAGGGTTGGTTGTGTCAGATTAAATGAATCAATACATGAATTGTGCTTAAATGCCCAGGACATAGTAACTACTCCACAAATATTACCTAAATCATAATTACTGCAAGACATGATTCCTAAGTCAAATTACTGTCTGACATGGCTCTGGGGGTGGTCTGTACTTTTCACCTTATGAATTTTTGAGAAGTGGAGCACCTTGGGGCATTCCCACATGTGAATAACTCCTACACACAGGCAGAGGGCAATTTCCCTAGAACGTTGTGACTAGTCTTCCAGATCAGCTGCCACTCAGGGGAACACCTTGCACGTTTCAAAAAAGTAACTTCCTTACTGAACATCTGCTAGGTTTTTCTTCCCCTCTCTCCTCTTTGTTTCCTTTTTCTCATCTTACTTTAAGGCTCTGAGCACATTAACAAGAATGAGAAAATTCCCCCGGTCCCTTTTTTAACTGCAACATGATTCAGCAAACCTCTGAACATATTTTTTTTCTGGGTGCATAGATTTTCTTTACCTTTTTAAGGGCCTAGTTCTATGTGCTTGTCCTATGCGACTAACTGTGGCACAGGAAATAGACTGTGACTGATTATAGTGTTGCTTTTTAGTCCCTAAAGCTACAATCACATTCAGGGGCATTTTTCATTTACTTCATATCATCAGAGTACTTTTTTGAGTTTTATTAATTTGAAGCCAGGATTCAGGGGAATTATCTATCTATACTAATAAAGGGGTAATATGCTAATTAGACCGAACATCTTTCGGATGTCCTTCCGGACAAAGCCACAGTGGCAGGGCCGAGGCAGAGGCGGTTAGGGGTGATCAGGCAGGCAGGCAGGCAAGCAAGTGGTTAGGAGCCAGCAGGCCCATATTGCAAGAGGAATGTCCAACTGCTGGTTTAGGCCCACTCCCACAGAGATAAGACCTAAACCGGCAGTTGGACATCCCCCAAGGGGTCTCAGATTGGAGAGGTTGCAGGCCAGGCTGAGGGACCCCCCCCCCCCCCCATGCCCCATGCATGAATTTTGTGCATCAGGTCTCTAGTATGTGTGTGTGTGTGTGTGTGTATGTGTGTGTGTGTGTGTGTGTGTGTGTGTGTGTAAATATATGTTCCTAACATTCTTTATAGTCTAGGTCTCTAATATGTGTATGTGTGTGTGTGTGTGTGTGTGTGTGTGTGTGTGTGTGTGTATATATATGTATATATATATATGAAAGCCTAAGCGGTCATTATGACCAAACGACCGGAAAGACCGAAACAACCAGTTGACCAGTCGCTATGATGTGCTCTGACCACCAGGGGTCAGTCGCTCAACACAGGAGCTTCCCCCTGGTGGTTAGTGTGCTCCCACAGCCAACTTCCTGTGGCCCCTCCCCCCGCCTGGCCAGCCTCACCATCAGTCCTGATCGGGGGGCAGCTGGCCAACCTCCTGCAGCCCCTCCCCCAGGCCAGCTGGCACCCCCCATTGGCCCCAAAGAGAGGGGCTGGCCAGCCAACCTCCCATGGTTTCTCCCCTATGGACAGCTGGCCAACATCCCGAGACCCCTCCTCCCAACCCCTCCCCCAGGCTGGCCGGCTCCCCCATAAAGGCAAGTTGGCACCCCCCACTGGCCCCGATGAGGGGGGCTGGCCAGCCAACCTCCCATGGTTCCTCCCCTATGGCCAGCTGGCCAACATCCCGAGACCCCTCCTCCCAACCCCTCCCCCAGGCTGGCCAGCTCCCCCATAAGTCCCGACTGGAGGCCAGCCAGCCAACCTCCAGGGGTCCATTCCCCCAGCTGGCCCTCCTAATAAACCTCGATCACCGACCGATGCATGAATTCGTGCACCAGGCCTCTAGTAATTCTCATAAGTTCAGTTAAGTGCTGAGAAAGTGTGTTGAGGACTATGAAGCAATTCAGAGACAAAATTGGGATTTGATTTTTAAAAATTTAATGCATTGAATTTATGCAAGAACAAATTATCAGCAAATACAAGATGACCCAGTTATTTTATTTTTTATTGATTTCAGAGATGAAGGGAGAGAGAAAGTGAGACAAAAACATCAATGATGAGAGAGAATCGCCCATCAGCTGCCTCCCCCACACCCCACACCAGAAACCAAGCCCACAACCCTGCACGCACCCTGACTGAGAATCCAACAGTTGGGGCGTGTGTCCCAGTTGTGGCGGAATTAAAGCTGGTATATTATCATAAAACTAGAGGTCCGGTGCACAGATTCGTGCACCAGTGAAATCCCTCGGCCTGTCCTGCGGGAATAGGCTGAAACCAGCTCTCTGACATCCCCCGAGGAATCCTGGATTACAAGAAGGTGCAGGTCAAGTGGAGGGACTCCACCAGGGCACAATCGGGGCCAGGGAGGGACACAGGAGGTTGGCCAGTGGGGAGGGACCAAGGGAGGGACTCTGGGCATGTCTGGCCCATCTTGCTTAGTCTTGATTGGCCGGATCCCAGCAGCAAGCTAACCTACCGGTCAGAGCATCTGCCCCCTGGTGGTCAGTGCATGTCCTAGTGACTGGTCAACTGATTGACTGTCTGCCCCCTGGTGGTCAGTGCATGTCATAGCA